>NC_091070.1:157419500-157766500 GCF_032405125.1 Capricornis sumatraensis
ATAATGCCCTAAGTATAACAGAATGCCCACTGTTTGAAGAAAACAGTAACACAAATACTTTACATCCTCAGTCTGTTTTACATTTGTAATTTTGTATATCAAATTTTCTTATAGACATGCATGCTTAAAGACCCACTCACTGATTCCATTCAACATATCCTTATTTTGTACCTAGGAAGAACTAGGTATCATCTAAGCTGTTAAAGAGACATAACTAACACATTTTGTTGCAAGCCCTGTTTGCCTAGTGCAGTGATTTTTAGGAACACATGCCAAATTATGGAAAACCTGACTGCACACTCTCGTAACAATGTACGAGGGTGTCTAATTTTCCATTAAAGTGGTGTAATGGAAATATTTTAAATCTTATTGGGTTGGCAAATTTTTGGGGGTTTTCTGTAACATGGAAAAATCAGAGGGAACTTTTTGGCCAACTCAATAATATGATAGGCACCCACCCACTCCAGAATTCTTGACAGGAAAATCCCATGGACAGAACAGCCTGGAGGGCTACAGTCCATAGGGTTACAGAGTCGGACACGACTGAGTGAGCATGCAAACACACAAGAAGTATCTTAGAGTTAGCTTGCATTTAAATTTTTAGTATGAAGAAAAATTATCTTCAACAAATAAAAATGTTATCTACTTAATGAAACTAGTTCATCAAATTAAAATAATCTCTGTAAAACAGACCTACTGACTTTAGTCATTCTACTATTTTTCCTTTCCAATCTTTCAAAGAATTTTGGAAATCCTGTTTATCTCAAAGCACAAAACTGTGTTATCTATGGACAGTTCTATGATCTTGCACTCCACATATTATATGAAAGAGGACACCATTTTCTTACTGGTGTAAGTGAAAAGACAACTTTTGGTTGAAATATATGGAGTTGATGGATCTTTATCACCATTTACACAAAAATAATATGCCAACTATCAACTTCAGATTTTTGTTGTTGTTTGAAAATTATGAATGTGACAAGCAAGCTGAGTACTCTGGCTTATAAGGCTATAATTCTTCATTATCCCAAATATGGATTCATCAAAGAAGTTGGAATTTTTGTAGAGCCAGCAATTATTGGCTGAAAGGAGGACTCAGTATCATGTAGTCTCTGAACAAGGTCTAGATTGTGTGCTTCTTGCAGACTCAAAACAAGTATGCTAGGAATGGGAGGAGGACATATCTGTAAGGCTGGTAGGATGGGCCTACAAGGAATCTATTTGTAGGTAATGAAAGAACATGCTACTAAAAACAAATCAGTGGAAACCTTCAGGTAAACTCTCCACTAAATCCTTTAAATTACCCCTTAATTAACTTCCTAGCCAGTATTTGGGAGGGAGGGGGGAATAAAGCCACCCTAAACGGGCAGCAAGGTGCAGTTAGGAAACAAAGGACCTTGATATTAAAGCTGGGGCTTGTTGGGGAGGGGAAAACTCTTGGGTGTGTCTTTACAGAATGATACTCAAAACTGCGGAACCTAATATTAAAGCTGGGACTTGTGGGGGAGGGGAAAACTCTTGGGTGTATCTTTACAGAATGATACTCAAAACTGTGGAACCTAATATTAAAGCTGGGGCTTGTGGGGGAGGGGAAAACTCTTGGGTGTATCTTTACAGAATGATACTCAAAACTGTTTATTGTCACACTTCATTTGTATGAAGTCTGAAATCTTGTTATGGGCTGAACTGTGTCCTCCCTGTGATAATATAATTTATATATGATAAGTTTAAATCCAATCAACGCTTGAACAACATGGAGATTAGGGACACTGATCCTTGTGCAGTTGAAAATGCACATATAACACAAAGTTGGCCTTTCTTCTCTGTGGTTCCTCTGTATTCTCGGTTCTGCATCTATGGTCCAACCAACCATGAATTCTGTAGTGTTTTATCATTCACTACTGGAAAAAACTGCCATATAAGTGGACCCGCTAGGTTCAAATACATGTGTTCAAGTGAAAAGTGAAACTGTTAGTCATTCAGTCATGTCCAACTCTTTGCAACCCCACAGACTGTAGCCCACCAGGCTTCTCTGTCCAGGCAAGAATACTTACTCTTCTCCAGACAAGAATACTGGACTGGGTAGCCATTCCCTTCTCCAGAGGATCTTCCCAACCAGGGATCTGAGCCACGAGGGAAGCCCCATGTTATTCAAGAGTTAACTGTAAATATTTGGTCTTCACCCCAGCTCCTGGCCAGAGCTCCTAAAACCCTTATAATTCCCTAAGTGAAAAGGATGAAAGGAGCTTCTTTTGTTAAAACATTTGGTCTTTTGTCCTCTATTTCTGAAACAGCTTCAGAGCCATAAAGGCGAAGAGAGTCTCTTACGTTATTCATAATAAACCCTTTAAAACCACATTTGAGTATTCGTTAATGAGGTGCTTTTTGGAAAGCACCTGGGCAACCTCAGGATGGGTGCCTGGTTGTCAGGGGAATTGGGGAGGGCTGGAGGTAACTGCCAATGATTTAATCACTCATACCCATGGAATGAGGTCTACATTAAAACAAACAAAAACCTAACCAAAGGGGTTTTGGTGACCTGCCAGACTGCTGAACACATGGAGGTGCTGGGTGGCTGGCGCACCTGGAGAGGGCATGGAAACTCCATATGCCTCCCCTGTACCTTACTCTATCCATCTCTTTCATTTGGCTTTCCTGAATTATACCTTTTTCTAATAAACCAATAGTCAAGTAAGTCAACATTTTCTGAGTTCTGTGAGCCATTCTAGCAAATTATGAAACCTGAGGAGTGGGTGTGGGAAGCTTTAATCTACAGATGCTTGGTTAGCAGCATGGGTAGTGACAAGTGAACTTCTGACTGGCAAGAAGAAGGTGAGTGGAAGCAGACTTGTATGACTGATGCTAACTCCAGGTAATCAGTATCATAACTGAATTTTGCAACACCCAGTTGGTGTCTGGAGTTAGAAAACTGGCTGGTGTGGACAAACTCACACACCTGGGATCAGCAGTGTAGAACAGCAGAGAAGGTAGAAGAAAGAGCTGTCTCCTTTCACCCCTGAAATTTGTACGTTGAAGTTCTAACCTCAGTACCTAAGAATGTGACTGGGCTTGTTCAGTTCAGTCACTCAGTCGTGTCCGACTCTTTGCAACCACACGGACTGCCACATGCCAGGCTTCCCTGTCCATCACCAACTCCCAGAGCTTGCTCAAACTCATGCCTATCGAGTTGGTGATGCCATCCAACCATCTTATCCTGTTGTCCCCTTCTCTTCCTGCCTTCAGTCTTTCCCAGCATCAGGGTCTTTTTCAATGAGTCAGTTCTTCCCATCAGGTGGCCAAAGTATTGAAGTTTCAGCATCAGTCCTTGCAATGAATATACAGGACTGATTTCCTTTAGGATTGACTTTTTTGATCTCCTTGCAAGGGACTCTCAAGATAAGAGTCTTGAAAGAAGTAATTAAGGTATAATGAGGTCATCTGCTAAGTCACTTCAGTTGTGTTTAACAGTGCGACCCCATAGACGGCAGCCTACCAGGCTCCCCCGTCCCTGGGATTCTCCAGGCAAGAACACTGGAGTGGGTTGCCATTTCCTTCTCCAATGCATGAAAGTAAAACGTGAAAGTTAAGTCGCTCAGTCTGTCTGACTCTTAGCGACCCCATGGACTGCAGCCTACCAGGCTCCTTTGTCCATGGGATTCTCCAGGTAACAGTACTGGAGTTGGGTGCCATTGCCTTCTCCTAATGAGGTCATCTGGGTGGGCCCTAATTCAAGTTGACTGGGATCTCTTTAAAAAGAGGAGATTAGGACACAGACAAGCACTTCCTGAAGACAGAGGGAAAAGACAGATATTGTAAAGATGAGGGGAGAGACCTCAGGGAAAAAAATCAATGCTGCTAACACCTTTATCTCAGTTCTAACCTCCAGAGCTGTAAGAAAATAAATTCCTGTGTTTAAGCCACCCAAATTGAGGGAATTTGCTGTGGCAGCCCTAGTAAATTAACGCAGACAATAAAACAAGGGCCAATCAAAAATTAATCAAACTAAGAACTACAGTATCTGAAAAGTTTGAAACTCAGGAAACTGAGTGCTGTGTTGTGATTAAGAGTGCTGTAGCACATTGATTCACTTCAGCACTGCATCTAGTGGAGGAGGAAAGAAATTCGTAAATGACCAGAGAGCTGCTGATCAGACCGGAGAACAGGAGACACATTTGTAACAGTGGACTAGAGGCAAACACACTCTGTGAGAACTAAACACCGTGGAACTGCCCAATACTTTATGACACAATAAGGACCATCGTTTTCATCTTTCTTCTGCCCCTCAATTTTCCAGTCAAAGAGATTTGAAACGGCTATAGTTCCATGTGATAAGGAAAATGACTTCTATTTAAAAAATGTGAACATACTCTCAGAATAAAATTTAGGAAAAATAATAATAAACACCTCAAAACAACAGCCCCACCCCCAGAGTTAAGCCACACAAAATAATGTATGATACTCTCCATAATAATAGAAAAAAAAATTTTAAGATAGTCAAAAGAACTTTGTCTCCCTGACTGTTCAGCTTCCATTATTAGTATCCATGTGAGCAAACTGATCAATTTCTATGGAAGTCAGAATAAAGGTTTTATTGTTGACAGCACACACATACACTGAATAGCAGATGCTGTCATCAAATTGTAGCACTCAGTTACTCTGCTTTGAAATTAAGTGAAGTACTTGCTTAAAAATGTTTTCTCATTAGAATATATAATGATCATTTAAAAGTCTATCTGCTATAATAGGACATTTCTATCACACTGCAATCTGGACTGTGCTATAAACACTATTGTACTTGAACAGATGGAAATCATAAAGTGATATTTAGCTACTGATTTCCTGTCATATAGTTTTGCAAACTGAAAAAACAGAAATCAACATTTGCAATCAACCGAAAACAAAATACTATCTAGCAAGCTAAAGACATGCTAATGTGACATAAGAATATAAATGCTTTCGACTTAATGAACTGTGGCTTTCAAGGAAAAAGAAAATATTAAAGTAAACCTCACAAAGTTAGTCAAGATTGTGAGGTGTGGCAGCAGGGCTCAGGGAAGGAAAGAGGAGATATACGCCTGGTATTGTGTACAACAGTTTAAACAGATCAAGTGACAGACTGAATGTGTTCTAGTGAAGTTATCATTAAGTTAAGAAATATCCAAAGGTATTAAGGAATACTCTTTGAACTTTAGAGCTTTAATTTCTTTAGAAATAGGGAGATGATACTTACAGCCTACTTTATAAAATCACAAAAAAAATTAATAAGTTTATGCCCAGTACTATATAATGCCAAGTGATTTTAATTCCATGGAGGGTTTTTTAAAACTCATTGGTAGATGAACATCTAAACTATTAACCACACAACATAAGTTCACACAGCAGACTGACTACCAGGAAGTAAAGAAAACATAAATGAATATAAACATAACAGATATAAGGAGCAACAACTACCCCCAGGACTGAAATAGAGAGATCAGAAAATAACCCCACATCCCATGGCTTCCTAAGTTCTATTGTCGGAATAAGGAAAGCCATTCATGGGGAGGTGCCTTACAGTAAGCAGTCTATTGTGAAACCACCCAGAAGCTGCTGGCTGCATGTACTGCAGAAGTCAACACTGTTACTGCAACAACAGTAGCAGCAGAGGTACTCCGCCACTAAACAGCCAGGTGTGCAGAGGTTGGAGTGTTGCAGCGTGCAGGAAGGAGCTCCTGGTTATTAGGTGTTGCTGACATCACGTACTGCAGAAGTCAGGGAAGCTACAAGCACTCCAGAACCATGAAAAGACCCCTTCCTCCTTCAGCATGACTGTGTCAGCACCTTCAACCTGACAAAACCTGACACTGCTTGCAGGCAAAGGAAAAACATCTCAAGGGTTCACCTCATTTTCTCCAGATCAGTCAATGAAGGGTAACTATAGAGTTGAGAGTGTAGCACTCAGCTAGAATTCCAAACTGCTGTACATTTTACCTTGAAAACTAAAATTAAACACGTAAGTGAAAGAGTCAAGGGTGGGAAACCTTAGACAGAATTCGTTCCTTGAACCTCAATTTCCCTAATAATGAAGGAACAACCATTCATATTTGACTCATTTGATTGGGGAGAAGGCAATGGCACCCCACTCCAGTACTCTTGCCTGGCAAATCCCATGGACAGAGGAGCCTGGTAGGCTGCAGTCCATGGGGTCGCTAGGAGTCGGACACTTTCACTTTCATGCATTAGAGAAGGAAATGGCAACCCACTCCAGTATTCTTGCTCAGAGACTCCCAGGGACGGGGAAGCCTGGTGGGTTGCCGTCTATGGGGTCACACAGGGTCGGACACGACTGAAGCGACTTACCAGCAGCAGCATTTGAGTGGGACAGATTAATAAAATACAAAATACAAAATCTGAAGTTTCTGACTTGGAGCCTGTTTTCCCTCTGAAACTTAGGCTAAGACAGGGGAAAGGATACACTAGTTAAACAAACAAACAAACGAACAAAAACATGTATCTTATATCTAGTTACTATGCAAAGAACTGTTTTTGCCAGTTCTCACTGAAACCTTTTGCTGACGTAATGTTTCCATTCCCTTTTGCCAAGCACAGCCAAGCAAGAGTAGTTAATATTTAGAATATTCTCCTTGCCAAGTAGGTGTAACACTAGGATACAACTCTAGGATATAATGGTTATAATGGTTCAACTCTAGGATACAAATGAATAAAATAATAATTTAAAACAGAGAAGAAGACATAGAACCCACTAATGAAAATTTTGTTCCTGGTTCTTTTCACTCCCAATTTTAGAATCTTGGCTTAGAAACTTTATTCACTCCCACGCTGATGACTAAATCTTTATCTCCAGGCTAACTTCTTTCCTAAATTTCAGACTTATAGACACCTTACATACAACATATCACGTGAAATGACCAAGTATCTAGAAAATGTGGCAAAAACTGACATCTCCATCTCCTTTGTCAAAGAAAGAAAACCTGAGAAAAGAAAAATGAAAAACGATAATCATGAAAGAAACTAAACTGGCAATCAAAAATCTCCACCATCTTTACACCAACACATACCTTGTCTCAAAAGTATTCTGAAAGAAGATGATTTCCTCCCAAATAAACTTTTTTTTTTTTTTCGCTGTGGTTATCAACAGGGTTTATTTTATTTATTTTTTTTTTGATTTTCATTTTTTTTTATTTATTTTTTTATTAAATTTTAAAATCTTTAATTCTTACATGTGTTCCCAAACATGAAACCCCCTCCCACCTCCCTCCCCATAACATCTCTGTGGGTCATCCCCATGCACCAGCCCCAAGCATGCTGTATCCTGCGTCAGACACAGACTGGCGATTCAATTCTTACATGATAGTATACATGATAGAATGCCATTCTCCCAAATCATCCCGCCCTCTCCCTGGGATTTTCATATGTGAAATTATATAATGAACAATGTCCTCAACAATAGTTTTCAGGCAAATAAAGGGATTCACAAAGCTGGTTCTTCCAAAGACTTAAAAAAAAAAGTGGCAAGTGTAAAACTGAGGCTCAGCTCAGTAATTTAATAGAACACCAGGATGATCTGGCCCAAGTATGTATTCTCTAAGTAACCCAAATGTATCTAAGGAGAGTCTTTAGAGTGCCTAGAAGGAAGACGGGTTGCCTATTCTTGAGACAAAAGTGTAAAAGTGAAAGTGTTAGTTGCTCAATCGTGTAAAACTCTGTGACCCCATGAACCGCCCGTCAGGCTCCTCCGTCCATGTGATTTTCCAGGCAAGAATACTGGAGTGAGTTGCCATTTCCTTCTCCAAGGGATCTTTCCCACCCAGGGATCAAACCCGGGTCTCCTGCATTGCAGGCGGACTCTTTACCATCTGACCCATCAATTATCTTCTTCAGAGTTATACAGAAGTTGACCTAAAAAGCCAAAAAGGGCATGTTGGTATGGGGCAAATAGTGAGAGAAGACAAGGTTGGATTCTAGTCCTCTTTGTAAATTGGAGCCATTCCTTTCTATGTTTATATACAAGCACTCAAGCTATTAATACAAGGTAATGAGGTCTTCCCTCAACAGCCTTGGCAGATTGGTTCCTAGACCCCCCTAGATATCAAAACCTGAGGATGTTCAAGTCCACCATGTAAAATGCCATGGTATATTAGCATATAACCTATGCACATCCTTCTAAAGACCTTAAATCATCTCTAGCTTACTTATAATAACTGAAGTGAAATGAAGTCGCTCAGTCATGTCTGACTCTTTGCGACCCCATGGACTGCAGCCTACCAGGCTCTTCCATCCATGAGATTCTCCAGGCAAGAATACTGGAATGGGTTGCCATTTTCTTCTCCAAGGGATCTTCCTGACCCAGGGATCGAACCTGAGTCTCTTGCATTGCAGGCAGAGGCTTTACCTTCTGAGCCACCAGGGAAGCCCAGGGACGTTATAATAACTAGAGCAATGTAAATATCATGTAAATAGTTGCCAGCATGCTGCAAATGCAAGTTTGCTTTTTGGAACTTTCTGGAATTTTTTTTCAGATGTCTTTCCCATCCTTGGTTGGCTGAATGCACACAGATGCAGAGCCCATAGATAAGGAGGGCAGACTATAGCTCCCAGGAAAAGCCTTGCATTCTGCAAAATCACACATTATAAATAATTGGACTTGGAGGAAAAGCAGGGTTAGTACAGGCCACTCAAAACCTATGCAAATTGAACCAGAGAACTAAGAGGCACAACAACTCTAATAAAAAGATGTGTTAAGTTCCTAGTAAGTAATCACTTTAGTAAATATACAGCATTATTTTTAAAACAGAAGTAAAGAGTGCTTGACAGAAGGGGATATAAGAAACAGTTGGGTTATGGAAAAAGGGGCAAAGTGAACGAAAATTGTGAAACACAGAGAATAAATACTTCTAAGATAGAGTGTGTTTTCAAACAGAACCAATAGGCAGAATGAGAAGTGAATGGGCTGCAGTTTTCAACATTTGGTCTGTTTTTTATTCAATTGCTACAATTTGGACGTGCTGGGAAATACCACTATAAAGCAATTCTACTTCCATATTGTACCGACATCATTCCCTTACGTGCCAATAGCGTATAAGCCATATTATTCTCTGAAATGGACAGTGTAAAAGAATAGATTGTGCTGTGTTTCTATAATTTTTTATTTAAAAAAGAATTCTACTGAAGAGAGGGAAGAGGGAAGTAGAGGACAGGAAAAAGTGAGAGGAAGTGAGGGGGAGAGGAAAGAACAAAAAGAGGGTAAGAAAGAATGATGAATCTGTTAATTAATTGACTGATTAATTTGGAATGCAATTGCATTATACCATCTGCCCTAAAACTGACTTCTCCCATCCAAGTTTATAATGAGAGATGAAAGGTAATGACTTCAAGATTAAGTATCACCAACATGAAGCTAAGATTCTCTAAAATGGTACCTTCTGTTTTTTAACTGGTTCTATCTGGAGTAGGCTGGCACATTTGGCTTTACATTCTGAGTTAAATAAAGATGTAATAACGAGAAAAACCTACATTCTCACTGAGAAAAAGAGCTAAATGACTCTTCATGGCTTTGAATTTTCAAATTCAAAACTGTATCACTCCAAACCAGGCAATTTAACGTAGAATAAGATAGGACACCTTAGGTATTTTCTTCCACATGCCCTTCCAGAAATTATCTAACAAAAAAAAAAAAAAACAAGGATACCAAAGGAAGGTATTGCTGAGTTACAGAATGTTGACACTAATAGAAAAATTTATTATTTCAATACTAGTGTCAATAAAAAGGTAGACTATGATAGGGGAGAAATCCCCAAATAAAGAAATGTGGAAAACATCCAAACATCACTGGCAGTTTCTATTCTCTGAAAGCACTGCAAGACAACACTGTGGAGAGCTAAGAATCAGTTATGAATAAATGCACTGCACATACACTGAAGGAACACCTTGATAATTATGTTATTATGTATATACAAAACATGAATTAAGAAAGAATTCAAGTGAGCCCTTCCTAGCCACTAAAAATATAAATTCAGATGTCCTAGGTATGCTACTTGCACCTCCAAAATCAGGTATAAAGATGAAAGTTACAGCATCAATTCCTCCAAGCCCATACTCGAGACCTAAATCTGTCATTTTGATAAACTACTTTTGGCTTTGGATGGTACTGTTACCAAGTAAGAAAAATTCTTGTCAACCCTGATAGAGGTGCTCAGTATCATATTAAGATTTAACTTATGCTGATTTTGCTAGATAAGACAGATGGCTGTCCTATAAAATAATGCCCAAATTCTATTACTGTTGAACGAATTGAGAAATGAAAGAACATGTTTATAGATTGAATCTTTCAAATAGTATTAAGAACACTAGGGCTATAATTTTTGTAAAAAGTAAACGTTACTAACTAAACAAAAATATAATGGAATGGGTGCCCTGCTGACTTGACAAAAAGAAAAAGTTCAGGATCTCTGTTTTACATTCAGAATGATTTGTTGTTCATTAATAAGAATATATCTCTAGAATAGATTTGAAGAAGCCTGAAAAAATACCTAGGTTATCAGACTGTCACTATTTCCACACATCCTAATATACTTTTAGGAGGGTAATTCTTTATTTCACTTAGTTATCACCAGGACAGTATCCTGCCTAAAAATTCCCTTAAAGATATTAACAAATTGTACCATGGAGAGGTTTAGGAACTTGTTCAAGATGATAAAGGGAAAAGAGCTAAGATATAAGCCTAAGATAAAAAAGTTCCTGGTTTCTATCTATCTTGTATAATTAACGTCAAGAGCAGTTAGTTTTCTGGGTGAGCTGATACTGTTTATTAAACGCAATTTCCCTATGAAAATAAACTCAACTATAAATAAATAACAAATTTCACAGGACAAGACTTTTTTCTTTGTAGCTTTGGAACTCATTCTGTATTTCATCCCATCTACTGTCTTAGATGCAGTAACTATGGGGAGTGAGACACAAGTAGATGTCTGTAGGAACTTTAAAGAGCAGAGCCAGGCAGGATGGCATTGTAATATAATATGCTTTTAGGCTTAGCAAGCATATAATTCAATTAAGTTTGGCTCAAATATTAATTCATTTCATTTTGTTTTCTTTTAGCATGAAGACTATACAATTTGAGAATTAGAGGAAGCAAGAGAACTGAGTTTTTCTGTTGTGTCTATCTGATATTTTAAAAATCTACTTTTTACTTTGTTGCTTTTTTATCCTTCATTTTCCTGCCTCTACCAACTGCCTATGGCCCTAATAGGGTGCCTTTTTAGTATCTCCCACTTCCCACTTTGATTTGGCTATTAATTCTTGGCTTCATCCCAGAAATCTGTGTCAAACCCTATCTTTCCATCCTTAAGGCCACTGACATGGTCTCAACTTTTTACCTTCCTTTTTTTTTTTATTTTTTAGCTTATGGTCTCATTTTTTTTTTTTCCATCTCCAACTTGGATGTTGCAATTCGTTCCCCTAAACGCAGTATGCATTAATTGTTCATTGTTGTTCATGATCCACAAGGGAGATAGAATTTTATGAACAGAGAAAGTGAGGGTGGTTATTATTTTATACTATTTTTAAAAGACTTCTCAATGTCCTAAGTCCAAACTCCTTAGGTTCACAAACAAAGCTCTTAGTGATCAAGCCCCAAACAACCACTTCCAGTTTTTTTATGTCCACTTCTTTCTCCTTGGTAGAAACACCAGTTTAGCAACAACATAAAGACCAAAATACCTTTATAAGATTTCCAAATTCCAGTTTAGAAGTTGCAGTACCCCAGGCAGCACAAAGCCAAGAACAACTGCAGCAAAATGGGTAAGAGGAAAGCTTCACTGTACCAACAACAGTTCCTCCACCAAGTCAGAACAGATTAGGCTCAGGAGAATACCCTGGCTTGGAATTTCTCTTGGTTGGGGGTAAGGGTGGGAGATGGAGTGTGCATCCAAGGTTCTGACTTTATAGAAAGAAAACTTGAGGAACTCACTTCTGTCTTGCCCAACTTTTAACCAAGAAGCAAAAAGACTTGTACATTGACAACTACAAAACAGTGTTGGAAAAAAACTAAAGACGACACAAATTAATGGAGAGACATCCCATGTTCATGAACTGGAAAACTTTATATTATTAAAATGACTCAGTGATTTACAAATTCAAGTCAATCCCTATCAAAACCCCAACGGCATTTTTTACAGAAATAGAAAAAGCAATTCTAAAATTTATATGGAATCACCCAAATAGCTCCCAATAGAACGCCCAATAGCCAAAACAAACATGAAAAAGAAGAACAAAGCTGGAGGACTCACATCTCCCAATCTCAAAACATATTCTAAAACTAATTAGAACAGGATGGTATTGGCATAAAGACAGACATATAAACTAATGGAAAAGAACTGTAAGCCCAGAAATAGAGCACACATATACAGCCGAATGATCCAAGAATGCTAGGATTACAGAATAGGGAAGGATAGTTACTTTAACAAATTGTGCCAGGAAAACTGGATTATCAACATGCAAAAGAATAAAATTGGATCTTTATTTTACACATGCAGAAAAATCAACTCAAAATGTATTAAAGCCTTAAATGTGAGACATGAAACTAGAAGAAAATATAAGGCAAAAAGTTTCATGGCAACAGTCTTGGCAATTATTTCTCGGATATCACACGAAAAGCACAGGAAACAAAAGCAAAAATAGAGGAGGACTACATCAAATGAGAAAGAATCTGCACAGCATAGAAACAACAAAATAAAAGACAATCTACAGAATAATGGAAGAAAATATTTGCAAATGGGCAAAAGACTTGAATACATACTTCTCCAAAAGAGATATGCAAATGGCATACAAAAGACATAAGGTGTATCAGAAAAAAATGTTAGATATCATTCATCATCAGGGAAATGCAAATCAAAACCCACAATAAAACAATGTTACCTCATACCTGTTAGTATGGATTTTTTTTTTTTTAATGCTGATGAATATGTCAAGAAATTGGAACCCTTTTGCACTGCTGATTGAGAATGTAAAATGGTGCAGCCTCTATGGAAGACAGTATGAAGATTCCTCAGAAAATTAAATACAGAAGTACCATAATGATTCAGCAATTCTACTTCTGGGTATTTAACCAAAAGAACTGAAGTAAGGATCTCAAAGAGATATTAGCACTTCCATATTCATTGTAATATGATTCACAATATCTGAGAGTGGAAACAACCTGAATGCCCTTTGATTCCACTGATGAATGAATAGACAAAGGAAATGTGATATATATTCATCGCATGTGTATATATATATATATAAAACATGAAATATTATTTGGCCTTAAAAAGGGAAACCCTATACATACAATAAAATGGATGAACTTGGAGGACATTATGCTCTATGAAATAAGCCAGCCACAGAAGGACAAATACTTCATGATTCCACCTATATGAAGAACCTAAAGTAGTCAAACTCATAAAAGCAGCAAGTAGAATGGAGAAGGACAGGGACTAAGGAGAGAAGGAAACAGGAGCTGTTGTTTAACAGTACAGAGTTTCAGCTATGCAAGATGAGAGATCTACTATACAACATTGTTATCATAGTTATAAATATGTACTTCACATTTAACAGGTTGTTTAGAGAATAAATCTCATGTATTTTTAAAATCACAAAAATCAAATATAAAAACCAACTACAATGTTCATGACGTATCTGTCAGAGTATCTACAAACTATCTCAGGAAAAGGCAAAGAGCCTGCTGTAGGCCTACTACTAACAGGTGGTTCAAGGTTGCTAGAACTAAAGTGTATAATTTCACTAGAAGAAAAACTGTGAGCAAACACAACTTCCAGAGTGGAAATACTACTATCCAGAATGGAGACTTTGTCCAGTTACTATTAAGGTAAGTTAGGATACATAATAAGGAAGCATACATAAAATCTGAGCTGAGAGAAACTGGGAAGGAAAATTTATTTTGCTTGATAAGAGTTATCCACTTGAGAAGAGCTTGAGGCTCATTTTCACTGTGCAGTAACCACAAATAAGGAAACTATAAATAAGACACGGGGTGAGGGGAGGGTGGGAGGCAGGAGATAGGAACAAATATCCCAGATTCTGGATGGTATCTAAGTGAGCAGAGTCAAAGGCCTCTGTGGAATTTTTAGAAACAAACTATTTTGGTATCTAAGCCAAGAATTTGATTTATTGAGAACAGAGTAACCATCATGAAGCTTGAGGATATGAATTCTTAAGTGCTGGCAGGGATTCTCCGATTAAGAGAAAAAAAGTAACTTGGGACCATACACAAACTATCAAACTCTATTCTAAATCCAACATTCTCTTAAATAAGACAGCACATATAAAAGTACACTGTATAACTATAAAGACATATCTATATTTCCATATATCTTTAACTTATATCTATAAGTTAGTTACATAGATTTATAGACATTATTAATAGTTCAATAATATTCATATATTGATAATTTCTAATCTGTGAGTTCCATTATTTTATCACATCTCGCATCTCAGTTTTAATATCATGCCAAAAAAACCATGTGGTTTTTTTTAATATACTTAGTTATTTTTGGTTTACTTAATAAAAAAGGTGAAAATTACCAGTCTTTATAATACTATATTATAGTTGAACTAACATTCTGATCAGCTAGCATTTCATTTTTTTTTGTACCTCGCATCAATCTTCTGTACCAATCCTCCCAAAGTAGCTAATATAACCCTAGATACAGGACATCAGACAGACAGACAGGCACACGCACACTAACACACAGCCTGTCGTTCTCTCAATATCATTTTGTAATTCCACATCCTGGAATCCAAGGTCCTTTACATTCATTAGGTGGCAAATATTTGTTAAGGATATGTTTCTAATTCTAAGGAGAAAATACAGCATTGTTAATAACTTATTAACACAAAAGCCACTTTAAAATTTCTAGGCCCCTTTTTTATTTTCTTAAAATCTCTCTACATTAAGTAATGTGGCCTTAGTGGCTTACACACATGTTCAGTCTTTTCCTTTTATCTTTTACTGGAGTATAATTGTAATAATTTATAATGTTGTATTCATTTCTGCTGTACAATGATGTGAATCAGCTATATGCATACACATATCCCCTCTCTATTGGATGTCCCCTCCCCCCATTCCCCATCCCACCCACTAGGCCATCACAGAGCACCAAGTTGAGTTGTGCTTTAAGCAGGCTCCCACTAGCTAGCTATTTCACACATGGCAGTGTATATATGTCAATCCTATCTCCCAATTCATCCCACTCCTCCGTTCCCCCGTGTTGGTGGACCTAGACTCTGTCATATAGAATGAGGTGAGTTGGAAAGAGAAAAATAAGTATCATATATTAATGCACATATGTGGACTCTTTTCTCTTTATCTTTTATTCTAATGTTTTTTTCTAATTCAGAGTGTTTCCTCCTGTAAGTTGCCTCAAATCCTATGTATTCAGGCAAGTTATAAATGTTTAAAAATAGCATTTAAAAGTAAAACAAATCACAAAAAATTACTCAAAATTTTTTTAATGTCTACAAATATTTTGGATTAACTAGATGATATTCTGCAGTGATGCAAAATGAGAACTGGAATTTAATGATTTAATTTTAGAGAGAAGAATACACCAAGTAAACCAACAATTGTTTCAATTACTGTAGCAACTAAACACAGCATTTATGATTACAATCACAACACCTGAAATGTGCTGACAACAGAAATCATCAAGGATTTTTTTTAAAAGGAAAAAAGCCATCTATTTAATATGTGGCCTATTAAGGTTTACTCTATCACAAATTTCCCACTTTGCCTTCTGTCTATACCTAATATCTTGAGACCAAATTTCTTTTCTAATCTTAGGAAACTGCCTGAGAAACTAATCAAGAAGCGAAAGTACTGTTTTCTATCTGTTTTAGCAAAAGATGAGCAGAAGATCTGAAAAAAATCAATACCAAGTCCCAGTCACTTTAGGCTTTGTTGGACTTTGTTCCAATGAGATAATGTTCAGCTCAACAATCCCATTAATCTGTGTGGATAAAAGAAGCACTTTCCATTTATGAGAGAAATGTACTGAAAACCTGTACTGTGAGGATACTGTTTCACCGCATGTGTTGGTAAGTTCTTAATGAATCAGTCTAAGGAATGGGTCACCATTATAATGTAATCAAATTCTCAAAACAGTTTAAAATGGAACCTGGTTTCATTACATATAAAATCACTAGTACAAACCTCTGCTATAGCACTTATACTGTGTATTTATCAATCAACCTTTCTCAAGAGAACATCCTATGACCTGAAAGACTGTAAACAGTCAATAGTCTGCTGAATGAATGAATGATTTTGCTTTTTAAAACACTTTTGAAAGAGACTACTTTCCAAAATCTACCAGTTGGTTTTAAACCAAATAAATGCAAACCAAACAAAACTCAAAAATAACCTAGCATACCTTTGTGTGATGGAATTTGAAAAAACATTCCCTGTTTAAGTCACTGTGGTGTCATTAAATAACTAGGTTGATAACTGGAAAAAAAACCTCAAAAATAATTTTTAAAATTAAAAATAACAAATTCAACATACCCAAACCAGGTGGAGGAAATGAAAAAAGAATGCATAGAACTATTCTGGTATACTAAAAAGCAAAATTCCACAATCAACAAATGAAATGGGACCCAAAATATATTAAGATGTACCATAAGGTATGCTTTTTAAAGGACAATAAGGGCTTATAATTAACCCTGACAATTTCCAGGGTAGAGTGATTTGTATTTTAGGCAGTTGGTTGCTAAATTTGTATGACAGATAATACATGTAGCCACTAAAATTACAGTACTGACCTTTCCAAATGCTAACAAATGCTTGATTAGCATTATGTAACTATACCTCCTTTCTGATCAGGACTAGGCAGATTATTTCATCTAAATATGCACACAATATACTGAAATCAGTTCACATTACCACAATGACATTCTACAGTATATTACTAAGTATTATGCAGAATGCAAGTTGGCCTATGGAGGGCAATACAAAAGACAAATACCTAACAGCAAAAATAAGAAAATGTCTATTACTCTTACCAAAGTGAAAGCATGGAAGTCTATTTTATGTGCTTTTATTTTAAATAGTAAATACAAGAAACCTTATTGCAAAGGTTTAGAACTTCAAAATGTTTTCAAATTATATCCATATGAATATAAGAGCAGAACATGAGATATAAAAATGTGCAATACAAAGTAATTGGTTAATCTAAATTTCTCTACTGGTTCCTTATCTCCTGAAAGGTACTCTAGCAAAAGAAAAGAGGAGGAAAAGGACATTTTTTCTGCATTACTATCAGCTTTTTTTTTTTTGCAGTAACTCAGAAGAGGTCACCAGTATGAATATGAATGACATGATATGCTCTGTAAACTAATTTCTCTGCATTTACCAGTGTCATTGATTTTACTAATATTTCCTAATTTCTAGTCTATAAAATATAAATAGTAATTAAGAAAAAAGTCATTATCTATAAAAGCTGAAAAAAATTTCTGTACCATAAACAGTAGGGACAAGGTCAGTGGCTGGGAAGAGTAGGGAGACAGGAATAACCTTAGGTATGCAGATGACACCACCTTTATGGCAGAAAGTGAAGAACTAAAGAGGCTCTTGATGAAAGTGAAAGAGGAGAGTGAAAAAGTTGGCTTAAAGCTCAATATTCAGAAAACGAAGATCATGGCATCCAGTCCCATCACTTCATTGCAAATAGTGGCTGACTTTATTTTTTTGGGTCCCAAAATCACTGCAGATGGTGACTGCAGCCATGAAATTAAAAGACGCTTACTCCTTGGAAAGAAAGTTATGACCAACCTAGACAGCATATTAAAAAGCAGAGATATTACTTTGCCAACAAAGGTCCGTCTAATCAAGGCTATGGTTTTTCCAGTAGTCATGTATGGATGTGAGAGTTGGACTGTGAAGAAAGCTGAGCGCCAAAGAATTGATGCTTTTGAACTGTGGTGTTAGAGAAGTCTCTTGAGAGTCCCTTGGACTGCAAGGAGACCCAACCAGTCCATTCTAAAGGAGATCAGTCCTGGGTGTTCACTGGAAAGACTGATGTTGAAGCTGAAACTCCAATACTTTGGCCACCTGATGCGGAGAGCTGATTCATTTGAAAAGACCCTGATGCTGGGAAAGATTGAAGGCAGGAGGAGAAGGGGACAACAGAGGATGAGATGGTTGGATGGCATCACCGACTCAATGGACATGGGTTTGGGTGGACTCCAGGAGTTGATGATGGACAGGGAGGCCTGGCGTGCTGCGGTTCATGGGGTTGCAAAGAGTAGGACACGACTGAGAGACTGAACTGAACTGAAGGGGATGGGAAAATGTAAACACACAGAACACGCTGAACTCAACTGTTTGGTAGTACCAGGCGGCTGGACATTAGTAATATTGAACAGAGTTGTTTTCTAATCTGAAACTCCTCCATTTGGCTAGCTATAGAATTAGCACCTAGATTAACATTAGCTACAAGAAATTTTCACTATAAACGTGTGTTGCCTTACCTTAAGGCAGAGTCAGCCAAACATAAATTACAACTATTCAGTCTTTTTAATTTTACTCTGCATTGTTTCCTAAGAAATTCACCTATTTACCTTTTTTTAAAGCCTTGTCAAAACATTAATTTAGGTACTGGGCCAAAAATGATACTAACTGCCGAATTAGAAAATTCACTGAAGAACTGTGTTGTAGCTTACAGATAACTGATAGTACAGTAAATGCAATTAAGTAAGGTATTAGCATGTCATTTTTGCTCAGCAATTATATTTCAAAATATTACAGTAAATAAATGCTCTGCCAAAATATGGCAGAAGCAATCACATTCATTTTTGTTTCAGTGCTAGATACAACTTAACTATCAATTTTCAAATATGAGCGGTTAACAAATGGTGTATGCCTGCAATGTCATTATTTTTCCTTAAAAGCATGGGTTATGAAAAGAAAAATAATGAAATAGATTTCCCTATAAGACTTATTGAACTTGTCTATTTTCTCAGTCACCCCATTATGCTGATTCTATCTATGGAAGATTTTAAATATGTGGACTTTGTTTCTCTGAGATTTAATGCAGGAGACCTTTGATTTAAACCACTTGTTAGGAAAAGGAGACCTAAAGCAGGGCCCAAGAATGCCTGTTTTAACTAACCCTTTTTCTGATACAGTATTATTTTCCTTTCTCCACAATTCAGAATTCTGAGTCCCGTTTTTAGCCATTATGTGCTACAACTTAAAGAAGCAAGTTTTACTTAGATTAATTTTGCAAATCAGGTTAGAAGGTAGAATGGTTTATACTATTTTATGTTATTGAAAATAAAGATAACACAGTTGAGATTGTTGGTGACTTTAAAAATGGATGCAGAAGTATATACAAAAAAAGTCCTAAATACAGCATTTAAAGAAGAATTCTATGCATTAAGTTTAAATGAAAGAGAAGCAAGGATATGGGCACCAAGAGGATATGGCGTGCATTAGTGTTGTGCATCGACTGAGCGACTTCACTTTCACTTTTCACTTTCATGCATTGGAGAAGGAAATGGCAACCCACTCCAGTGTTCTTGCCTGGAGAATCCCAGGGACGGGGGAGCCTGGTGGGCTGCCGTCTATGGGGTCACGCAGTCAGACATGACTGAAGTGACTCAGCAGCAGCAGCAGCGGCATTGTGCATAAATGATAAACTGTCACACCATTAACATTCTACTCAAAAAAAAACCACTGAAAAGTCTGTGCAGTAGGCTTAGAATGGAAAAAATACTGTGTAGCTGTGTGTCACTGGAGATGTCAGATGAGTGCCAAGTATTTTGAGGTTAAAAAACAACAAAAAACTGAATGGAACATAACAGCCAAGAAGTTAAATGGAAGAAGTAGTTTCTTCTATCACATTTTAACAAGACTTGCTATGATGGCAGTGCATGGGCACCACTGTAACTGCCTCATATTTCTTCAAGTCCTTCTGTGTATTCTTTATAATACCCAAAGCTACAAGCTCATCTTTGTGGGAATCTTGGCAGGATCTACAAATTAAACTTGGTAGATCTCTTCATTCATGTGCCAGGAAACCAAGAACTACAAGATCTAAAGATGGAAAGACGCACATACATATATAATGTATCTCTTAGGATTTTACATGAATATATGTGTAAGAGTACTGAGGATTTTACATGGATATATGTGTGTAAGAGTTATGTGTATGAATGTCTATTCTAGATATAACTTTTTTTTAAGCTAGAACAAAATAATCTCATAAATTCTGATGAATCTGAGTTCCTAAATGACTTCCATCAACTTCTGGTGTGACCAAGGGCTGAAGGATATAAATTAAGAGGTCGCTGTGCTATGCATAAGTCACTCAGTCATGTCCAACTCTTTGCGACTCCATGGACTGTAGCTCGCCAGGCTTCTCTGTCCATGAGGATTCTCCAGGCAAAAATACTAGAGTCTTGCTGCCATGCCCTCCTCCAAGGGATCTTCCCAACCCAGGGATCAAACCCAGGTCTCCCTCACTGCAGGCACATTCTTTACCGCTAAGCCACCAAGGAAGCCCCTTATGAGGCTGCTGCTGCTGCTAAGTCACTTCAGTTGTGTCCAACTCTGTGCGACCCCAGAGACAGCAGCCCACCAAGCTCCCCCATCCCTGGGATTCTCTAGGCAAGAACACTGCAGTGGGTTGCCATTTCCTTCTCCAGTGCATGAAAGTGAAAAGTGAAAGTGAAGTCGCTCAGTCGTGTCCAACTCTTAGCGACCCCATGGACTGCAGCCCTACCAGGCTCCTCTGTCCATGGGATTTTCCAGGCAAGAGTACTGGAGTGGGGTGCCATTTCCTTCTCCACTTATGAGGCTATTTAGGTACAATTCATACAGAATTTATTGACCAACAAGCTCTTATGTTGTTAGGAAAGAATTTAACCTTTCTACTGCAGAGAACAGCATCACCTACTTAGTTGAAAACCCCTCCTTTAAAATGCTTTCTCTTTTACAAGATTGCTATTTCACTCAGTATACACTACAGAGGCAAAAAAAATTTTTGAGTTAAAAAGATACTGACAAAAACACAATGAAAAGACTAGAGAAATTATACAACAGCATATTAATAATAACATCTTTAATTCAAAGGCTACTGGTGGACAAAAATGTTGCTAATTAAGAGATTAAGCCAGTATCTTTCTTAGCAAAATATCTGAAAATTCATTTCAGATTACTATATGTTACTATTAGAACTGATTAAAATCATTCAGACTTTTTTAGAATATTCATAGCATGACAACTTTAAGTAGTAATTTTAAGTTTTAATAATTTCAAGTTGTGTAACTCAATATAATGAAACAATTCAATCTATTCCATTCAGAATTTTCATCCTGAACTTTCTAATTAACTAAAATCAATAATCACTTCGCAATTAATCATTTGTGCAAAGAATTACTGAAGTGTTGCCTATAATAAATACAATCTCATGGTAACAGGCCTAATCAATCAGAAGGCAGGCATTGCCTATATATGCAAACTAGCCTCTCTTGAGGCTAATGCTATACGTGCATTATTTGTGCCCTTAGTTAGGGATTCCGTGTATATCTGGGTGAAAGTGAAAGTGAAGTCGCTCAGTCACGTCCGACTCTTTGTGACCCCATGGACTGTAGCCTATCAGGCTCTTCCGTCCATGAGATTTTCCAGGCAAGAGTGCTGGAGTGGATTGCCATTTCCTTCTCCAGGGGATCTTCTCGATCCACGAATTGAACCCGGGTCTCCCGCGTTGCAGGCAGACGCTTTACCATCTGAGCCACAAGGGAAGCCCATACCATAAAAAGTGAACTACCTCAGCAACTCCTATGGCTCACAGCATTACTAAACGTCTTCTGGATATTTTGGCAGCAAAAAATAAGCTAAGTGTGTTAAGTCAGGGTTTACATTTTTCATTAATTCACTACTATCCCTAGGCATTAGTGGTACCTTTTAAGGTAAGAGAAAACTTTACAAGGAAAACAGTAAACACGTCCCCAGATCTCACTGGGTCACTGAACAGCCTGTTACAAAACTTGTCAGTACTCACAAGAATTCCATGAAACTATTTATTTAAAATTTCATTTTAATAATAGAGATTAGACAAGACTTTCTGTTTTATCTAATATTTAAAATATTATGAAAGATCACATTTTTATATAAAAATGACTCTGGAAATACGTCTTTCTCTTCACTCAAAAATAAAGAAGATATTTTTCTTTATATGGGAAGAGGTATAGGCAACAGTAATGTACTTTTTCACTGCTCACAAAATTGTTACTAGAAATCTACCTTTCTCTGTAGTTACATTCATACTAAAATATCCTAATAAAAATGCATTTTGCTGGAGAAGAATCCTTTCAAACACACTAAATTTTAGTAATCTGACTAGAGGAGAACAAAGATTGGCATGTGACATAGTTCACTAATTAAGTTACAATTAACTAACTAATATAGTTCATTAATTAAATTTAGAAGCATCTCAGTTCTAACAAAAGAACTCTTAAACATACAACAGAAGTAATCTAAATCTCACATACCCAACAAATAATAACAAGAAGAGTATTAAAAATATTTATCTCACTTCTATTGTTCAATCTATGATTGAGTATGCTGGAAAAAAATCAGAGGCAAATATATAGAACTTTGCTATTACTGCCTCAACACAATTTTGTTACCATGGTTTTCTTCTCTTCATAGTTACTCTGCATCTTCCTAGAATCTTTTCCCCTCGTTTTCTTCATTAATGAAAACTAACAAAAACAAATATTCATGTAATCTCTAATTATTAAATACAAGGACTGCTACAGAGAAAATTAAGTATAGTGTTAACATTTTGCCAACTGGAATAAATCACTGACATCTATTTAAACACAGAATTTCTAATATCATTCAATTTTGACTTTTATTAAGTTTTAAAGATTAAACCTTAATACTCACTGTATCACTAAATGCAATAGTTTTTAAGTCAGTTTTTTTAAATACATAAAAATAGATTAAAATACTTTCTTTGCCTAAAAAGTTATCAGCACTTATCTATTTGAACATTTAGGAAAATTACAGGATCAGATACTCCCCCAAAATTCTCAAACTATCAATACATAAAACATGAAAAGCTCAAGAAAAACGACAAAGCCAACATATATGGAAGTCTGCCTCTAAGTGGGCAAAAGAGAATTCATACATTATAAAATTATTATTCTAAATTTGAGTTTTATGATAAAAGAAATACACTAGATGTTAAAAAAAAAAAGCTTACTGAAAGAACATAACTACCTTCAAACATGTCAACTGCCACGTATGGAAGGACAGATTAGATCAGGATTAAACTGCTAACTCCAGAGGTTAAAACTGAGATCAAAGAATGGAAAATAAGAAACACCTTTAGCTCAACTGATAAGGAATTTTCCAATCATGATAGTTACTTAAAATTAAAATTAATTATCCTTTACTTATGTTACTGTTTCCAGAAATTTTTAGTAGAAGACTGATGCCCACCTATCAAAAAGAATATGGAGTCAATTTCAATATTGCTTGAGAGGGTAAGCTCAGACAGTAAAGAATCTGCCTGCAATGCCGGAGACTCAAGTTCGATCCCTGGGTTGGGAAGATCCCCTGGATAAGGAAATGGCAACCCACTCCAGTATTCTTGCCTGGAAAATTCCATGGACAGAGGAGCCTGGCAGGCTAGTCCATGGGGTAGCAAGAGTCAGACACAACTTAGTGACTAAACCTGAGAAGGTAAACTGTGGCTTTTAACTCCTATTCCATCTCTTGATATTCTTTGAAAAACCTGAAGCTCTACGGCATCCAGTGTTCACCTGAATCCCTTGCAGAGGGGGGTTCCTATTTAGAATATTTTTTCTTACATGTTCTCAGGTCAAACTGTGTATGTAATTCACAGAATACACCCATCTATTTTGTCATTCTTCAGATGACAGTGATTCCAATAAGAAGTAAACATTCCTTTATAAAAGCTTGAAACAATATTTGCTGTAAGATGTACTCCTCTGACAGAGAACCACTTCCTTAGACAATAATAACATATAATCACAGTTTACGGCTGACACTCAATAAATATTTTTTGATCAATAAATGAACTACAAAAAGTTATTTGGAAACTATGTTTGGCGGCACAAACAAACATATTCCCCCACACTAAGAATTCTGTCACTAAAAACACAAAAAGCTGATGACTAAAACACAAATACATACTTGACAGTGTCTATAAAGGTAACAGCATCAAGTAAAATCCAAGACAAGCATACAAGAAATCACAAAACTGACTATCTTTGTTCTAAAACAAAACTAGAATATGCACCACTAAGCACTTCAATTAAATGGGTCAATGGTAATGTATACACACATTACTTAACTTTATCATGCTATTTCATGAGAAGAGAAAAAATTAGCTTTTATTCATGAATACTGCATGCATTCACAACTTATTTTTAAACTTTGGTTAACTGCATATAAAATCTCATCTAGCACAAACACTGATGGTGTTCCTATCTTCAAAACTGGGTACACATTATTCTGGTTTTTTCTCCTGAACTTTTTCCTCAACTAATTTCATATCTAACACAAAACAGAAATAAAACATCATAAACAGCTCTTGATTAACCTGTGTCCCACTTCTAAGAAATCAACCATAACCAAGTATTTCCTCAAAACTTGAGGCAGCAACATTTTGCTTTCCCTTGCCAAAGATCCTTCTTCACCTGACTCATCACTAACTCAAGATTCATTCCACAATCTGGGCTGGGATTCATGGAGCCCAAGGAGCCTGGGTCACACATTCATCTTTGCTTACACAAGTTCTTAGGGCTCAAAGTCCACCTCTACAGCTACCACTTCAAAAGGACAATACTATACTTATGCACCTTACATTCATACACGCTAAGCATCCATGGAAGGTTTAATTAGTTAATTAGTTTGGTCTTAGTTAAGGCATGTGGGCTCCCTAGTTGCAGCACACAGGCTCAGCTGCCCTGTGGCATCTGGGACCTTGGTTTCCTGACCAAGCATCAAACCTGTATCCCCTGTGTTGCAAGATTCTTAACCACTGGACCACCAGGGAATTTCCTCCATAAGAGATTTTAATTATAAAGTTCCTCTACGAAAAAGTCTGAAGAGCAGTTAGTCTACATTCCAGTCTATTGAGCAATTATTCCCAAAAGAAGTAAAAGAATTCTTGTCAGTGAGTACTCACTGACAAGAATTGGATCTTTGATGACCAAAAAGTGGACTTCACACAAAGTATTCAGTGGAAAATGAAAAAGAAATTAATATTTTGTTGAAAGAGCAAGGAAAACAGTAAGAATTTTATATAATAAAAATATTACTGAGATTAAATGAGATACACAGACTTAATATTTAAGATTCTGAGTAATAGCTACCCACAGAGTTGTCACCTACCAAAAGATCTAGAAGTATTATAAAAAGAAAATAGGACCTGATATCAGAATAAATAACTTTCCTTAGTCTTTTTTAAATTATACTTTATGTTTTAAGTTTTTTTTTTAATTCTAAGCCTAAAGTTCTAAAAGGCTCCTCCTCTAAATTTTCAGAGCTTGTTTTGGATTTTTCTTTAATCATTTAAAAGTAAATACTTAAAGTCACATTAAATTTAGTTTCAAGTTTCCTCCTGACAGAGAACCCATATAAAAAGGGACAAGATAAGGAAGATGTATAAAACAAACACTAAACCGATTTTTTTCCAAAAAGAAATAAAGATCTGAAACTCACAATACTAACAAAATTCAACTCAGAGATTATATGACTATGTTTTAGAGAAAGGAAGTTGGTTCAAAAAAGATGAACAACATATTATGAGAAATAGCCTATTCATAGTAAGTCCAAAGGTATTTGTATACAGCAACCCTCTTTTCCTGATTGTCCTCTCTATAAACATTTGAACATTTTAGGAAATTAAGCTTTTAAAAAACATTCCTACTTCAGCTTTTCATCTATTTTTCCCATTCCCTACATTAATACAGTTAAGATTATCAGGGTTATGCCCATTTGAATAAAAACAGAAAATTTCCCCCACTATAACTGAAACCAACTTTCTATGTACAGCTCAGTGGGAACCCCTCACTGCCTTGGCCCTCCATATGTCTAGGTGGTGGAGGATCTGGATGACCATCTTCATGTGGGAGTTACTATGATTCAGGCTTGTGCTGATGTCGACTGCAGAAATCCCCTCCCCAGCTGGGGCTGAAGCTTTTCTTCTTCACAGTGTCCTATGCTCATATGGGAACTGTCCCCACAACCCACCCACCCCACTAATAAAGGCTGACCTACCTTGAGCGAAAAAAAAAAAAAACCACCAAAAACCCAGTAACAACAAAGGAAAAAAACTCTGGAAACCAATATATTGCAGATATTAATTCTGACTCTGAGTTACTGTTATTTTAAATATCTTTAAAATAGTAGTGAAAAGTGAAAGTCACTCAGTCTTGTCCATGGACTATAGCCCGTCAGGCTCTTCTGTCCATGGAATTCTCTAGGCAAGAATACTGCAGCAGGTAGCCATTCACTTCTCCAGGGGTACTCCTGACCCAGAGATTGAACCTGGGTCTCCTGCACTGCAGGTGAATCCTTTACCACATGAGCCACCAGTAGTACGGGGCTCATCTTCAATAAAAAACAATGGAGGGTAAAATTGTTAAAATTATTCCAGCAGCTCTAACCCAGAAAACAGGGGAGTATTTTCCCAAGACAAAATTGAATATATTTGCACTGTGCTATTATACAGTTGAAGTATACAAAAGCTATAAGAGATTAAATGTTTGCCATACATAAAGAAAAAGACAGGGGAAAAATGTAGAGTCAAACTTGGCAAAATCTTACAAGATTTTCAGCACAGTTTTAGATGTCCCCAACAATCCATTAACCTCAAACTACTGAGTACCTCCTACTCTTGGAGCATCTTTTAGAACATGAAGTCTTCATGTTAAAACTACCCACGTGCATAGTCTGATGCCAAATGTTGTCATTTAACCCAAAAGCTAACTGTTTATTCCAAATTGAAAGTGAACATAATTTGGAAACTTTATATTCTCAAATTTCTGGAGTTTAGACTGAAACCCAAAAGCTGAGAGATGTGCTCTGCATACTATTTTGGCATGTGAAATGTGAAATGTTAAGTCGCTCAGTCGTGCCCAACTCTTTGCAACCCCATGGACTGCAGCCCGCCAGGAATTCCTCTGTCCATGGAATTTCCCAGGCAAGGATACTGGAGTGGGTTGTCATTTCCTCCTCCAGGGGATCTTCCTGACCCAGGGATCGAACCCAGGTCTCCTGCATTACAAGGAGATTCTTTACCATCTGAACCACAAGGGAACAGAGGCAAACATTTAACTCCTGTCTCAGTTTTCTTTAATATAAAATGAAGGAGTCAGGATCTTTAACTTCTATCCCCAAATTGTGTTTAAATTAGTATGTGTTAGTTTCCACTTTCCGTATAATCTTATTCAGCCTTAAGAAATAACTGTCTCTCCATTTTATGCTAAGCAATCTTACGGAAATATTAATTATTCTTCTTAGGTACCTAAATGTGAGGGCACTGATTATTTGCTTCATAAGAACCATTCTATTTCAGGGGTTTTCAGTTAATTTTAGTTTTTGGTGAGTCAAAATGTGTTAAGAGTTAGTTACTGCATAACATGGAAACCTTGTTAACTGTAAAAGACAGAAACTTAAAAATTAATATCCAGTCATCAACTGGTAAGACAGACTTGCTAGCATACTATTTTCAACTAAATGATCAAGAATAATTTTTTTTTTAATTTAAAAAGGTGCATTCCAAATACTGGTTTCCGCCAGAAACTTTACTTATACAAGGGTGTATATCGTCACCCTGCTTATTTAATTTATATGCAAAGTACTTCATGCAAAATATAGGGCTGGATGAAGCACAAGCTAGAATCAGGATTGCCAGGAGAAACATCAATAACTTCATATATACAGATGACACCACTCTAATGGCAAAATGCAAAGAGGAACTAGAAAGCCTCTTGATGAAGGTGAAAGAGGAGAGTGAAAAAGCTGGCTTAAAACTCAACATTCAAAAAAATGAACATCATGTCCCATCACTTCATGGCAAGTAGATGGGGAAACAATAAAAACAGTGACAGATTTTATTTTCTTGGGCTCCAAAATCACTGCAGATGGTGACTGCAGCCATGAAATTAAAAGACGCTTGCTCCTTGGAAGAAAAGCTATGAAAAACCTAGATGGCGTATTAAAAAACACAGACATCACTTTGCTGACAAAGATCCGTATAGTCAAAGCTATGGTTTTCCCAGTAGTCATGTATGGATGTGAGAGTTGGACCATAAAGAAGGCTGAGTGCTGAAGAATTGATGCTTTCCAACTACGGTGCTGAAAAAGATTCTTGAGAGTCACTTGGACAGCAAGAAGACCAACCAGTTAATTCTAAAGAAAATCAACCCTGAATATTCACTGAAGGACTGACGCTGAAGCTAGTTCCAATACTCTGACCACCTGGTCTGAAGAGGCAACTCATTGGAAAAAGACCCTGATGCTGGGGAAGACTGCAGGCAGGAGAAGGGGGCAGCAGAGGATGAGATGGTTGGATGGCATCACTGACTCAATGGACATTAGTTTGAGCAAACTCTGGGAGATGGTGAAGGACAGGGAAGCCTGGCATGCTGCAGTCCATGGGGTTGCAAAGAGTTACACATGACTGAGCAACTGAACAATAACAGAAGCAATACAGAAACAGGGAGCTATGTTGAAGATGTGAATTCCATCTCCATCTCCATAGAAGGGATAAAAGGGGTTATAGCAATAAAGAAAGGGGGGAAATCACTGAACACAAGAAAGCTATGAAGAGATTCAGAAAACAGGAGACTTCAGTGGGTCTGATACAGATAGGTAATTAACAAAAGCAAGTTAAGAAAGAAAGCATAGTTTGAGAAGGATGGTGATACATCTATTTAGGACATGATGAATGTCAGAAATGTAAGAGCCCAGGTGAAAAAGAGGGCTGATAATTAGTTTAAAAAGTATGGCAAAGAGCTGAGAGCTAAACATGTGAGACTAGATAAGGGGAAAAAAAGGCATAATAAAATGATACAGGACAATCACTAGGAAAAAATTATTATTTTCTAAAAAGTACAGATCATATCAGCCTCCAAGACACCCTTGAAAGCTTTTAAAATACCTTGATTTTTAATTGTGCTTTGTATACAGCTCTTTACCTTTAAGACTTGGATAGAGTAAATATAAACATTAGGAAATAAGCTTTTAGATCAGTGCTTCTCCAATTTTAATGTATATAGATATCACTGGAGCTTATCAAAATACAGATTACAAATCAGTAAATCTAGGGTAGGGCCCAAGATTCTACATGTCTAATATGCTTCCAGGTGATGGCCACAGAATGCTATTCCAAGGACCACAGTTTAAATAGCAAAGTTTTAGGCGAATTTCCGGAGAAGGCAATGTCAACCCACTCCAGTACTCTTGCCTGGAAAATCCCATGGATGGAGAAGCCTGGTAGGGTGCAGTCTATGGGGTCGCTAAGAGTCGGGCACGACTGAGCAACTTCACTTTGACTTTTCACTTTGATGCACTGGAGAAGGAAATGGCAACCCACTCCAGTATTCTTGCCTGGAGAATCCCAGGGACAGAGTGGCCTAGTGGGCTGCCGTCTATGGGGTCACACAGAGTCGGACATGACTGAAGTGACTTAGCAGCAGCAGGTGAATTTCTAAAAATCGACCAAGAGATTAGATTTTTGAGAAAGCAATAAAATACTTGGTGAATTTCACTTTAAAGTTCAATACAAGATGTTTGAAACATGGCAAAAATTAATTATAATTAGAAAGAACACTTTTTAAAAGCTGTATTAAATTTATTTGTGTGTATGCAAGTAAAGAAAAAAAACCCTAAGAAAATTCAAGACCCAAGACCCAATAAAATCAATCTTATTTTTAAAAGAAACAATAAATCAATAAATCCTTTTCAAAAAAAAACAGGAATGACTTTAGTGCTTCTGTGACACAGTAAGTAAAAGAGAGACATTATGTCACTTGAGAAAGTAACTATTTATTTAGTGTTTTGCTTTATGTATTGCCTGGAAATTTTCTAGTACAAGAGACTTACTGACTTAGACAAGCATATTAGAGAAGGTACTTTAAAAACTAATTCTCAGCAACAGCTCTGTAGAAAATTCATTGACCTGTAAAAAAAACATGCTCCTGGATGCTGTATGTTCCTGTGAATGCTGAATGCATCTGGTCATGCATTAACTGTGCTGGTCAATCCTGAGGACATTTTAGTGCTTACAGCAAATCTTCTCAAGCATTTAAAAGTAGGCTGCATATGAGAAGAAAGATAAATTGGAAACTTGGCTAGATTTTTAAAAACATGACTTAAAGACTTATATATAGACCAACACAGTGGTATTCTTGACCTCTACTTCTCACTTTCTGGAGCAACTGGGTACAGCAAATGGAAGGTCAGTAGGCCCATCATACACCGTACTGTTGAGATAATGCACAGTTATGACTGAAAGGTGTTTTGTTTCATACACTACTCAAACCAGCATTTGCATTTGGGACACAGCTTAACTCTTCTATATTTTATAAGATAAAAGATCACAATGTCTGGCCTGTTTCTGTATTTCTTTAAACAAATTCATTAGCTCTTAAACTATATTCACACAGATGAATATAGTTTCACACACATATATTAGCTAATGGCTTAAGTGTGCTTCTTATTAGTTTTTGATGGACTTGAATTAAAATACATCTCCCCCAAGGTTGTAGAAACTTCTGCTTAGCTCTGTATCCTCACAGTCAACATTGTCTGATGTCTGGAGTCCTGCCCTAGGTCTAGTAGTTATTAAACTACTACACTTGAGGGAGTTTATATGTGGGTACTTTATGTAGAATGTTCAGTTCTCTGTACTTCTCTCATCTCTAGCATTTGGTCTCAGACCCCAGCTTCTTTGTAACCTTAGCCCAGTAAAACTGCCACTTCTGTTTGAGTTCTATCCAGCACTGAGAATTGGAAAATTCCTTCAAGGAAAAAACCAGATACAGAGATCACTTCAAAAGCTTTCCTTTTCTCAGGAATCATAGTTCCCCACCCAAGTCCAGCTCACAATGGTTGCTCTCCATGGCCTTCAGCCGGTTGTCTTACAGACACGGCCCAACTTTCATAATGGTTTCAATAGGAGGGTTCACTAGATACAAGCTAACTGACAATGCCAGAACCAGACGGCTCACTATCTTTTTACTGTGTTTTTCATTTCTAAAAATTTAGTTTGGTTCCTTTACAAATATGCTGTGCTGCTTTTCATGGTTTCCATGCAGATATGCCATAACTTGTAAGCATTGTTGTTTTAATTCTGTGTCTAATAATTTCAGTATCTGCAGTCTATGAAGTTCTGCTTCTGCTGTTCATTTCCACTGCTTCCATTCAATTGTCTGTTTCTTCATTTGCCTTATCTTTCAATTGTTGCTTGAAAATGTATTTGTAGGGGTTTACTGTAAGATAACATGCTTCAGCTACAGAAGTTAAATTTTGCTTTAGGGGACACCAGAAGATTGGACCATTTCCAGCCAAGTTGGGCGACATGTACCTGGAACACACACATGTATGAAAGGCACTCTGTGGCCATACTTCTCAGTTATTTCTTTAAAAGTTCTTTTTTTGCTTTATTCTCCTTGTCTGCTCAGCATCCAGTCCCATTAAGTTATAGGATGCTACGCAAAAAGTGGCTGGCTATATTTTTAGAGCTTAAGTATTTTTAAAGCATTTAAAAATATGCTTTATCCAGCACTTCTTTAATTTCACTGAAAAAGTTGATCTAAATAATTTAGCTCACCATTTTAAGAAGCTAGACATCACCAGTGCCCTCTCATCACCTTAATTATCACATTTTCAGTGAGACCACCCATGAGCACTGAATTAAAATACTCCCCTAATCCTTATCACTCCATCCTCTGTTGTTTCCTTCATAGCACTTATTACTCTATGAAATTCTCTCTCTTTTTTTTTTGCTACCCCTGAACAGAATGGAAGCTTTTTATCCTGTTTAGTACTGTGTCTCCAGAATGTATCTAGCGCAGTTACTGATATACTATAGTTGTTCCAATATATATTAAAGGAACATGTTAAATCAATAACCTAGACTAGGTACACCATTTCAGTTCTCTCTTTAGACAAACTAATTGCTAACAGCTGATTCCCAAATAGCCAAACCTAATCCCCTCTATCTTACTCTCCATGTTATCTCTATGTCTGCCAAAGAACTGCTAAATACAGAGATAAATAAAACATTATGTTGGTGTTTTTAAAAGATTCCAAGTATCAAGACTGTGAATTACTATATATCATATACTGGTAAACAGATTAATACTCACTGGAACTCTTAAACACCAAGGTAATCACACACAAAGTTTAAGAGTAGCTATTTTTATATAGAGATGCTACTGCTTAGGGTAAAAGGCTTATAATAGATTTAAGTTTTTATATTTAAATTGATTTTTTTTTAAAATTATAAAATCAATTGTAATTTCTTTTTTTAATTTCCCAGTCAGGAAACAAGAACTTCAACAGTTAAATATACCAGTAAGGTTTGGACTCTTTCATCTCCAAGGGTAATAATAAGATGCCAGAGCTGAGAGGAAAACCTCCTACAACCTTTATCAAATATAAACTTACTGTTTTTAATACACATAGCACCTCTTATGTTTTAAAAAGCGTAAGGAGTAACTAGCTTTACTCTTCATTCTGAATTAGTATGGCTAATCTAGAGGGCCGCTGCCATGTGATCCTGGCTTTCTGAGTCTGGGTAGCAGCCACAGGGCCCTCAGACTCAATTTGAGATCCTGAGCCCACCCCCACCTCCCACTGCCCGGCTGCTGGCGGCTTCCCTTCTCATCCCCCCAAGTGGCTGTGTACATTAAGACTTCCTAGAGAGCTGGCTCCCATTTCTACTGAGAGAGGTGGCAGGTAGATTTGCCAGGTGGGCACTCAGAGAGACCCCCCAACTTTGGGGAGGCGGCTCTGGGAGCCCAGGTCTGGCTCTAGGCCAGTAAACCTTGTACATGGACCTGCTTGGTCAGGATGTATGTCATCTCCCCAGGAGACCCCCTCCTGCAATGTTCTCTAAGTCTGCCCATGGTAGTTGGTCAGGCTGGTCCCCCATGAAGAAGGGATCCAGAGTCTGAACCCATGTGGCCTTGGAGCTGTGTGCAGAGCTGGTGTGCCCAGGTATGTGTCTGCTTCTGCAGTCAAGAGTATCTTAAGCAGGAGCCTACTTTTGTAGACAGCTCTATGGTTTGAGAGGGTTTCCCAGATGGCAATGCAGGAGACATAAGAGACGGTTTCTATCCTTGGGTTGGGAAAATCCCTGGAAAAGAGTATGGCAACCCACTCCAGTATTCTTGCCTGGAGAATCTCAGACATGACTGAAGAGACAACATTAACACCAACGAAGTTTTGCTCCCCCCACCCCCCAAAAAACCAATCATTAAAATTTGAAATATTCACATTCCTATTCTAAGTACCCTTACTCAGTTAAGAGAATTCCAGAAAAATTCATTTAACAAAAGTACATACTTTACATTAATTGAATATACACGAACAAAATACTGCACATCAGAGTGCTAAGAAATGTGTGCACTGTCAGTTTGTTAATTCCTCAAGAAACAATACAGCTTACACTTTGTAATCAAAAACAGAGTCCAAAGCATCAGCTTTACTTGTCCTGGCATTAGGCTTAATCACTGCAACCCCAACACAAACTCATACATGTCACAGTCAGATTACAGGGCACTTTCACATTATTCCCCTGAAATCAGCACTACTATTAAACGATTTTTAAAGAAACTGAATTCTCCAAAAAGGGGTGTGGGAGATACTTTGTCTTGAAAATTTCAATCTCACATTACAGTTCCTATCATCATAAGTACTTTAGTACTCTAGAATTGGCCAACAGTCAATCTGGAGCTGTGGTCACTATGGGTCCTCAAGATGTAATAAAGCAAAGGAATTTTGTTGCCCATACTGAAGAGAAAACATGTAGCTCATCCAGTTCTCCACACATCATTCACATACACCCAACTGAAGAGCACCGAAAAAAGATAAAACTGCCTATTCTGTGGAATGTTACTTTACATCTATATGAACACCAGTTCACCAAACTGCATCAGGAGATGATCATGAAATGATTAAGTTTTCCCACTTGGTATAATTTGGCAAATGTACATTTATACAAATGTGCAATGATGCTTCACAGGTAATGTAATTCACACAGAAATTGGACTAAGGTCTTTCCTTAACATAGTTCTTAAAACACTACATTTATAAACTGTAAATTTCAATGTAGTTGTGTGTGTTTAAGTACTGTTAATATACAAGGACATGATTTATATAGAATCCAGATGGATCAAAGAGTAAGCGTATACATTAGTAAGACTGCATTTATAAGCCCCTAAAAAGAGGGTATATAACCAACTTTTAATTAAGAAATAAAGACAAGAACACAAAATTTTAAAATACTATGTTCTAGTAGATATATAAATAGAAGCAAACAAAACAAAACAAAACACTCCTGTATTTTCACAAGGGAAAACAATTTTGGTCTGAGTACTAGATACACGTCAGTATTCTTGCCTGGAGAATCCCATGGACAGAGAAGTCTGGTGGGCTACAGTTGGACACAACTGAAGTGACTGAGCACACACGAGATAAGCATGTAGCAGATACGGGGCAAAACCCACTTTCCCCTCTCCTCCACCCCATCCCTCAAACACTCTTCTTGGTTTTTAGATCTAAGTATGGCTGCTGCTACTGCTAAGTCACTTCAGCTGTGTTCGGCTCTGTGCAACCCCATAGACGTCAGCCCGCCAGGCTCCTCCATCCATGGGATTTTCCAGTCAAGTATACTGGAGTGGGGTGCCATTGCCTTCTCCGAAGTATGGCTGCATAAATTACCAACAGGACCTTTTGTGTCAGTGTATGGACTCCAAGTAATATGAAGTAGATCTATCAATTTCAGTGTATCTTATATGAATAACCCTTGAGATCCCCCCATGATTCCTCACAAGAGCCCTGATACAGTCAAATCATGGTTCAAGCTTTCTTTATATATCATAAGCCATACCTATGTGGAGATATTGTTCAGGTTAATATCACTCTTCTTCAAACTAGTGATAGAAACAAGGGAAAGACAGTTGGTGCTCTTTTCTTCTCTTACTAGTATGGGAAATATATATTGATATTGAATGCTTAAATATTTGGTCCATGTAGGTGATTTAGGGAGATCTGGAATAAACCTGTTCCGTACCATTAATTCTCCTGGTTTATAAAGATCAGTACCGCTTACAGGGTAAACAACATTTAGCAAAACAAACAGGATAAAGCAGACTGTTCCTTCTACCAGAGAATACACATAAAGGACAAAAAAGATTGTTTTTAGTTAATGTGCAATGTTGTATTAGTTCCAGGTGTACAGCAAAGTGACTGAGTTATAAATACGTTCTATTCTTTTATAAATTCTTTTCCATTATACACCATTACAAGACACTGACTATAGTTCCATGTACTATACACTAGGTCCTTGTTGTTATTTTATATACAGTAGTATCTGTTAATCCAAAACTCCTAATTTCCCCCTATCCGCCTTTCCTCTGTGGTAATCATTAGGTTGCTTTTCTAAGTCTATGAGTCTACTTTTGTACTATAAATAAATTCATTGGTAGCATTTTTAGATTCTACATATAAGTGATATGATATTTATCTTTCTCTTTCTTCACTATTAGGATAATTTCTAGGTTCATTCACGTTGCTGCAAATGGCATTATTGCATTATTTTTTGTGTCTGAATAGTATTCCATTGTATATATGCATGCACATATATATGTATACCTACATAAACACACATACACCACATCTTCCTCCTCCAGTTACCTGTCAATAGATATTTAAGTGGCTTCCATGTCTTGGCTGTTGTAAATACTACTGCAATAAACACAAGGGTGCATATATCTTTCCTAGATATGCCTAGTAGTGGGACTGCTGGATTATATGGCAAATCTATTTTTAGTTTTTTAAGGAACCTCCATACTCTTCTCCATAGTGACTGAACCAATTTACATTCCCACCAACAGTGTAGGAGAGTTCTATCCTCCCCACAACCTCTCCAGCATTTATTATTTGTAGATTTTTGAATGTTGGCCATTCTGACCAGTGTGAGGTGATACCTCATTGTAGTTTTGATTTGCATTTCTTTAATAACTAGTGATGTTAAGAGTCTTTTCACATGCCTCTTGGCCATCTTTATATCTTCTTTGGGGAAATGTTGATTTTGGTCTTCTGGCCATTTATTGATTGGGTTTGGGTATTTCCGTTTGTTGTCTTTTTGTTCTTATTTTTATGGATAGTGAGCTGTAAGAGCATTTGTATATTTAGCAAATTAAGCCTTTGTCAGTCACATTGTTTGCAAATATTTTCTCCCAGTACATAGCTTGTCTTTTTGTTTTTGTTTATGGCTTCCTTTGCTGTTCAAAAGCTTTTCAGTTTAGTAAGCCCCATTTGTTTATTTTTGCTTTTATTTCCACTACTTGAGAAGGTGCATCAAGAAAGATCTTGCTGTGATTTATGTCAGAGAGTGTTCTGCTTATGTTTTCCTCTAAGACTTTTATACTATCCGGTCTTCCATTTAGGTCTTTAATTTGTCTTTTAATTTTTGTATATGTTGTAAAAGAATGTTCTAACTTCATTCTTTTACATGTAGCTATCCACTTTTCCCAGCACAATTTATTAAAGAGACTGTCTTTTCTCCACTGTATATTCTTGCCTCCTTTGTGGTAGATTGACCATAAGTGCATGGGTTTATTTCTGGGCTTTCTATCTTGTTCCACTTATCTATGCATCTATTTTTGTGCCTGTACCATATGGTTTTGATTACTCTAGCTCTGTAGTATAATCTCAAGTCAGGGAGCATGATTCTTCCAGTACCATTCTTTTCTCTCAAAATTGTTTTGGCTATTCAGGGTCTTCTGTGTTTCAATATAATTAAAATTTTTTTGCTATTGCTCTGTGACAAATGTCATTGGTAATTTAATAGGGATTACATTGACTCTGTAAAGTAAGTACCTTGGGTACCTTGGGTAGTATGGTAACTTTAATAATACTGATTCTTCCAATAAGAGAATACGGTATACCTTTCTGTTTGTGTTGTCTACAATTTCTTTCATCAATGTCTTATAGTTTTTGGAATATAGGCCTTTTACCTCCTTCAGTTCAGTTCAGTCGCTCAGTCATGTCTGACTCTTTGCAACCCCATGAATTGCAGCATGCCAGGCCTCCTTGTCCATCACCAACTCCCGGAGTTCACTCAGACTCACGTCCGTCGAGTCGGTGATGCCATCCAGCCATCTCATCCTCTGTCATCCCCTTTTCCTCCTGCCCACAATCCCTCCCAGAATCAGAGTCTTTTCCAACGAGTTAACTCTTTACATGAGGTGGCCAAAGTACTGGAGTTTCAGCTTTAGCATCAGTCCTTCCAAAGAAATCCCAGGGCTGATCTCCTTCAGAATGGACTGGTTGGATCTCCTTGCAGTCCATGGGACTCTCAAGAGTCTTCTCCAACACCACAGTTCAAAAGCATCAATTCTTCAGTGCTCAGCTTTCTTCACAGTCCAACTCTCACATCCATACATGACCACTGGAAAAACCATAGCCTTGACTAGACAGACCTTTGTTGGCAAAGTAATGTCTCTGCTTTTGAATATGCTATCTAGGTTGGTCATAACTTTCCTTCCAAGGAGTAAGCATCTTATAATTTCATGGCTGCAATCACCGTCTGCAGTGATTTTGGAGCCCCAAAAAATAAAGTCTGACACTGTTTCCACTCTTTCCCCATCTATTTCTCATGAAGTGATGGGAACAGATGCCATGATCTTCATCTTCTGAATGTTGAGCTTTAAGCCAACTTTTTCACTCTCCTCTTTCACTTTCATCAAAGAAGCTTTCTAGTTCCTCTTCACTTCCTGCCATAAGGGTGGTGTCATCTGCATATCTGAGGTTATTGCTATTTCTCCCGGCAATCTTGATTCCAGCCTGTGCTTCATCCAGCCCAGTGTTTCTCATGATGTACTCTACATATAAGTTAAATAAGCAGGGTGACAATATACAGCCTTGATGGACTCCTTTTCCTATTTGGAACCAGTCTGTTGTTCCATGTCCAGTTCTAACTGTTCCTTCCTGACTTGCATATAGGTTTCTCAAGAGGCAGGTCAGGTGGTCTGGTATGTCCATCTCTTTCAGAATTTTCCACAGTTTATTGTGATCCACACAAAGGCTTTGGCATAGTCAATAAAGCAGAAAATAGATGCTTTTCTGGACCTCTCTTGGTTTTTCGATGATCCAGTGGATGTTGGCAATTTGATCTCTGGTTCCTCTGCCTTTTCTAAAACCAGCTTGAACATCTGGAAGTTCACGGTTCACCTCCTTAGGTAGCTTTATTTCTAGCTGTTCTTCATGGGATGGTGAATGAAATTGTTTCTTTTTCTTTCTGATACTGCAGTGTTAGTGTAAAGAAATACAACTAAATTTTGTTTATTAATTTTGTATCCTGCAACTTCACTGAATTCATTGATAAGCTCTAGGGGTTTTCTGGTAGTATCCTTAGGATTTTCTTAGTGTAGTATCATTCCACCTACAGTGACAGATAATTTTTACTTCTTTGTATTCCTTTTGTTTTCTTCTTTGATTGCTGTGGCTAGGACAGCCAATACTATTAGTGAACATGAATGCAAAACGTCTCAACAATGTACTAGCAAACTAAATCCAACAATACATTGAAATGATCAAGTGAAATTTATCCTAGAGACGCAAAGATTTTTCAATATCCACAAATCAATCAATGTGATACACAATATTAATAAAATGAAGAATAAAAAATGTGATCCCCTCAGAAAAGCTTCTGATAATATGCAACATCAATTTTTGATTAAAACAAAAAAACTCTCCAAAAAGTCGTCACAGAGGGAACATTTCTCAACATAATAAGGTCATATAAGACAAACACACAGCTAACATCATATTCAACAATGAAAAGCTGAAAGCACTCCCTCTTAGCTCAGAAGCAACACAAATATGTCCACTATCATCACTTTTATTTGAGAGTTGAATTTTAATATAGAACCAAGGAGAAAGCACTGGTATTTCTTACAATCTACTCAATTAAGTATCTGTGATAATACAGTATAATTGAAAAAACTGAAATATACAACAAAATTATCTAATCCGCATTATCATCTTCTAATTTAGCAGTCACAGACTTTTCTTCAGCTCCTAAGAAGTTGTAAAACTAATCTAAACCCTAATTACTACTCACTGATGGGCTTCCCAGGTGGCACAGTGGTAAAGAATTTCTCTGCCAATGCAGGAGATGTAGGAGATATGCGTTTGATTCCTGGGTAAGGAAGATCCCCTGGAGTAGGAAATGGCAACACACTCCAGTATTCTTGCCTGGAAAATTCCATGGACAGAGTAGCCTTGCAGGCTACAGTTCGTGGGATTGCAAAGAGTCAATCATGAAATGCTAACAAACACATAAAGCCAGACAACAGGAACATGAAAGAGAGGTTCTGTTTTTTTTTTTAAACACCTACATCTGGATAATGGACCTTTGGGTAAACAGCGAGTTCATTTCACATGTCTACCATGAAATAAAAGTCAAGCATTGTTTGTTTTTTTACCTATGGGCTAAGCAAACAATTTTTAAGATATCTGCACCTAATAATAATGGTCCGTCTGCAAAAATAAATAATACCTTTTAGAATTTAAGGTCAGCTGTTCTATCATATTTTTGGACAAATCACATCAGTAAAAAGATTTCTATTGTATCCACAATGAACATTAGAATTTATACAATACTAATAACTGTGTGCAAAGACTGAAAAGTTACCTCATATTCTGTTAAATTGAAAGATTTAGATGTGCATGAAACATACATGTAACAGTAAATACAGTAGTATAAGTAAAACTGAAAATAATTCCTGTAGCACAAAGGAACACTCCAGTAAGCTATTTATATTTCATGATAATAATCATTTAATCTAGAGATTAAAGATTATTAAAGCTACATTCAGTGTAAATCTTATTTAGAATCAAAGAAACTCAAGAGACAAAAAAAAGGGGGGCATACTGAATAGTCTTTCCAGTACCTGCAAAACCAAAAGCATTTTCAGGAACATGTACTCATTTCTTCAATAAATATTTAAGCATCCATAATGTTTCAGCACTTACAGTCATTCTCAGGGATATGTCAACAGAGAAAAGTAATTTCTCTATTGAGATGAAGCAGAAAATTTTTTTCTATCCAAATGAGTAAATTACATAGTATAGTGAAAGTGAAAGTGAAGTCGCTCAGTCATGTCCGACTCTTTGCAACCCCATGAGCTGTAGCCTACCAGGCTCCTCTGTCCATGGGATTTTCCAGGCAACAGTCCTGGAGTGGATTGCCATTTCCTTCTCCAGGGGATCTTCCCAACCCAGGGATCGAACCAGGGTCTCCCGCATTGTAGACAGACGCTTTACCGTCTGAACCACCAGGGAAGTATAGTAAGTGGTGATAAATATTAAGGAGAAAAACATAGCTAAAAGGATTGGATGTATTCAGATAGGTTAGGATTGCAAGTTTAAACTGGATAGGCAGGGAAAGTCTTCCTACAATAGTGTCATTTAACCAGAGTTGAAGGTGAGGAAGTAAATCATCCAAAGGTTCCAGGGGGAAAGAAGAGCAAATGCTCCATACCAGGAGCATGCCTGATATGGTCTAGGAACAGTAAGAAGACAATGTTTCTTGACTAAAGTGAATGGTGACAAAAGAACAGTAGATGAAATCAGAAAGGTAATGGTAGGGTCAGACAGTTAATGGCAATGTGGGTCACAGTAAGATTTAGATCATGGCAGAGGAAAAATGCCACAGCAGTCCTTGTTGTTCAGCCTCTCAGTCACGTCCGACTCTTTGCAACCCGCACGGACTGCAGCACACCAGGCTTCTCTGTCCTTCACCATCTCCCAGAGCTTTCTCAGACTCATGTCCACTGAGTTGGTGATCCCATCCAACCATCTCATCCTTTGTTGTCCCATTCTCTCCTACCTTCAGTCTTCCCCAGCATTAGGGTCTTTTTCAATGGGTCAGTTTTTCACATCAGGTGGCCAAAGTATTGGAGCTTCAGCTTCAGCAGCAGTCCTTCCAATGAACACTCAGGATTGATTTTCTTTAGGACTGACTGGTTTGATCCCCTCACAGTTCAAGGGACTCTCAAGAGTCTTTAACACCTCAGTCCAAAAGCATCAATTCTTCAGTGCTCTGCCTTCTTTATGGTCCAACTTGCACATCCATTCATGACTACTGGAAAAACCATAGCTTTGACTATACAACATTTGTTGGCAAAGTAATGTCTCTGCTTTTTAATATGCTGTCTTGGTATGACAATACCTAATAGGTCAATAGCTTTTCTTCCAAGGAGGAAGCGTCTTTTAATTTCATGGCTGTGATGGCCATCAGCAGTGATTTTGGAGCCCGAGAAAATAAAGTCTGTCACTGTTTCCATTGTTTCCCCATCTATCTGCCATGAAGTGATGGGACCAGATGCCATGAGCAGCCTCCAGATTCTGTGGCTTTCAGATCAAACAAAGGTAGCAGCTCTTTAGACTGTCTCATTCTGCAGTGTGGTTCTGAGAGCCCTTCCTGGAAGCTCAGCCTGTTTCTATAGCCCTCCCAACAACTGCTTATATGACAGTCTTTCAAAAATTTGTCTGTGCTAAAGTTAGCTGCATTGGATTCTTCTGTCTGAGACTAAGTACCCTGGCCAATATAATCCTAATAACAGAAGAGAATCAAAGGACTATCAGGTTGACAGAAAAAAAGTAGTCTAGAGGAGAATAAGGAGTCTCTAACTAGGCCTACTGTGAGTAACAAAAAGTGTAAGTCACTGGACTCAGATGTATTATTTTTCTGCAGATCCCATAACAAAGTACCATTAAATATAGTGGCTTAAGACAACACAGATTTATTATCTTACAGTTCTGGAGATGAGAAGTCCAAAACTAGTCTCAATGGGTGAAAATCAAGGTGTCACAGGACTGTGTTTCTTTCTAGAGTCCTGAGGCTCCAGAGAATCATTTTCTTGCCTTTTCCAACTTCTAGAGGTTGCTCTCAATCCTTGGCTCATGGCCCAGTTTTATCTCCAAAGCCAGCAGTAGACATTAAGTCTTTCTCACATGGCACAATTCTGACAGTAACACTTCCGCCTCCATCGTACATTTAAGGATCTTTGTGTTTATACTAGGACTTCCCAATACTGGGCCCACCTATATAACCCAGGATACTCTCCCTATTTTAAAGTCCATTGATAACAACCTTAATTTCACCTCCTACCTTAATTCCTCTTAATTTCTCTATGCCATGTAAACAAATTCCAGAGATTAGGGCAGACATCCTTGGGGTACCATTATTATGCCTACCACAGGAAAGAGAATCAGAAGACTTGCTGAGTATCAATGTACTTAGGATAGAAAATTATTTAACAGTAAGATAATAATCTGGTGAAACTAATTCAACCCTAAAATTGACCAAGTATGTAGCTAAAATAACTGTAACAAACATGGACCAAGATAGAATTTTTGTTTTATGAATTTGCATACATATTTACATAATCATTTTTAAAACCCATTAAATGATATAAAACTTAAGTCACATATTAAATGAACCACTCAGTAAAAATAAATTAAGAAGTGAAATAATATTCAGTAAATACTTCAGAGATAATAATCTCTGTATGAAATTAGGGCTGTTCTGAAAAATCTGGGAGGGGATTTTCAGTTTTGAAGAAATAAAGCTAAATTTATCAACACATTACAAACAGGTAATGCACACCTCAACATGCCAAGGCAAAGTCCTTAAATTTAAGATGATTTTATAAAGGTTGAATGATTTGTGTTACTTTCTTTAAAAAACAAACACATACACACAAATGTCAGTTCCTGCCTTCTAGGTAAACAGAAATGATCAATTTGTTTGGCTGCTACAGATCAAAATTATTAAGCTGTGGTAGAGGGAGTAAGTGAAATGGGTAAAAGTGCACATCAAGAGGCACAAACTTTTAGTTATAAAATAAGTCCTGGGGAAGCCATGTTGACTATAGTTAACAATACTATATTGTATATTTGAAAGTTACTTAAGAGTATATCTTAAACATTATCACAAGAAAAAAAAATGTGTCACTACATGTGGTAACGGATGTTAAACCCATTAGTAATAGTATGACTTAAGGCAGAGTAAGGGGAAACAAACACGAGATAAAATATTATAAAAGGTTTTGGAAGCTTTCGCTCTTGAAAATGTGTTCTTTTACAGATAAAGTTTCCCTAAGCTAGCATGACTGAGAGTCTCAGATATTGTATCAAGCAAACAATGTAGGATGTTTTATTTATTTATTTAGAGGAAATTTAACCTCAAACACACTTAAAAAATCAATTGTAAATATGTACCAAGATTGGAGTTGGGATCATTTAATGTCAAAAGTGTACATAAAATGCATATACTTATACAAACTATTTGACCAGAAATATCAAAAACAACACTGCAAAATATGTTTAAATGAACAAATTCCAACACCTTTATCTAAAGGGGACTGGAGCAAAAACAAAATCAGCTTAAGATGAACCAAGAACAACTTTGAGGAACTAATTCATATTAAGCAAACACAGAGTAACCTGATTTATAAACCAGAATGCCACTTTACAATATGAATTAATGGACAAAGCTAAGACAGGGGTGTCTCTATATACCTATCTTTCAATGACCATTTTGATAACTATCTCCACACAAAAAATATTAGGCCGGCCAGAAAATCCATTCAGGCTTTTTCATAACATCAAACCAACTTTCTGGCCAATCCAATACATAGGTAAAATAATTTAACTGATACTTAAGGATACTAGTAAGACAGAGTGAATGGATATCAACATATGGGAAACTGTGGAAGTCTTATACATCTTTTAATTTCCTGTAAATGCTCATGGATACTTAATAAATAATTTAATCACATTCCATTAAACTATTATCTGTAAAAATGGTGTACACATTTAACTCAAATAAAGCTACTAAAACTCCACAAGAAAACAGGATTAAGCTCAGCACATCCTGTGTGCATGTGCTCGGTTGCGTCCGGACTCTGCAACCCTATAAGCTGTAGTCTGCCAGGCTGTTCTGTCCATGGAATTTTCCAGATACTGGAGTGAACTGCCATTTCTTACTCTAGGGGATCTTTCCAGCTGAAAGATCAAACACACATCTCCTGAGTCTCCTGCATGGGTAGTCAGATTCTTTACCACTGTGCTACCTGGGAAGCGCCATGAGGATAGCTTAATCTTTCATTTTTCTTTGTTTTCAAGCCCTAATCAGTTACCTTACTTCTTCTGATTTCAATGTGAGTGGAGGGGATGCAACATTCTATGAATGAATCAGAATTCTATGAATATATCTAATTGTAGGCCTTATTGGAAATTCTATCTTTGGTTTCTTAGTAACCATTTTTTCAAACCTGAAGCACATTAATATTAACTTGTGACTTCAGAAAATACAGCATGGCTAAGGCTCCAGTTTTCACGTATGTAATATCTACTTTTACAAATTTAAAGGGCACATGTTCAAGCAGTGCCTGGTAATTATCACGTGCCTAATAACATGGTTATTACTTGGTTGAATTTTATTTCTACACAAGGTAGCATTCTATCTACCAAGTAGAAAGGTACTCCAAGGAGTTACACAAAAGGCAGAAGAGGAACACAGTGGATCATTTCAGACTTAGATACTCCACCTAGCAAGAACGACAAAGGGCAATGTAGCAGATTATCTCACTCAGGCTGACCAGAAGGTTCCAAACTGACCAGTTAAGATTACATTCCTGGGGGAGGCTTATAACTGCAATTAGGTTAGGTAAGTTTTGGTTTGCTGACATGGGGGTTAGCACAAGTGACTTCATTTGAGGCCTGTCATTTCTTTTTAATATCATATATTATATGGAAATATTGGGTTGGCCAAAAGGTTTGTTCATAGTTTTCCATAAGTTGGTACAGAAGAAACAATGATTTTTTAGGCTAATCCAATAGCATGTAAGAAAAAGAATATTTCTCAAGGATTTCACAACTGATATTCTAGACCTAAAAAGAAGAAACCAGAATAGAAAACTGCCCTTTATTAATAATATCAGGTATTCCCTACCTATCAGAGTAAAATCTAGTACAAGCATAGACTGTAGTCTACCAGGCCTCTCTGTCCATGGGATTTTCCAGGCAAGAGTACTGGAGTGGGTTGCCATTCCCTTCTCCAGGGGATCTTCCTGACCCAGGGATTGAACCCAGGTCTCCTGCATTGCAGGCAGACGCTTTACCCTCTGAGCCACCAGGGAAGCCCTCACTTATCAGAGTAAAATCTAGTACAAGCACATTGGAATTTGCTCCACCCTTTGACACTGACCAACATTATTTATTAAAACGTACAAGGTATGTCATAATTAATAAATTCTTAAAATTCTCTAAAAATTCTAGAATATAGAGTTCTCAAAGATCTTTATGAGCTTTTATGTGTGTATGAACACAATGCTCTGAACTTTTCTTCAGTTACTTTTCAATTTCTGATGTATACTTCTACATTTCTACATGTCTCAAAAACAGGAAATTAGTGTTACCTTCAACTACTATATTCATTGTCTCAAATGAATATAGGCCGCCAAAACAGTAACTGCAGTTTCAGACCATGAATTTTAAATCATTATAACTAGGCTCAAACACATCATAAAGATGTGTTTTTTATTAATAAGAACCATTAAAATCAACACATTTTTACCAATAAGAAATAAGTTTTACTTTTGTAGCATAAAAATCCATACTTCAGGATTCGACCAAACTCTTGGAAAAATTTTTCAGCATTCTGCTGGCTGTGGAAGCATTTTTCCACAAAAAGTTATCGATACGCTTAAAGAAACGGTGGTTGGTGAGAGGTCAGTGATTATAGCAGATACAGCAAAACTTCATAGCCCAGTTCATTCAACTGCTGAAGCATTGGTTGTGTGGTCAGATGTTGTCATGGAGAAGAATTGGGCCCTTTCTGCTGAGCAATGCTGGCTGCAGGCATTGCAGTTTTTGGTACATCTCCCCAATTCATACTCTTTTCAGATGTAACAGTTTTGCTGGGATTCAGAAAGCTGTAGTGGATCAGATAGGCATCATACTACCTAACACTGACCATGACCTTTTTTTTGGTGCAAGTTTGGCTTTGGGAAGTGCTTTGGAGCTTCTTCTTGGTCCAACCACTGAGCTGGTCGTGTGGGTCCTATAGAGTCCACTTTTCGTTGCATGTCACCATCCGACTGAGAAATGGTTCGCTGTTGCACAGAAAAATAGAAGATGACACTTCAAAATGACAAGTCTTTTGATTTGCAGTCAGTTCATGAGGCACCCACTTATCAAGCATTTTCATCTTTCCAATTTGCTTCAATTGACAAAAGACCATAGGATGGCTGACACTGAATTCTTGGGCAACTTCTCATGCAGTTGTAAGAGGATAAGCTTCAGTAATCCTCTCAGTTGGTCACGGTCAGCTTCTGCTGGCCAGCCACTGAGCTCATCTTCAAGGCTCTCATCTTCTTTACAAAACTTCTTGAACCACCACTATACTATATGTTCATCAGCAGTTTCTGGACCAAATACATTGTTGATGTTGCAAGCTGTCTCTGCTGTTTTATGACCCATTTTGAACTCAAATAAGAAAATCACTCAAAAACATCATTTCCCTAGTCTAAAATAAATATAAACAGCAAGTAATAAGTCATTAGCCAAAAAACAGTGAGAAATGAGCATTAATATGATGAATAACATAACCATATTTCCTTAGGAATGTATTCCAATATGAAACAGCAAAGCTCAACAGCAAAGCTCAACAATGCAAAACCACAACTACTTTTGCACCAATGTATAACTATCCAAATGACCAAGAGAATGGAGACAAAACTTGATAAACTGATGACACTATCCTGGCTTTCTTTTAGGCTTGAGATTAAAGGGCCTTCCCATTTGAAACGTTTTATAAGTATTAAGTGAATATCCGCATTTAAATACAAGACTTTTGATATTTTATTAGACGGTCTTTCACATGCTCAGATAACCAAGAAATCATAATTCTGTCTCAGCAAATGTCACTCCAATAGCTGTACTTTCTCTGGACATGACATTACAAATATGTAGTATGTTTTAAAGCTGTTAAGCCCCATGGTAACAAGAATTTTATCCATTTTACTATATATGTACTAATTTTTTAAATTTATGCAATTGTGTATATTTTGTGTATTAAGTATATAAAATCTGAGATATTTATCACAAATAATTTGTGCTTTTCTAGTTTAGAAGCAATTATTTAAGTTTTTCATCACTCTTTAAGTATGTATGAGGATATGACCAGTGAAATGCATAAAATTTCATAAACTCTGGGTTATTTACAAGTGATTATTTGGAGAACTGCTAATATTTAAGACAATGTTAAGAGACTAATTTGTCACATTAACAAAGCTGACACTTAAAAAAGCAAAAACAAAAAGGCTGCTAAGTCAGTATAATGCAAAATATTTACTTCAAATTAATCAAAGGTTAATTTGGTCTGTTAGCCTCAAGATGCACTTAGACACTGTACATAGCTCAATCTGTATATTAAGAGTCAAAATCACACAAATTAAAGGTAATGGCAAATAGCAAACAGTCATTTGCCAGGAAAGACTTCCAGAATAAAAAAATGTTACTTTCAGAGGCACACAATAAAGTGAGATTTTCTCCAGCAATTCTACATCATCAAGAACAAGAAAAAGACTAGGTTTTGGTTTGGGCAGATAATTATTAGTCTGGCAAGAGTTAAATTACTATATTTTCTATAAGAAAGAAGTAACACAAAACCAAATATTCAGTTGGTCTTCAAAAATCACTCGCAACAGCCAGATTATGATATATGGCTTTCAAGTGAACAGGTGGCCATAGGCACAAGAGGCATTGTCACTTTCTTTAAAAAAAGTATGGATACACAATTTTATAAAGATCAATGCTGTCTCATGCTCTAAAAATAATACTCATTCAAATAAAACCCTTTTCATAACAGATAATTTTGGTATGTTGTTCACTGAGTTAATCAAAAGTAATGTTAAATTAGGCTCACATTTTTCTCCTTTAAAAATGTTCTAGCATTATCTTGCCTGTTTTAATTGAAAAGAATCAATTCTAATTATACCTAACAAAGCCAATGGTTTCAGAAAGCTTTAGTGTCTCTAACTTATATCCCATTAGGAAGACTTCAGTTCAGTTCAGTTCAGTTGCTCAGTTGTGTGCGGAAGCCTTCATCATTGTCCTAATGAAAGCTTTCCAACACAACACTTCATCCTTTCCACTCCTGGGAATGAGCAGCCAGATAGATCACTACAATGGCAAAAATAAAAGATGAGATAGCAAGTTACTTTGCCATGGCAACAACTTTTAAAATTCTAAACAGATCACTTTCTCCTATTTAAATATAAATGAGGTCTAAAGCAGCTGCTACAATGACAAGTTCTCAATCAAAATCTATCACCAGGAGGATTTCCAACTTAGTATGTATAACAACTATTGGTTACTGAACAGAAACAGAAGCTTAAAACATATCATGCCAAACGATGTTTCAAATACAGATATTTAAATTACATTCTTAGAGTCCAATCTCTTTGATAAGTGTATTTTGGTTTTATTCTAGAGAATCAGGACAACACAAAAAAATCTAACATGGGATTTTAAGTTTTGGTTTGCAAACTACATCTCATGAGAGCTATTTAAATCCTCCAAAGTATTTGATCAAAATATACAGCCTGTAGAAACAGCTAGTGAAGCATGGTATTTTTTATCTATTAGCCCTTTTATCATACCCTAAAATAGTAAGGTTCCTACAGGAATATAATCTGGGAACAAAATTTGTAAGATTTCTCTACCAATAATACTTCCATAAAGATTTACTTATTGTCATAAGTTACATTTAAAAAACAACAACACAATTTTGGCAGAAGGTATAAAATATTCAGTAACTTACAAATGAACCTAAATCTCAGATAAAACTGTGTTAAAAACCCAATCCTGAAATTTTTTTTCTTCAAATTTAAGGAGAATACATATTTGTAATTTATCCAGCACAGTTCAAGGCCATCTTCATATCATCAAAAAAGTTTTTATTAAACACTGACTACAAGTGTGAGTCAAAAGCTCTGTCCTTGTCTTGAAGCAGTCTATTATTTAGTAGCTTATTACAGGTTCGGAATTTCTATTTAAATGTATTACTATCTAAAAAAACTGTATGTCACTGTTTGTGCTTATCCTTTCAGCCTTTGATCTTTCTAGGGGAAGAGTTACCAACCAAGTTTACTTCAGTTGGGAAAAACAAAAGCAAGTTGCCTTTTGTACATGGCTAATTAGCATTTTGAACACCACCAATCCCAACAGGACTCCTTCCTTTCCTAGTAAGAAATAAGAAAAGCCAGAATTACAAAACACTGATCTCCTTTCCATAGGATATGATTTTTAAATTATATGGAAAGCAACAAGATTTTAAAATACACATGTAAAAATTTCTCCATCAAAGTCTTTAAGTACTGTGGGAGAGAATAAATTAAATGTAAGGTGTACATACACACACACACATACACACAAACACTTTGTTGTTTAGTCACTAAACTGTGTCTGACTCTTTGTGACTCCATGGACTTGCAGCACACCAGGCTTCCCTGTCCTTCACTATCTTCTGGAGTTTGCTCAAACATATGTCCATGGAGTCAGTCATGCCATCCAACCATCTCATCCGTTGTCACCCCCTTCTCCACCTGCCCTCAATCTTTCCCAGCATCAGGGTCTTTTCAAATGAATTGGCTGTTTGCATCAGGTGGCCAAAGTACTGGAGCTTCAGCTTTAGCAGCAGTCCTTCCAATGAATATTCAGGATTGATTTCCTTTGGATTGACTGGTTTGATCTCCCTGCAGTCCAAGGGACTCTCAAGAGTCTTCAGCACCGGAATTCAAAAGTTACCAATTCTTCAGCTCTCAGCCTCCTTGTATGAGTATAAATAAATATACTTCATACATACACACATATACACAGAGGTAAACCAACAAAATCAATCTTAAAAACTTACAGGTTACGAAATAAGAAGTTCTGGGATCTTGTCAGGATCCACGCAGTTCTGGAGTTGCAAAGGGAAGGATAAAATTCTGTACTCAAAGAGTCTCAAGAAGTTTATTTCAGTCAATTTAACCTCTTAATCAATAATACCCCCACTGAATAATCAACTTGAAAGATTCTAAGAAAACCAAAGGCTTTGGAGTCAAAGAAAACCAAAGAAGATCCTAAGGACTTGGAATCCACTTAAGAAAAATGTACAGTAGGATGAGTTTTGGAAAAGTAATTAAGATATAACATATTTCCGCACCTTAAAAAGCTTCCTCAGTCCACTCAGAGATCAATTTCTCACTCATGGCCCCAGGCACTCTATACACTATCAGTACAGATTAGTTTTGCCTTTTCTAGAATTTCATATTTATTCCCATTATTAATTCTGTGAGATAATATGTGGCTCAGTGAAGTTAAGCAACTTGCACAGTTTCACATAACTCCAAGATTCAAAATGAGGATTTGAAATCAATAGTCTTCATTTTTGAATTCCTAGCATTTTTGCATACCTTGCCTCTGAAAAATGAATCAAAGGAAACTGACCTGACCGTGGGACTCAAGAAAAACAAAGGTCCATTTTGAATGATAAAGCAGTAGGTCTCAATCACTGTTTAAAGGGAAAAGAGAAAGATAAAGAGTCCTTGGAGGTTATTTAAGTATCTCCCAAGAAATTTATTAACAACAATGGGAGAGACAGTAACTTTCCAGTGGAGGAACCCAGCAGAAACCACTGTAACCAAAGGATCAAGATGGACATTACCAGTAAGAAAGACATACTGCCTTCACGAACACGATAAAAAGCACACACCATGGAAAAAGACACACATCATTTTTGTCAGTAAATAAGCCATACTAACTTCATGAATACCAAGATAAAAGGCACACATCATTTCTAGATTCTTGGAAAATAAATAACTTTAGTCTAATCATGAGAAAAAACTGGCTTGAAACTCAACATTAAAAAAATAAAGATCATGGCATCCAGCCCCATCACTTCATGGCAGATAGAAGGGGAAAAGTAGAAGCAGTGACAAATTTTATTTTGGGGGACTCCAAAATCACTGCAGACAATGGCTGCAGCCATGAAATTAAAAGACACTTGATCCTTAGAAGGAAAGCTATGACAAACCTAGATAGAATATTAAAAAGCAGAGATATTACTTTGCCAACAATGATGTGTATAGTCAAAGCTATGGTTTTTCCAGCAGTCATGTATGGATGTGAGAGTTGGACCATCAAGAAAGCTAAGCACTGAAGAATTGATGCTTTCGAATTGTGGTTCTACAGAAGACTCCTGAGAGTCCCTTGGACAACAAGGAGATCAAACCACTCAAACCCAAAGGAAATCAACTCTGAATATTCATTGGAAGGACTGATGCTGACGCTCCAATACTTTGGCAACCTGATGCGAAGAGCTGAGTCACTGGAAAAGACCCTTATGCTGGGAAAGACTGAAGGCAGGAGGAGAAGAGGGAGGCAGAGGATGAGATGGTAAATACCATCACCAACTCAATGGACATGAATTTGAGCAAACTCCAGAAGAGAGTGGAGGCCAGGCGAGCTACAGTCCATGGGGTTGCACAGAGTCGGACAAGACTTAGCCACTGAACAACAACAAGTCATGAGAAAACACTGGACAAACTAAATCGAGGTCATGAAAGACAAAGAAAATCTGAGTAACTATTGCAGACCGCAGGATAATAAGGATGAAATAACAACTAAATCCAATGTGGGATCCTGAATTGGATCCTGATCTGAAAAAGGGCACTAATGGAAAAACAAGTGAAATTCAAATGAGGCCTGTAAGTTTTAACAATATTGCGCCAAGGTTAATTTCCTAATTTTGATAACTATACAATCCTTATGCAAAATGTTTACACCAGATGAAGTTGGTGACACATAGAAACTCTGCCACTATTTTTGCAACTTTTCTCTAAGTCTGAAATAATTTCAAAATAAAAAGTTAACAAAGGAGGGACCTTGAATATTTTCCTGCAACTTGTGAAAGGAACATAAAAAATGGGGTGGATACTGCCAAGAGAGCTCTCTACAATGGAGCCGGGAGGCAATGAGAAAGTGTGGGTTATGCACATCTCAGTCTGGACAGAATCTGATCTTTAACCATTCACTGTCCTCAAGATACTCACCAGATCCTCACTCTACAGTAACTCATGACAGCCTATCTACTTATCAGACCCCTAACCCAAAATAACTCATCATGATTCCTTAAGGACAAATATTTCCTGACTTGCATCACAGTCAATCAAAAATCTCATCAGGCAACTTTAACAAACTTAGGGGTTTTGTCTTTATAAGCCCAATTCTTTGTTTTTCTCAGAATACACTTTCGGTTTTGCCCAAATCCATGTCTCAAAATGCAATTCTTAAGACCCCACATAAAGCTCTTTTGTTCTTTGAAGCCTCAGTAATGATCACAGTTCAACATACTTCAAAATCTTGCAATAATGAATACATTTAAACCAAACCTATGATGAAACTATAATATATATGGTCAATTTTTGTTCAACTCAAATCATGTCAAGATTTATTGAACATCATCTCTATGTAAGATAGCAAAGACTGTAGTGACAGTGACTACCCTCAAGCTATTTGTGATATAATAGTGAGCTATGACAAATACAAAAAGTTGAAGCCCCAAATTTTGAAAGAACTAGTCCAAAACACAAAATCAGTTACTCTGAAAAGTATAGTTTTCATATCTTAAGACCAGAATATTTTTGTCTTTTTAGTCTCTCAAGAACAAACAATTCAACCTCAGACTATTAAGTACTAGATCTTCTCTTTGCACAAATTCCACAAGTTCTTAATAAAAACATGATCCTATGGAATAAACTTTGGAAGTCACAGCCAAGTACAACATCTATGATGAATATACAGTTAGAGACATTGCTTTGTCTACAGAGAACAAAACAGTGCAAACTTCCTGCTATGAAATGCCCATTTCCCTAGGTTGAAACTGTAAAGAAGCTACCATTTGTATTAAAATCCCACCTCTTCATGGCTAGGAGTCTGGTGGGTCTAGGAGCAGACATCTGACCAAAGTTGATTCTATCATAAACCCCACCTGGTCTATGTATTAGTTAAGCTCTTTTGATTAAAAAAAAAATCTGAAGAAATTGAAAATAAGATTGGGAGAGAGGCTGTCAGTCAGCTTTATAGGAAAGCTGCAAGGAGACTGGAGTAGTGCCCAGAACTGAAGAATTAAATCATCAGGCTTTAGTATGGAAGATCCAGGGCAGCTCTGTAGAACTTGGTAGCCTACAGGCCTTCCCTCTTGGATCCACCATCTCTATGTCAAACCACAATCTATTTGTTTCGGGAAGACAGGAACAGGTTTTCTACCACTATATCTCTAGCAATTAAAACAATGTGTGTCATATAATGGGCCCTCAATAAACTTTTGCTGACTAAATGAATCAATAAAGTTAGTTTTATAAGTAATCCCTGAGTAAGAAAATGCAATTAGCCAAGTTTACATCAGGAATCTACTCAAGTGATCCAGGGAAGCTATGTTAGGGTCTTTTCCATAAAAGAGAAACATGTAAATACTAAATGGCATTTAATTGACCTATATTTCTTTCAACTTATTCTCAGTATTTAGACTGCTTACACAGGAAATTGTATTAATCATAAATATGATTGATATAATTCTACATTAACACATTATTATAAAATGTCCATTGGTAGAACAAATAACCTAAATAAGACTTAATAATTCTACTATAAAATATTAATGTTGTCTCTTTAAACACTCTCTTTTCCTGAATTATCTAATACTATATTAGATTCAGGTGTGCAACACAGTGATTCAGTATTTTTATACATTACAAAATGATCACGAAGATAAGTCTAGTTTACCTGTCACCAGACAAATTACAGTATTATTGATTATATTTATTATATTTCCTTTCCTGTGTATCACATACCCATAAATAAATACTCTTAATTAAAAGATCTTATCTGTCAGTCTTGTTAGTAAACCGATTTAATAACTGTTAGAGCTAAAAACCTAAAGCCAACTAAACAAAGAAAAATTTATCAGATTATGCTTATAAATTTATAAAATTAGCTCCTCTACTTCACCTGATCATAATTCTAAATTTTGATAATATCTATATAATTAATCTACTTGTTTATAATGTTTTAAAATATAACACTATTATGACAATCTAAAGAAAAAAACACCATTAAATCATCTCAATCTTGGAAGTGAAAAGAATTATATGAAATTAACTGAGAAGGAATGAATGACTTGCAGCTGCAACATTCCCTCAACCTGGAATCTTTGTACACATACACAATTGTTTATAAAGTTTCTACAGCAAGTTAGAATTAGAGAAATGGGCTCCATTAGACAATTAAGAGGTTTCCTTCAGAAAGAAAATTCATTCTTAAAAGAAATACTACTTAAGATCTCAGAGGAACCTAACTAGATACTTGTAACTGGATATAGAATTAAAATTTTAAAGCTGAAAGACAATTTTAAACCTAATAGATTAATGTAACTTTGTTTATGAGCAGGCCTTTAAGACAAAAACCTCATAATCAAAATAAAATTGTTGTGAGTCAAGTAAGAAAAATGCCCTTTATACTTGTGATTCTGGAGTACAAAATATGAAATCAAACTGACCTTTAGGTCCTGGTTGACCTTGTATCAGCTGCATAATCTGGAGGAAATTATTTCACTTCTCTATACCTTAGTTTCTTCATCTGTAAACACTTCTTATGTAAATATCAATGTAATAACACAAGCAAAAGGCCTGGAACTATGTTTGGCACGAGCTCTTTAATACAGACTAGTGATTTTTTTTTTAATTGGTAGATAAAGTAAGGGCTTCTCTGGTGGCTCAGATGGTAAATAAAGAATCTGCCTGTGACACAGGAGACCTGGGTTTTACTGCTGAGTAGGAAAGAACCCCTGGAGAAAGGAAAGGCTATACATTCCAGTATTTTGGCCTAGAGAATTCCATGGACAGAGGAGCCTGGCAGGCTATAGTCCATGGTCAAAAGAGTTGGACCTGACTGAGCAACTAACACCTTCACTTTCAAAATAAGTGAAAATTTTTATATTATAAAAAAGACACTGTTGTTATATTTTTTTAAGGACCAATTAGTGTCCCCACATAAAACTCAAACGTGGAATAAAAATAACCACATCAACTTAACAAATAATTTTCATGAGAGATAGTTCTCAGAAGTTCCTTTTAATGTTTACTCCCAACCTTAATTTATCAAATAAGATTAATGAGTTAATACTACTTCAAGGAATTGGAGAAATTTACAAAAATTTATGACAATAAAGCAAAGGATATAGAGAAAGATTAAAAAAAAGGAAACTAATGTTAAAGGATCAATACAAGAAAAATATTTTATACCCATCAACATATATGTACCTAATACAGGAGCATTCAAATACATAAAACAAATACTAACAGACAAAAAGGGAGAAAAAATAGCGGGAGACCTCAACACTCGACTCCTATGAATGGACAGATCTTCCAGACAGAATCAATAAGGCAGCAGAGGTCCTAAATGATACAATAGAACAGTTAGACTTAATTGATGTTTTTAGGCCTCTACATTCAAAAAAAAAAAAGGCAGAACATGCATTCTTTTCAAATGCAGATGGAACATTCTCTAGGATTGACCACATCCTGGGGCACAAATCTAACCTCAACAAATTTAAGAGTATAGAAATTATTTCAAGCCATCTTCTCTGACCACAATGGCGTGAAACTAGAAACCAACAACAGGAAAGAAACAAGAAAAACATGGAAACTAAATAACATGCCACTAAAAAACCAATAAGTCAACACGGAAACCAAAAAAGAAATTAAAAAATACCTCAAGTCAAACAACAATTAAAACACAGCCATACAAAATCCATGGACACAGTAAAAGCAGTTCTTGGAGGGATGTTCACAGTGATATAGGCTTTCATCATCAAACAACAAGAAAAATCTCAAGTAAATAACCTAAGTTACCACCTAAAAGAATTAGAAAAAGAAGAACAAACATAACCTAAAGTCAGCAGAATGAATGAAATACTGAAGATCAGGGAAGAAATAAATAAGAGATTAAAAAAATATATAGAAAAAAATCAACAAAACCAAGAGCTGGTTCTTTGAAAGGGTAAGCAAAATTGGCAAAACTATGACAAGGCTCACCGAGAAGAAAAGTGAGAACCCAAATAAAGAAAATAAGAAATAAAAGAAGAAATCTCAGATATCTCAGAAATGCAAAAACAAAAAACAAAAGAGAATGCTATGCACGATTATATGCCAACAAATTTGACAACCTAGAAGAAATGGACAATTTTCTAGAAACATACAATCCACTGAAATTAAATGAAGAAACAACAGACAGTTTAAACAGACTGATCACTAGAAATGATGTAGAATCTGTAACAACAACAACAAAAAACTTTCTACAAACAAATATCCAGGACCAGATGGCTTCATAAAAAAAAAATTTGCCAAATTTTACCAAACATCAAAAGAACTTACACCAATTTTTCTTAAAATCTTTCGAAAGACTGAAGAGAAGGGAGCATTCTTCGAGACATTCTATGAAGCCATCACCTGATACCAAAACCAGATAAACACATCACACACACACAAAACTACAGACCAGTATCTTTGACGAATATAGACACAAAAATTCTCAACAAAATATTAGCAAACCAAATCCAACAACATATTTTTAAAAAGAGCATACACCACGACCAAGTGGAATTCATCTCAGGTTCACAAGGACTGTTCAACATACACAAATCATTCAATGTAATACACTACACTGACAAAAGTCAAAAACCATATGATCATCTCAAAAGATGTAGAAAAAGCATTTAACAAAATTCAACATCTGTTCATGATAAAAGCAGGAATAGAGGGAACATATCTCAACACAATAAAAGCCATTTATGATAAACCCACAGCCAATATAATACTCCACAATGAAAAACTAATAAAATCTGGAAAAAGACAAGGATCCCCACTCCGAATCACTTTTCATACTGGAAGTCCTAGCCCCAGCAATCAGACAAGAAAAATAAATAAAAGGTATCCAAACTGACAAAGCAGGCAAGACTATAAAATGAGAACACCTCTCTTTAACAGTGGTGCTGGTAAAGCTGGACAGCTGCACGTAAATCAATGAAGTGAGAACACTGATAGCATGCACAAAAATAAACTAAAAATGGCTTAAAGACTTAATAGAGCATAGGGAAAACATTCTCTGATATAAATCTTATCAATGTTTTCTTAGGTCAGTTTCCCAAGGCAATAGAAATAAAAACAAAAATAAATAAATGGGACATAATCAAACTTACAAGATTTTGCACAGTGAAGAAAGCCATAAAAAAATGAAGATAACTTGGAGAATGGGAGAAAATATTTGCAAATGATGCAACAGACAAGGGCTTAATCTCCAAAATATACAAACAGCTCACACAACTAAACAACAACAAAAAACAAATTAAAAAATGGGCAGACCTTAATTGACATTTCTCCATGGAAGACATACAGATGGCCAGTAGGCACAAGAAATTATTAGAGAAATGCAAATCAAAGCTATAATGAGGTGGTCAGAATGGCCATCGCTAAAAAGTCTACATGTAACAAACGTTGGAGAAGGCACGGAGAAAAGAGAACCCTCTTACACTGTTGGTGGGAATATAAATTGGTACAGCCACTATCGAAAACAGTATGGAGGTTCCTCAGAAAATTAAAAATAGAATTACCATATGATACAGCAACCCCACTCCTGGGACTATATCCAGACAAAACTATAATTCACAAAGATACACGCACCCCTATGTTCACAGCAGCATTGTTCACAATAGCCAAAATGTGGAAATAACCTAAACGTCCATCAACAGATGAATGGATAAAGATATGGTACATATATACAATAGAATACTTTTACTGTTAGTCATTCAGTCGTGTCTAACTCTTTGCGATCCCTCAGACTGGAGCCCACCAGACTCCTCTGTCCGTATAGTACTCAGTCATAAAAAAGAAAAAAATAATGCCAATTGCAGCAACATAGATACTAGAGATTATCATACTAAACGAAGTCAGAGAGAGAAAGACAAATATCATATGGTATTACTTATACGTGGAATCTAAAATATGGCACAAATGAACCTATCTGTAAAACAGAAAGAGACTCATGAACACAAAGAACAGACTTGTGGTTGCCAAGGGGGAAGATGAAGACAGCGGGATGGACTGGGAGTCTGGTACAACAAAGTCTTAATGTACAGCACAGGGAACTATACTCAGTATCCTGGGATAAACCATAATGGAGAGGAATATTTCAAAAGAATGGATATATGTGTATAACTGAGTCACTCTGCTGTACAGCAGATTGGCACACCGTTGTAAATCAACTATACTTCAACTAAATAAAAACATTTATGAAAATGGTTATCAGCATTATTTATAATTTTTAAAACTTGGAAATAATGTCTAAAAATAGAGGATGATTAATAGTTAAAACTGTAATCAAAACTAATAATTATCACCATCAATACCATCACAATCACCATGGCTAATAATTTTCAAATGCTTACTAAGTTCCAGGCACTGTTTTAAGTGCTTCACATATGTCAATTCATTTAATCCATAACTCCATAATGGAGGTAGTTTTATTTTCTCCATTTTAGAGGTGAAGTGATAAAATATTTTACCCTAAATCAAATGCCTAGAAAGGGAAGGAACCAAGATTTAAGCCCATGTGATTCCAGGACCAAAACTCTCATTAGGCCATGAGACTAACTGTAAAAAAATTTAGGTTACTATCTTAGCTGGATTGGACTACAAAGTCAATACTCTGGAGAGCTTGTGCTTTGTTTTTAATCTTTGCCTGAAACATCGATTCCAAATGTTCACTCAAAACAAAGAAAAATAATATACAGAGATCTTTCATAGAACTCTGATATGATCAACAAATTTCATAACAACTGTTAATAGTGCTTAACCTTGGCTGAATACTAAAACTCATCTGGAAAGCTTTTTTATTTTAATAATTTTTCATTTATCTATTTTTGGCTGTGCTGGGTCTTCCTTGGTGCGTGGGCTCTTCTCTAGTTGCAGCAAGCAAGGACCACTCTCTAGTTGCAGTGCACTGCTCGTGTGGCGGCTTCTCCTGCTGTGGAGCATCAGCAGCCCTAGGACACATGGACTCAGCAGCTGCGGTTCCCAGGCTCCAGAGCACAGGCTCAACAGCTGCGGCACACAGGCCCAGTTGCTAAGTGGAATGTGGGGATCTCCCCAGACCAGGGCCTGAACCCTTGCCTCCTGCACTGGCGGGCAGACTCTTTAAAACAAAGCCTCTGGGGAAGCCCCTGGAAAGCTTTCAAAAATACCAACACCCAGTCATCCTTAAAAGTCATCCTTAGCCTAGTCCAATTAAATCAGAATCTCTGAGAACAGGGCTTAGGCATAATATTTTTGTCAATTTCTCAGGTAATCCTAGGTGGAACCAAGGTTGAGAACCAGAACTTTAAATAGTGAGAGTCTGGGGGAGGAGATAATTTACCTGAGTTTTTTAGTATTTCCTGTCAGCAACCATGAAAAACAGACATTCCTACCTAAAGGATACACATATTCAAAAAATCATATATTTGGATAAAACTTATTTATGTGAAACTGATACAAAGAGAAACTTGATGGTAATATCTGTATTCAATTTCTTCATCAAAAAACCCATTTTTCTATACTATTAGCTGAATGGTACTAATGATTTCATATTCATGCCTCTATGCAATGAGGAGATTAAAATTAGTTTACACTTATTTTTAACAGGTTTGAAACTGAATTTCCAAATATATGATTTCTTAAATCTTAAAATATAGCAGCAAAATGTTTGAGTTTTGCTTTTTTTTTTTTAAGCAAACCAAAGACATCAAAGACATTTACACAACCCACAGAAACAGAGAAACCACATATGTTTCAAAGACAAAAGAAACAGGTAAGCTGAAGATGACCTAAGCCAAAACCATTCAAATATCCACTGTTTTTGCTGGGACTTCACAAACTCTGCTACCAAATGCATATATTTGCTTTGGGTATCATGCAAAGGTTACATCTGAATAAATGAATCCCACAGTAAAAGAAACACAGTAAAATGGTCACATACTGATGAGTTAGTTAGTTCAGTTCAGTAGCTCAGTCATGTCTGACTCTTTGCGACCCCACGAATTGCAGCACGCCAGGCCTCCCTGTCCATCACCAACTCCAGGAGTTCACTCAGACTCACGTTCATCGAGTCCATGATGCCATCCAGCCATCTCCTCCTCGGTCGTCCCCTTCTCCTCCTGCCCCCAATCCCTCCCAGCATCACAGTCTTTTCCAATGAGTCAACTCTTTGCATGAGGTGGCCAAAGTACTGGAGTTTCAGCTTTAGCATCATTCCTTCCAAAGAAATCCCAGGGCTGATCGCCTTCAGAATGGACTGGTTGGATTTCCTTGCAGTCCAAGGGACTCTCAAGAGTCTTCTCCAATACCACAGTTCAAAAGCATCAATTCTTCGGTGCTCAGCTTTCTTCACAGTCCAACTCTCACATCCATACATGACCACTGGAAAAACCACTGCCTTGACTAGACCGACCTTTGTTGGCAAAGTAATATCTCTGCTTTTCAATATGCTATCTAGGTTGGTCATAACTTTTTGTCCAAGGAGTAAGCATCTTTTAATTTCATGGCTGCAGTCACCATCAATATGCCACTTAAAAAAACCTAAAGATCCTAAAACTTATTTGAGGATTAAAATAAGAACTATAATCATATTAATAAACTCAGCAAATGTCACAAGTGCTCGCTAACACTAAAATGTTATCTCTAGTACTGTATTTTCAAGAACCATAATGGTTAAAAAAAAAAATCAAAAGAATCAATTAGATAAGTTCTCAGTATATGCTTCAACAAATAAACCAATAAATTTTACTATAATCTTCCTCTGGAAAAAAAAAAGAGGTTCTTATTCAAATAACTCCCTTTTACACTAGAGTGCTAATCCTAAATCCCTAACAAGTTAAATACATTCTATTATTTAAAAAAATAACCCAAATTTAAGTTTAGTAATAGAGATTTAACAGATAAGAGAAATTTGTACCATGGGTTGAAATGTGAAAACAAGAGATACCAGAAGTATTCTTAACAATGTAATTACTGGAGAAGACATTATTAATAAGATGCTAATTACAACTGGTATTTAACTAGAAATTTCATTTAAGAAGTTGTGATAAATATCTATTTCCCATCAGGTTTCTAACCCAACTAAGAAGTATAAGGGTTCCCCCCACACTTATTAGTATGAGTATCTTCCAATGGCCAAATCCAGACAGAAGCCTCAGGCTGAACCCCTGAGACAGAAAAAAGGAAGTGAAAATTGAGATATGAATCTTAATGCAGGAAAATGATAGAAGAGAGTACACTCCAAAACTTCTTCTAGTATTAGGAGATATTATACAGATCTTATAAAGTCTTATCCACATCATATCCTTATCTAATCCATGCCTCTTCTGAAGACCTACATTCCTCAATTTAAATTCTTTAATCCACTATGATACCTAAAAACATAAGGACTATATCTAAGTAGTTCAAGTTGTAAAGGATTCCAAGGGGCATCTATTCCAGTGGTTAGATTTTAATCACTAGCCAGAGATTTTAATCATCAGAAGCAAGGGTTCACAACTGCCGGGTCACAGATTGGTACAAGTCCCTGGCTTCTTAGAAAGTGGGCTGCACAGCAGAAGGTGTTTCATCTGTATTTACAGCCACTCCCTATTGCTCACATTACCTGAGCTCCGCTTCCTATCAGATCAGTGGTATAAACTCAATGTATGCACTTGAATCATCTCGAAACCGTCCACACCATCCCTAACCCCCATCTCAGTCTGTGGAAAAATTGTCTTCCACAAAATCAGTCCCTGGTGCCAAAAATGTTGACGACTGCTCTAAAGAATTAGAAACAAGATCCAGAAACACCAACACCCAGCCCTGCCAAACACACCCTCAAAATCAATTAAACCAAAATCTTCACAAGTGAAGCCCAGGAACTGGTACTTTTTTCTAAAAACTTCCAAAAGTGATTCTAATGTGCAACTAATCTTGAGAACCACTAATCTATCCAAAATATTGCTAGAATTCTAAGGATTAAAAACTAAAGCATGCTCAATGACAAACTAAAGCCACAGCCAGAAGAGGGCAGTGAGGAGCTATTTTGGAAAGCCACATATGTTAAACTAAGTACTAAGGCGCCTTCCTCAGAGAAAGACCCCTCAGAGACTCACAGGTTTAAGGAGAAATGCCATGCCTCAAGTGAGAACTGCTGAGCAGTAAGGAGTCAGGCAGAGATAAGCCAGCAAACAGAGTGAGCTGAAAGAACAAAAAAAAGCCTGAAAATGTTAAAGTAGTACCTAGCACCAAAAGGCCAAACAATGGATAAAGAGGCTAAGATTAGAGTCACTGGCAAGCAGAAGGAAATTCTCCAAAATAAGAAGGCACAAGTTAGAACAGTCTCTTGAAGCCTCCATCGTCAACAATAACAACCCCAAATGAACTGAGAAACAGTGTGAATCATGAGAGATGGCTTCGGTATTCACAAAAATACAATAGATTTAGCATAAAACAAGTGGCTTAAAAACAATATTGGACAGCATAACATAAAGAACCAATATGAGATGTTAGAGTGACCCACAATAAAAATATATCTTCATTTTAAAGTTGAAACTACATATACTAACAGATGATCTTATTTGCAAAGCAGACATAGAGAACAAACTTCTGGATAACAAGTGGAAGGGCACAGTGGGATGAATTGGGAGATCGGATTGACATATATACACCATTATGTATGCAATAAACAGCTAATGAGAACTTACTGTATAGCACAGAGAACTCTTCAAAGCTCTGTGGTGACCTAAATGGGAAGGAAATCCAAAAAAGAGGGGATATATGTAGGTGCGTGCTCAGTAGCTTCATGTCTGACTCTTTGCAACCCTATGGACGGTGGCCCATCAGACTCCTCTGTCCATAAGACTCTCCAAGCAAAGAATAATGGAGTAAGTTACCATGCCCTCTCAGGGCTCAAACCCACATCTCTTGTCTCCTGCATTAGCAGGTAGATTCTTTACCACTAGCAATACCTGGGAAGCCTGGATATATGTATGCTGTGCTATGCTTAGGCACAGGGTGTTGTTTGACTCTTTGCAACCCATAGACTGCAGCCTGGTGTGCCAGGCTCCTCTGTCCTTGGGGATTCTTAAGGTAAGAATACTGGAGTGGGTGGCCATGCCCTCCTCCAGGGGATCTTCCCAACCCAGGGATCAAACCCAGGTCTCCCGTAGTGCAGGTGGATTCGTTACCTCCTGAGCCACCAGGGAAGCCCAAGAACACTGGAGTGGGTAGCCTATCCCTTCTCCAGGGAATCTTCCTGACCCAGGAATCAAACGGGGGTCTCCTGCATTGCAGGCAGATGAAGGGAAGCCTGGAGATATGTATATGTATGATTTATTCACTTTGTTCTACATCAGAAACTGACACAACAGTATAAAACAACTATACTCCAATTTTTTAAAAACTGAAACTACAAAACTTATGACCTTTAGCAATGTGTGATTTCATAATCCTCTTCTACAGAACAAGTAGCTGTTCTAATTTAGGCACTTTTTAGACCCTTAAAAGAATTGATGCTTTTGAACTGTGGTGTTGGAGAAGACTCTTGAGAGTCCCTTGGACTGCAAGGAGATCCAACCAATCCATTTTGAAGGAGATCAGCCCTGGGATTTCTTTGGAAGGAATGATGCTAAAGCTGAAGCTCCAGTACTTTGGCCACCTCATGCGAAGAGTTGACTCACTGTTAAAGACTCTGATGCTGGGAGGGATTGGGGGCAGGAGGAGAAGGGGACGACAGAGGATGAGATGGCTGGATGGCATCACGGACTCGATGGACGTGAGTCTGAGTGAACTCTGGGAGTTGGTGATGGACAGGGAGGCCTGGTGTACTGCAATTCACGGGGTTGCCAAGAGTCGGACACAACTGAGCGACTGGACTGAACTGAAGTATTTTTTGGCCAAAAAAACCCACCACTTCTCTTTTAAACACTAATCCCTCTTTTCACTGGCCATTAGAACACTCAGGGCTTTTAAGTCTTTTTTTCTGAGTCTTTTAAGGTTGCATGTCATGGCATACATTTTTGAATATTCATTTCATCCTTATGACTACTTATATACTTTATGCTCCAGTTACCCAAATTTCCTTAGCCATTTACATTATCTTACTGTATCACTGAAGAATGCATACAATTCTTTTTGAAATGAGACTGAGATTAAGGGAATCTATTAAAGTATGACCCAGACTCACAGAACCTTAGCTATTTAGTTCATTTAAAACTTTACAAACACTATCAGTAATACTACAAATATATGGCATTCCAAAGGGGTTCTAGTGTGAAGGTATCAGTATAAATCCATCATGACTGCTAAAAAAAGCAGCTTTAAGCACACGGTAGAGTTTTTCATCCTTTATATATTAAGATATTAGTATTCATATCTCTCCTACTAACCATGTAACAATAAAAGCAACAGACTGGGGGTTCAAGATGGTGACGTGGTTAGAACCTGAACTTACTTCCTCCTACAGACATAACCAGGTGGCACTAGAGATAAAGAGCCCGCCTGCCAAAGCAGGAGACCTAAGAGACATGGGTTCGATCCCTGGGTCGGGAAGATCCGCTGGAGGAAGGCATGACAACTCACTCCAGTGTTCTTACTTGGAGAATCCCCATGGACAGAGGAGCCTGGCAGGCTACAGTCCATAGGGTCGCAAAGAGTCGGGCACGACTGAAGTGACTGAGCACACACACATGGATTGATACTCTATGAAAAGAAATTGAGAACTAGATGAACACCTATGCTACAAGAAAGTATAGAGGACCGCATCAAAATGGGTAAGAGCAGCACAGAAACACTCTTGCCAAAACCCTTTCATCTGTGGCTACACACAGCAATAAGGGATCTCATTAGGCAGGTACTTCCCCCAGAGGGGTGAAGGGTTGGCACACCACATCAGGCACCCCAGTTGCTGGGATCTATACCAGATAGACAAACTTCTAAAATGTCTGGCTTAGAAAACCAGATGCTGATACCCAGGGTCTTAAACTACTATAGGAAACTGAAAATCTCCTCTTAAAAGGCTCTCATGCCCTGAAAGCAGTTTTAAAAGGTGCCAAGACTGTTTGAGAAGGAGAGTAGTTTTTCAGATCTAAAAACTTCAGCTGGAGAGGTGGGGGTGTGGAGGGGGTGTGTGGAGATGCTCCCTGTAGTGATGTAGCACTATCTCGCCACATCAAGGAAACTATAGAGCTCCAGTGGTGGATGCAACACTCCCCAGCTCCCCTGGTGAGAAAAGAAAGGATCCAAATAAATAAAATCAGAAGTGAAAGAGGAGAAGTTACAACTGATAACACAGGAATACAAAGACTCGTAAGAGACTGCTGCTGCTGCTAAGTCGCGTCAGTCATGTCTGACTCTGTGCGACCCCATAGACGCCAGCCCATCAGGCTCCCCCGTCCCTAGGATTCTCCAGGCAAGAACACTGGAGTGGGTTGCCATTTCCTTCTCCAATGCATGAAAGTGAAAACTGAAAGTGAAGTCGCTCAGTCGTGTCCGACTCTTGGCTGCTAGTCACAGTCATATCCCAATGAATTGGACAACCTAAAAGAAATGGATAAATGTATAGAAAAAGACAATCTTCCCAAGACTGAATCATTAAAAGAAAACAATATATATATATATATATATATATATATAACCCGAATAAACCAATTACCAGCAATGAAACTAAATGAGTAATTTAAAAACTCCCAACAAAAAATTCAGGACCAGGCAGCCCACAGGTGAACTCTACCAAACACTAAAGAAGAGTAAATATGTATCCTTCTTAAATTATTCCCTAAAAATAGAAGAGGAAGGAACGCCTCCAACCTCATTTTCAAAGGTCAGCATTACCCTGATATCAAAACCAGACAAAGACACCATGAGAAAGGGAAATTACAGGTCAGTATCACTGATAAACACAGAAGCAAAAACTCTCAATATAATATTAGCAAACCAAAGTTTTCCCAATTTGCTGGCATATGAGAGTGCAGCATTTTCACAGCATCATCTTTCAAGATTTGAAATAGCTCAACTGGAATTCCATCACCTCCACTAGCTTTGTTCAGTGATGCTTCCTAAGGCCCACTTGATTTCTAAGGCCCACTTGGCCCATTTGGAAGAAAGAATGGCTTGGAGATTCCAAGCCATTTTGGAGATTCCAAAATTCTCCTGGCTTGGAGAATTTTGAGCATTACTTTACTAGTGTGTTAGATGAGTGCAATTGTGCAGTAGTTTGAGCACTCTTTGGCATTGCCTTTCTTTGGGATTGGAATGAAAACTGACCTATTCCAGTCCTGTGGCCACTGCTAAGTTTTCCATATTTGCTGGCATATTGAGTGCAGCACTTTCACAACATCATCTTTTAGGATTTGAAATAGCTCAACTGGAATTCCATCACCTCCACTAGCTTTGTTCATAGTGATGCTTCCTAAGGCCCACTTGACTTCACAGTCCAGGATGTCTGGCTCTAGGTAAGTGATCACACCATCATGATTATCTGGGTCATGAAGATCTCTTTTGAGCCTCAATTCTTTAAAATGTGCACTATTACTGCTTTTGTAATTCTACAATAAAATGCTACATGCTTAATTACATTTAAAAATCTTGGAAGCAAAGTTTATGCTTAATTCATCTTTATATCTTGATGATACAGTAATATGGTCCCAATAAGACCTTTCTCCTTTCCTTACTTTTTCATTGTCTTGTATATCATACATACAGTATAGTGTGGAAAACTAAAAGCTTCAAATGTTTATATCAGAGTTATGACTTTAATATATTTATTAAATATAAAATTATCTGAGTAGAAAGCTAGATGCTCCTCAATGAATTAATGGATCAGCAAATTGTGGTATGTATATACAAGGGAATATTACTCAGCTATAAAACAGAATGAAGTGTGGATACATGTCACAACTTGGATAAATCTCAAAAACATGGTAACTGAAAGAAGTCTGACAGGTAAGGTCACATACTGCGTGATTCTTTTTTATCATATATTCAGAATGGACAAATGCAGAGAGACAAAAATCAGATTGCAGGTTACAAGGGGTTTGGGCAAAAGGGGTGCATAAGAGTAATCACCTAATGGATATGTTTTTATGAGGCATTTTTATGAGATAAAATAATTTTGAAACGAGACAGCTGTTGGTTGCACATTATAAACACACTAAATACTACTGAATTGCATACTTTAAAATGAATAATTGGAAATTTCACTTCAATAAAAAATATATCTCAAGAAAAACCAGATGTATAATGTAAAGTGTTATGAACAACTGTGTAATACACCACCAAAGTGGGAAATAGTACCACAGAATCCTTTCAAGTGTTCCTCCTTATATCTCCCTTCTCTAAAGATAAAATGTATCGTGATTTTTAATAATAATTGCCTGGTTTTCTTTAGTTTTATCATCTATGCACCCATCCTAAAACAACATAGTACGATTTCACCATATTTTAAGAATTTTTCCTTGCTTTCTTACATTCAACATTACATTTTTAAGAATCATTTACACTGTTGGATTTGGGCCTCCCTGGTGGCTCAGATGGTAAAGATTTTCCTTGCAAAGCAGGAGAAATGAGTTCCAACCCTGGGTCAGGAAGATCCCTTGAAGAAGTAAATGGCTACCCAATCCAGCATTCTTGCCCAAAGAATCCATGAACAGAGGAGCCTGGCGGGCTGCCATCCATGGGGTCAAAAAGAGATGGATACGATTGAGCAACTAACATTTTCACTACTTTTCACATTGTTGGATTTACCCAAGGTTCACTGTGTAGCTTGTACAGTCCAAGGAGATTATTTTCAATTAACTGATTTTATGCTAAATATAAGGTTCTTCCATGTCTTCTCATGGCTTGATAGCTGATTTCTTTTTATACTGTATATTGGAATATTAGGCAATATTCCATTAGGTAGATGTACCACAGTTTGTTTTTCCATCCACTTATTGAAGGACATTTTGGTTGCTTCCAAGTTTTGATTAATAAAGTTGTTATAAACAATCATATGCAGGTTTTTGTGTAGACGTAAGTTTTCAACACATCTGAGTTAAATACCAAAGAGTGTGATTACCAGATCATATGGTATGAATACATGTTTAGTTTTGAAAGAAAGCACCAAAGTGCCCTTCAAAATGTCTGTACCATTTTGCATTCTCACTAGCAATAAATGAGAGTTCCTGTTGCTCCATATCCTCACCAACATTTGCTGTTGTCAGTGGTTTTCTTTTTCTCTTTTCCTTTTGGCTGCACTGAGTCTTTGTTGCTGTACACAGGCTCTCTTAGGTGCAGCAAGCGGGGTTCACTCTTCCTTACAGTGTGAGGGCGTCTCACGCAGTGGCTTCTCCTGCTGCAGAGCTGCAGTGCTCTGCGTGCACTGGCGTCAGTAGTAGAAGCTTGCAGGTCTAGAGCATGGGCTCAGAAGCGGTGGTGCACGGGCTTAGTTGTGCCATGGCATGTGGAATCTTCCCAGACCAGGGACCAAACCCCCATCTCCTGAATTGGCAGGTGGATTCTTATCCACTGTACCACCAGCAAAGTCCTACTGTCACTGTTTTGAATTTTCATAATTCTCGTAGGTTTACAGTGGTGAACTTTTCTTATAATTTACAAATTCCTAATGACATATGCAGGGAAGGCAATGGCAACCCACTCCAGTACTCTTGCCTGGAAAATCCCATGGACAGAGGAGCCTGGTAGGTTGCAGTCCATAGGGTTGCTAAGAGTCGGACACGACTGAGCAACTTCACTCTCACTTTTCACTTTCCTGCAATGGAGAAGGAAATGTCACCCACTCCAGTATTCTTGCCTGGAGAATCTCAGGGATGGCGGAGCCTGGTGGGCTGCTGTCTATGGGGTCGCACAGAGTTGGACACAACTGAAGCAACTTAGCAGCAGCAGCAGCAATGATATACGCTGTTAAGCATCTTTTCATCTGCTTGTCATTTGTACATCTTTTTTGATGAGAAAATGATTCAGAAAATTTTTTCATTCAGTACTGGGTTGCTGGGCTCCAAAATCACTGTGGATTGTGACTGCAGCCATGAAATTAAAAGACGTGTGCTCCCTGGAAGGAAAGTGATGACCAACCTAGACAGCATATTAAAAAGCAGAGACGTTACTTTGCCAACAAAGGTCCGTCTAGTCAAGGCTATGGTTTTCCCAGTAGTCATGTATGGATGTGAGAGTTGGACTGTGAAGAAAGCTGAGCACAGAACTGATGCTTTTGAACTGTGGTGTTGGAGAAGACTCTCGAGAGTCCCTTGGCCTGCAAGGAGATCCAATCAGTCCTCCCTAAAGGAGATCAGTCCTAGGTGTTCACTGGAGGGACTGATGTTGAAGCTGAAACTCCAATACTTTGGCCACCTGATGCGGAGAGCTGACTCGTTTGAAAAGACCCTGATGCCGGGAAAGATTGAGGGCAGGAGAAGGGGACGACAGAGGATGGGATGGTTGGATGGCACTACTGACACAACGGACATGGGTTTGGGTGGACTCCGGCGGTTGGTAATGGATAGGGAGGCCTGGCGTACTGTGGTTCATGGGGTCGCAAAGAGTTGGACATGACCGAGCAACTGAACTGAACTGCTCATTTGCTTACTGTTGAATTTTAAAGGTTCTTAGTATATTTTGGGTACCAGTCCTTTATCATATATGCACGTTGCAAAAACTGTCTTTTCAATCTCTTAACAGTATCTTTCACAGACCATTAGTTTTTCATTTTAATTAAGTCCATGTTCTCAATTTTTTCTTTCATAGATTCTGCTTTTGGTGTTGTCTCTAAAAGCCATCACCAAACCTATGGTAGTCTAAGATTTTCTCCTTTATCATCTTCAGGGAGCTTTACAGTTTTGTACTTAACATTTAGGTCTATGATTCACACTGAGGTAATTTTTGTGAAAGATGTAAGATCTGTGTACAGACTTTTTTTTTTTTCGTATCAGAATATCCTGTTGTTTCAACATCATTTTTTGAAAAGACTGTCCTTTTCCACTGAAATATCTCGGCTCCTTTCTCAAATATCAGTTGACTATATTTATGTGAGTCCACTTCTGAGCTATTCTGTTTCATTGATTTGCTTATCTATTGTTTTCACCAAATACTATATTGTCATGGTTACCACAGCTTTACAGTAAGTCTTGAAATCCAGTAGTGTCAGTCCTCCAACTTTGTTCATCTTTAATACTGTGTTTGCTATTTTGGGTCTTCTCTCCACATAAACTGAGAATCAGTTTGTCAATATCCACAAAACAACTTCATGGGATTTAGATTGTGATTACACTGAATCTAAGTGGCCCAGTGGTAAAGAACCCATCTGCCAATGCAGGAAACGAAGGTTCAACCCATGGGTTGGGAAGATCCCCTGAAGAAGGAGAAGGATATTGCAACCCATTTCTGTATTCTTGCCTGGAAAATTCCATGGAGAGAAGAGCCTGGCAGGTTTCGTCAATGAGGTCACAAAAGAGTTGGACATGACTTAGTGACTAAACAACGATAAATATCAAGTGAAGAGGAAATGATACCTTAACTACCGAGTCTTCCTAACCATGAACATAGAATATCTTTCTATTTATTTAGATCTTTTTCATCAGAATTTTATCATTTTCCCTCATACAGATCTTATACACGATTTGTTAAATAATATTTATATAAAGAATTTCAAATTTGGGGCTGCTAATGTAAATGATGTTCACTTTTTAACTTCAAATTCCAATTGCTAGATTTATACCTACTTAAATTTTTTTCTATTTTTTTGTGATGACACTGCTTATTTAACATCAAATTTAAATTGTTCAGTTACTATGTAAGAAAACAATAAACTTTTGTATATGAAATTTATACTCTGCAACACTGCCATAATCACTTATTTCCAGAAGATTTTCTTGATATTTTCTATATAGACCATTATACCATCTGTAAATGTTTTATTTACTCCTTCTCAATCTGCACATTTTTTATTTCCTTTTCTGCCGCACCACATTAGCTAGGTATTCCAGGATGCTGCTGAATAGTAGTAGTCAGAACATCATGGTCCTTTTTCTGATCTTAATAGGAAAGCATCTATCTCACTAGTAAATATGCTATAATCTGTAGGAATTTTTGCTGATATGCTTTGTCAAAGAAAATTTCTCTCATTCCTAGTTTGCTGAGAGTTTCTATCATGAATGGGTACTGGTTTTTATCAAGAGTTTTCTCTGCAATTCTTGATATGATCTTATGATTTTTTTCTCATTTAGCCTGTTAATAGTAATAGATTACATAAATTGCATTTTAAATGTTGAACCAGCCTTGTACAATTGGAATAAATCCCACTTGATCATGGCATACAATTTTTTAAACACTTTTAAATTCAACTTGCTAATTTCAGGATTTTCACATCAATATTCATTAAGAGATATTGGTCTACAGCTTTCCTTTAAAATCTTTAGTCTTGTTATTAGGATAATGCTGGCATCATTAAATACGGAAATATTCCCTCTATTTCTGTTTTCTGGAAGAGATTGTACAGAACTGATATTAACTGTTTTCCTTGAATGTTTAATACAATCAAAGAGGTTTTACAAAATACTTCATTTTTCAGTTAGAAATGTGAAGGCAATAGCTGTTGCCTATTTTTAAACCTTTAATATCCTCAAGGCAACAGTTCTAATAATAGTATACTTGTAATCTTTTCAACAAACACTGAGTTATTAATAAGAAACCAACAAGAAGCACCTTATTAGTTCCTTATTATAATTTTTTAAAGAAGTGAATCAAATCAGTTAGTACCCTGGCCCATGGTCACCCAGCTAATATACACAGATATGGTGTTTTAACCTAATATATTTAACTCTTAACATTTCTTGTATTTCCTCTAGATTTTATCATCATTAAAATGAAAAATTTGGGGTTAGAAAGTAAAAGTAGAGTAAATGAAAGAGCAGATACCTTGACAATTCAGTGTCAGAAAAAAGGTAGGAAGTAACATATCGTAATACCGTCAACTACAAATTTTGAGAAGCATCACAGAGTGATTAAGATTTAAATCTTGATTCCATCACTTACTAGGTGTGTGACTGTGGGCCATTTATCCAATGAGAGACATGCTTTCTTCTCTGTAAAATGGGCCAATTAATTACTTACCCTTCTAAGGTTTTCAAATTAACCTAATCCAAGGAAAGCATTTGAATAAAAGTCAGGAATCTTTTTCTTTCACAATTTGTCACTGATTTTTAAGATGACAAAATTTACTCAAAAACTTAAACTATAAATGTTCATAATTTATCACCTAAAAAGTCACTTTGTACATACAACTTGTAACCTACAACTGTTGTTACTTTAGGTTAATATCCCTTTCATAACAAAACAAAATGTGGTAGATCTTTTCACAGCATTATTCATCTTTAATTTCAAATGACAATATCATAAATGATTTCAAAGTTAAATATAATTCATTTTTACTGTCCAGAGATTCAAGGATGAGAAGTTCTATTCTATACTTTCTGAATACATTCAGTAATCCCTCAAATTCAATTAGTGAAGATATATGGGTGACTTTAAGGACTACAAAGTCCATGAATTTCTCCAGGCCAAATACTGGAGTGAGTAAGCCTTTCCCTTCTCCCAACCCAGGGATCGAACCCAGGTCTCCCACATGCAGGCGCATTCTTTACCAGCTGAGCCACAAGGGAAGCCCAAGAATACTAGAATGGGTAGCCTATACCTTCTCCAGGGGATTTTCCAGACCCAATAACTGAACCAGGGTCTCCTATATTGCAGGAGGATTCTTTACCAACTGAGCTATCCAGAGGCCTCAACTAACAAGAAAATGTTACTTAAAGCATAAAAAGAAAAAACCATGCAGCAGTATAACCAGGATAATTTACAAGGGAGGTGAATACTACAGTTTCAGTTCAGCTGCTCAGCTGTGTCCAACTCTTTGCGACCCCATGCAGTGCAGCACGCAAGGCTTCCCTGTCCATCATCAACTCCCGGAGTCTGCTCAAACTCATGTCCATTGAATCAGTGATGCCATCCAACCATCTCATCCTCTGTTGTTCCCTTCTCCTCCAGCCTTCAATCTTGCCCAGCATCAGGGTCTTTTGCAAGGGGTCAGTTCTTCGCATCAACTGGCCAAAGTATTAGACTTTCAGATTCAACATCAGTCCTTCCAATGAATATTCCTTTAGGAATATTTCCTAAATATTTCCTTTAGGAATATTTCCTAAATATTTCCTTTAGGAATATTTAGAAATATTTCTGACTGATTTCCTTTAGGATGAACTGGTTGGATCTGCTTGCAGTCCAAAGGACTCTCAAGAGTCTTCTCCAACACCACAGTTCAAAAGCATCAATTCTTTGGATCTCAGCTTTCTTTATAGTCCAACTCTCACATCCATACACGACCAGTGGAAAAAACCATAGCTTTGACTAGACAGACCTTTGTCAGCAAAGTAATGTCTCTGCTTTTTAATACGCTGTCTAGGTTGGTTACAGCTTTTCTTTCAAGGGGCAAGCATCTTTTAATTTCATGGCTGCAATCACCATCTGCAGTGATTTTGGAGCCCCCCAAAGTAATCTCTCATTGTTTCCACTGTTTCCCATCTATTTCCCATGAAGGGATGGGACCAGATGCCATGATCTTAGTTTTCTGAATGTTGAGTTTTAAGCCAACTTTTTCACTGTCCTCTTTCACTTTTATCAAAAGGCTCTTTAGCTCGTCTTCACTTTCTGCCTTAAGGGTGGTGTCATCTGCATATCTGAGGTTACTGATATTTCTCCCAGAAATCTTGATTCCAGCTTGTGCTTCATCCGGTCCGGCATTTCTCATGATGCACTCTGCATATAAGTTAAATAAGCAGGGTGACAATATACAGCCTTGACATACTCCTTTCCCAATTTGGAATCAGTCTGTTATTCCATGTCCAGTTCTAACTGTTGCTTCTTGACCTGCATACAGATTTCTCAGGAGGCAGGTAAGGTGGTCTGGTATTCCCATCTCTTTAATTTTCCACTAAAATACCACCAAAAAAAAAAAAGGTATTTTTCCTTGTAGGAAAATCATTGTGGCATTCTGTAAAGACACCAATCCTTTCCACCTAAAGGACAGTTTTTTGTTTTTTTTTTTCCCCCCCAAATCATAACTCAAGACAGCAGAACAAAAAGTAGAATCACAGAAACTGACAGGAAGTAAAGGCATCAAAAGAAGATAATCTGAAGGAAAAAAATTTCCTTTTACCACCAATTCTCTTTCAGTAGGATCACAGTGCTCAACACCAGATTTTTGATGGGAGCATTACTGACATTTATTCTACAGCTATGATGACCAACTGGGAATATTTGTTTGAAATATCTTCCAGCCAGAAATATCTAGGCCATCTATGTTTTAAAGAACTTTGAGGACACTAAATCAGACAAAGAATGGTTCTCTCAGAACAATCCTGGCTTTACCTGCAGATTCTCTAATAGCCTACTTTCCTCTGAATGTGGGACAACTTTGGATTCAAAAGGGAAATTTTAAAATTTTGAATTTCCAGAAAAGGAAATTATCTACTTATGTATTTATTTCTTAAGGCAATAAATTTACTTCTAGTTGATAACCCAAAATAATTGTACTCAAGCTCTTTCCCTGCCCAATTCTTATCAACAAAGAGATTTAGTGAAATTATATATATATGTGTATATAATATTACACAAACCTTTATACATAATATATGAGCATGTGTGTGCATGTATGTATGTATACAAACATACAGAAGAGAGAGAGATGTATCAACCATTTCTTGATATGCTCTAAGTTTTATTTTTGAATAAGGACTACTTATTTAGATCCCAAACCTTCACCCCCAATAAAAATTACACTTAAGAATCATGACATCAGCTTTCACTAAGGATGATGTAAGACAAGAGCCTTGTGAAACCCACCCACATCACTCAATACTCCCTTTATGAGATTTCATTCAAGAAGTTTCTTTCAGAAATATGCACAAGGAAACATTCTGCCCCCTCCAAGGAACTAGTGCTATTTATTTTTGGCTTCAGATAGAAGGAAATTTTCAGAATCAAATTCCCAGCCCCAAATCCTCAAGCTGTACATTTAAGATTTATACATTTTACTATAAGTAAATTTTAACTCAGAAAATTTTTTTTCCAGCTTGGCTTTAGCAAATGTTCAAGAATTCTAACATGTGTTCTGTTACTATAGTCTTAACTTTCTAATTTATATTGTACCCTGATCCTAAAACCGTATTCCTTTTTCATCTGTTTTATTTTCCATTAAGATATCCATGGAGGAAGCCTGAAAATGCCTTTCAACATACATAAGAAGCAGCAGAAAAAAAAAGACTAGGTCTTTGATACAGCCAATCCTACTAGTGAATCAATTTCCTAGAGAAGGGGGATTAAACACATACTGTTTACTTAAAGTGTATAAGATATTTATAATTAGTTTAATAATGTATAACTAACCAATATAGCAAGCCTATTGACCAAGTATTCATGGAGACATTATTTTGAAATAAATGTATTTTTATCTTAAAATCCCAATTCAGAACCTTACCCAAATATTATTTGCTACAAAACATAACATATCTGAATGTAGGTGGGCAACAAAATGTTAAAAAGGCTGAAACAGGCAACCCCTAATTGATTCTACCTGCAGCTGCCTACCTGTTGAGACTCCGAGCATCTGAAGTCACTGGAAAGTGCTATTAAGAGAACTGACGTACAAATATTTCTTACATGCACTGCAATTTGCCCTAAAAGGAAAGAACAAATCTGAATAATCTACTGTGAATAAATTCTGGTGAAACACCAAAACATATAAACTAGATATAAACATATATGTAACATATAAACTAAAATACTTTTATGTATATTGTTTCTTTGCCTGAAATGCCTGTCTTCCTACTCACTGCTTGAATCAACTTTCAACTCATCTGAGGTTCAGTTCAGTACCACTTTCCACTGAAAGGACTACTGCTGCTGCTGCTAAGTCGCTTCAAGTCGTGCCTGACTCTGTGCGACCCCACAGACGGCAGCCTATCAGGCTCTCGTATCCCTGGGATTACTGAAACTTCACAAATCCATTCTATTGCCATCACAAAGCAGAAAAGACAGAGGGGAATTCCCTAGAATTGTCTGCTAAACAGACAAAATAAGAAGCAACCCTTTATACTCCAACTCTGTATTTTTAAAAAATTCAAACCTAAAAAAAAAAAAGGTTTAAGAAAATATGATGATGAGCACCCTTACAGCCTTCATCGAGATCATTCAGCATCAGTGGGGGAAATATGACCCCAAAAGGGCAAAATTAGTTCCTGGGTTAGGGGTGGTAGTGAAAAAACTCTCTGACCATTACAAAAAGGTTGAGTATTCCACACTGACCAACTGTGAACATTCTACCACATTTGCTTTCTCCTTTTATACATACACACTATTTTTCTTTTTGGCTGAACCATTTTCAAGTTGGTTGCATATTTCATGACATTTCACCCCTAAATATGTCAATATGTACTCTTCCAAGAGCATTTTCTTCCACAGTCATTATAATATTAAAATCTATTATTATTATTACCATCCATTCTCAAATTTGTCCAATCAGTCCAAATTTGTCCTTTATGTTTTATCTTACAATCCAATATAAAATGGGCTCAGCACACAACACAGTAGTGTCTCTTCAGTCTCCTTTAGTTGCCCTATTTATTTAATCTTTCATGTTACCAATATTTTTTCAAGAATATTTTTACCAATATTTACCAATTGTTCTGGAGAAGATCCCCTACTTGGATTCCCTTCCTTTTTTTTCTTCATTAAATTATCATTTTAAAAAACTGTCAGAAATTTCACACAAGTGAAGTTTTAGCCTTCTTGGTGCATCACTTCAAGATGCATATAACATCAGATCATGCCACAATGTTAAGTTTGATCATTTGGTAACCAGTAAAATTTCTCCATATCCTATCCTAACAATCTTTCACCCAGTGGTTTCACCATCTTATCCGAATCAATTATTTCTGTAGTGCATATTCTACTTATATAGATTATTCTATTTCTATAATTCTTGACATATTTATTAGTTGGATTAAAAAATAAATAAATAACCACTTTCCAACTATGTAACCTGTGTTGTGAGGGCCAAGGAGAGGTTCAGTGAAGTAGTGGAGTGATTCTTAAATCTCCTGAAGAGCATCTCTGCATCTTACTACCTTTTATATGGAATTCTGTTTAAAATCTCATGAATAAAGGGTTCAACTAACTGGCAGAAAAAAACAATACTGAAAACCACTATTAGAAGAGCACCATTCAATACAACTCTCTGCAACAATGAAAATGTTCTACACCATTAATACTGGCTACTAGCCACATGCAGCTATCAAGCACGTGAAATGTGGTTAGTCAGAGCAAAAAACAATTTTACATTAAATTTAAATTACCAAATGTGGCTAATGTACTGTATTAGACAGTATGCGTGCATGTGAAGTTGCTTCAGTCGTGTCCAACTCTTTGCCACCTCAAGGACTGAAGCCCGCCAGGCTCCTCTGTCCATGGGGATTCTCCAGGCAAGAATACTGGAGTGGGTTGCCATGCCCTCCTCCAGGGGATCTTCCTGATCCAAGGTTTTAACTCACATCTCTCATGTCTCCACAAGTTCTTTACCGTTAGTGCCATCTGGGAAGCCCAATCTCTCAACTTTTTATCACATTTGCCACTTAAACCCAAATACATGCAACGCAAACTTTTAAAAAACAATAAATGGCAAGAGTAATAGTAACTACCATTTGGGAACTTTTTATATTACATAAGGTAATTTATACACATCTTCATTTAATCCTCACGATGACCCTCTAATTGAGAGTACACCTTTCTGAGAAAGGTTTTATGATTAAATTAACTCTGTATTAAGAGCAGAGTTCTCTTTAACAAAATACACTTAGAAAAACTAGGGTCAGCTAAACTGTTAACTCAATCACTTTTTAATATGCTAAAAATTTTAATACTACATTAAAAGCATTAGTTGGAAGAAATCAATAGCTACTGAAAACCTCTAACAGCTAGAAGCTTTAAAAAAGTTAGCAACACCTTTACTGTTGCTTAGTCACTAAGTCGTGTCTGACTCTGTAAGCCATGGACTATAGTCCAACAGGCTCTTTACTAGCCTGATTAAAAAAAATGGCATAGGGAAACTTTATTTAATTTCTAATGTCATGGATAACTTTAGAATATGAACCACATTGTATCTGGAGCAAGTGATAAGCCTTTCAAATGAAAAACAAACCACAATTCTGGTCAACAGGCAAATATAGAGGTCTGATTGAATAAAGCTATTTTGAAAATTCTGTAACTGATATACAACTATACAGGAATGAAACTATCCTTTAAACAGCAAACTCATAAGCAATCTTATCCAAAAACTCATACTTTAATACTGCAGCATTCTAACACTAAAAGATACATAGTGAAATCTCTCCCCCTCCCCCATCCTCCCCTCCCAAAAGAGAGATTTTAAGAGTCTGCATGAAAGGCTTCATATGTGACAAGCACAACCCACTGAGATCCATAAAAGCAAAACCTCACTCCCTAACAGAATACAATTTGCAAAGACCTCAACAGGTTTGAATTTGAAACTCTTAAAAAAAAAAAAAGTGAGTATCAGTATCATGAAGTACTCACTACTCTACCTTCTCTCTCTCTCCCCTGGACCTTCACATGTATTACTCTTCTTGAAATACTCTTTTGCCTATTATCTGTCTTCTCCAAACTCCTTGAACGTTTTTCATTCTCCCAGGAAAACCATTCTAAACCTTTAGCCTGTAAGTCTCCTTCCCTCAGCTGGTGTAGGACTGGTGTGAGGATTAAATAAAAACAGAAATAGGTGGCATGTAACAATTCTGGATAGAGGACATGCAATCTTCTATTGTATATACCCTGCTAGCATACAAGTATCTGGTCCATGACAGGCACACAAGTATTTGCTGAAATAAAACAAAACAACACAGAGGGAAACTGTTCCAAGATAGAAAGAGAGGGGAGATAAAGGAATCAGGTGTGCGCTCTTGAAATAAAGGAATGTGAATATTTTAAAAGAAAATCCAATTAACCAGAACACCCTTCATCAAAACTAACAGAGTTAACTTTCTGGTTATTATAGTTACAAGGGCATGTAACATGCAAACAACAAAAGTATCTCTTCAAATAAAAAGAAAGTCAACAACAACAACAAAAAATAAATAAATATAGAGGTCACACCTCTGAAACTTTATTTTTTTTAATACCCTTGGAAGACAGAGTGCCTTTCTCTAAAGCAAAATTTGTGCTCCCCAAGTTCAGGGCTCATCTCCAATAATGCAATCCACTTCATGTGCAGATGTCATCCAGCCTACTTCATGTCACCTATGGCAGGTGGAGCTCAGCAAACTCGTGCAAAAACGCTAATACTCACGTCTTCTTACCAGCTTCCATGAAACTCTGGCAGGCTAATTTGCTGGTTTACAATGAAATCTCAGAATCTGTATATCCATAAAAGTAATCATGTGGAAAAGTCAAAGGTCTCACAAGTCTAATTTTTTTCTTAGTTTTTCAGAACATATATTGTCGGGAGCCGCGTTAGGCATTACTGACAAAATGGAGGCATGGCCCCAAACCCCTCTCTTTGTCCCACAGGCACGGACCAGGATGAAGGAGTTAGGCCTTGTGATTCTGACTTGTTTTTTCCTCTCCTCGGCTGAGTTGACTGAAAAGGAATATTAAGGTGCTTATTGTTCTTGAGAGGAGCATGAGAAGGCACAAAGCCTGCAGCTGTGCTCAGAGAATAATCCATAAAGTTAATCATTGACATTTGTTTAAGCACTTTTACAAAAGAGTGTTCAGGATGAGCACATAGGCCACAGCTTGAGGCCATGGGAGGGATTGCTATCTGAAGCCTATTTGTGAGGAAAATGTTTATGGCAAAGGAGTTTACTGAATTTAGGGCTTAGAAATAATTAAAATAGTTAGAAGTTAAAGATTTAACGAATGTTGTAATGTTAGCATATTTTACTATAGCTTATAGAGGTTAGGAATTTTAGAGATACTAGAGCTAGAAGCCTTTTTAAGAGATAGTGAGCTCAGGATGTTAGGGGCAAACAGGATTTAGAAAGATAAGAAATAAACTGAGGAATGTAGCATGAGTTACAATGTAATCACAAGTTAACTCTAGGACACATAAGAGGAAGTAGATAACAGATGGTAAAGCTGATTCGGAGAGAATCACTGAAGCAGGAACTGTCTGAGGGGCAACAATGATTTATGGAGACAATAAATTCGGGTGGGGGGAACTGAAAATATCAAACCTCTGATCTAATGCTTTTGTAAAAGTATAAAACAAAATCTTAAACTTGAATTAAATGTGCAGTCCAAGAAAACTGAGAGACTGCGTCGTTACTCACCGACACCGTCCCTCCCTTCGGGTTGAATCCCTGGCTGCTGGAGCTGGACTCCAGCAATATATGATAATCCAATCAAATGTCTTGTATGAGCACTGGAAAGGATAATTTTATGGTATCTGTCTATAAAGGTACCATTGGATTATTCAGCTACCTGTTTTCTAGATACCTACTTCCAAAACACAGTAATATTTTCCATTTTTCCAGCCACAGAGATATGCTCAATGATTAAAGATGCTCTTGATATGATGGACTCTCCAGCCAAGTGGATTCAAAGAGCAGTCAATATATGCACTTTGTGAAAGATACCCAGAAGAGTCTGATATATAGCAACCTACATCTCACCCAGGTAAAACCAATGCTTTAGGAGTCCACACTCACAAACAGCAAGAGACTTCTATCATTAGGATGACAATCTACACAACACCCTCTTATAAACACTGGAGGTAGTACAATTTGATAAAAGTAGTTGTAGTTCTAGTTCTACCAGCATTAAATGAATAACTAACTTCAGTCACATCATCTTGTTCCCATGCTTCGTTTGCCTTATCTGTTTAAGAAGACTCCACTGGACAATTACTAAGATCCCTTCACCTGTAAAATTCTTTAACTTACATGCTACCAGTTACTAAAATTGCTGTGATTCAATGGAAGATATTCACCTATTAGAACAACAATAACAAATATAGTTTGACATCCCTTTAATATACAAACAATGCTAACTCTAGGTTAGAAAACAAAACAAATACATACAAGTCAGCTCTAAATTCATGGAGCTAAGAGGTAGTTAGACACACTATTAAAACCTGATCTTTATCAGCCCAGACCTAAACTGTCAAATATTTGTGGATAGACAAATGAGGGTATCCCTGAACATACCAGTCTGACCACTTGTCTCAGATTTTCTTGTTTTTTTGTTTGTTTGTTTTTTTAAGAGTCTTGGCTACCAAGAGGGTATTTTGTTATCCAAAACAGTCTCCTTTTGTGGGACATCAATTCATGTTCATGTTCTTGTAGCAGTGTATATGTGAAGCAGTGTAGCAGTGTATATTTGAAGTTCCTCTGAAGCTAGGCATTTTAATAATCATGGTTCTTCCCTAAGGCCAATATGTCATCTAGTCTATAAGAAGTTCAAGATGTTGCAAAATTCTTGTATAAAATCTACAGGTCACTGCAAGGCAATTTTACCTACAGAGTACTAAGATGGAAGCATATTTTAAGAGAGATGTAGATTCAAATCTAACTTATTAGCTGTTTGAGCCTTTTCAACCTAGTTAAAAGCCAACACAGGACTGTTTGTAAGAATTAAATGAGACTATTTCATAAATGGCCTAGCAAACTTGGACATATTTAAATGTTCAGTAAATGATAGGTAATATTAAATGAAATGTGTGATATTCCATGATCTTTTCCTTTAACCTCCTGCTTGTATCCCACTATTTCCTAACAAAATTGAACATTTTTAACATGCCATATCACACCTCAAGTGTTGAATATACCTTAGGTGCCTTATGTTCATACCTTTGATCTGCCTGAATTTTCCCTGGCAAATTCTTATCCATTCTTAGAACTACTGATCAAATCCCATGCCCTTTCAAGAGAACTTCAAATACCTACTCCGTTCAGAAAGTCAGTCAGACCCCTGGGTGCTTGCAGCTGGGGCTCAAAGGGAAACAAATTACTAACCCCTAAGAAAATTTAGATGACTATAAGAACAGGTGCTGGCTTTGTAGAAAGTAGAAACTATCAACTCAAACATTACAAATCAGCTAAAAGAAAAAAATCTTCACTGTGAAACTAAACTTATATTGAAAGCAGGACAAAGACAGCAGAATATCCAGAATGTCCAGAATATAGACAGGAGTTGCTTCATGACTATTTGAATTAATGAATTTGTGAAAAAAGCCTGGGGAATTAAAAATATTGTTTTGTGTGGTTCCTAATAGCTATGCTGGAGAGAAAGCCTCACAAGAGTGCTCAAGCAAGTATGCTTCCCACATTTTAAAAAAAAAATCAATTTTTAATAATGTTTCACTTTTTAAATCACTGGGTCAAAGTTATGTCATTCTGGCACTGTTTTGATTTATATACTCAACTTTACTCCCTATCTCAAAAGTCAAAACCTCAGAAGGTACCTAACCTCAAAATTTTGTTTATGCTTCCTATAATCTCTCCCAGACATATCCTTCCACTAAAATTTTTTCTTAATTTTCTAATATTTGCATTAAGGCCAACCTAGAGAGTCTCTTTTAATAATTTAGGATCCTCCCAAAAGAAATGACAACATTAAATCTTTCAAAGTAACTTTTGATATCTTCTGTAAGAAGTCTTCAGAAATAAAAGGTTTGAATTAAAATTGTTATCACTGGGTACAAACCAATGGTGTGATCACTCACACTCACCTAGAGCCAGACATCCAGGAATGTGAGGTCAAGTGGGCCTTAGGAAGCATCACTACGAACAAAGCTAGTGGAGGTGATGGAATTCCAGTTAAGCTATTTCAAATCCTAAAAGATGACGCTGTGAAAGTGCTGCACTCAATATGCCAGCAAATTTGGAAAACTCAGCAGTGGCCACAGGACTGGAAAAGGTCAGTTTTCATTCCAATCCCAAAGAAAGGGAATACCAAAGAATGCTCAAACTACCACAAAATTGCACTCATCTCAAACGATAGTAAAGTAATGCTCAAAATTTTCCAAGCCAGGCTTCAGCAATACGTGAATCACGAACTTCCAGATGTTCAAGATGGTTTTAGAAAAGGCAGAGGAACAAGAGATCAAATTGCCAACATCTGCTGGATCATGGAAAGAGCAAGACAGTTCCAGAAAAACATCTATTTCTGCTTTCTTGACTATGCCAAAAGCCTTTGACTGTGTGGATCATAACAAACTGTGGAAAATTCTGAAAGAGATGGGAATACCAGACCACCTGACCTGCCTCTTGAGAAACGTGCTAACAGGTCAGGAAGCAATAGTTAGAACTAGACATGGAACAACAAACTGGTTCCAAATAGGAAAAGGAGTGCGTCAAGGCTGTATATTGTCACCCTGCTTATTTAACTTATACACAGAGTACGTCATGAGAAACGCTGGGCTGAAGGAAGCACAAGCTGGAATTAAGATTGCCAGGAGAAATATTAACAACCTTAGATAAGCAGAAGACACCACCCTTATGACAGAAAGTGAAGAAGAACTAAAGAGCCTCTTGATGAAAGTGAAAGAGGAGAGTGAAAAAGTTGGCTTAAAGCTCCACATTCAGAAAACAAAGACCATGGCATCCAGTCCCATCACTTCATGGGAAACAGATGGGGAAACAGGGACAACAGTAGCTGACTTTTATTTCTTTGGGTCCCAAAATCACTGCAGATGGTGACTGCAGCCATGAAATTAAAAGACGCTTACTCCTTGGAAGCAAAGTTATGACCAACCTAGACAGCATATTAAAAAGCAGAGACGTTACTTTGTCAACAAAGATTCATTTAGTCGAGGCTATGGTTTTTCCAGTGGTCATGTATGGATGTGAGAGTTGGACTGTAAAGAAAGCTGAGGGCCGAAGAATTGATGCTTTTGAACTGTGGTGTTGGAGAAGACTCTTGAGAGTCCCTTGGACTGCAAGGAGATCCAGCCAGTCCATCCTAAAGGAAATCAGTCCTGGGTGTTCACAGGAAGGACTGATGTTGAAGCTGAAACTCCAATACTTTGGCCACCTCATGCGAAGAGCTGACTCATTTGAAAAGACCCTGATGATGGGAAAGATTGAGAGCAGGAGGAGAAGGGGATGACAGAGGATGAGACGGTTGGATGGCATCACTGACTCAATGGACATGGGTTTGGGTGAACTCCGGGAGCTGATGTTGCACAGGGAGGCCTGGCGTGCTGCGGTTAATGGATTCGCAAAGAGTAGGACACGACTGAGCAACTGAGCTGAACTGAACTGAACATACCAGGTTATCTCAGCATCAGTGGCTGAAAAGTCTAGTCCCACCTACCTGGATGCTGACTGATTAAGATACTAAATTTACTCTTCATTTCAGTAAGAACTTGTTGTTTCTTCAGAAAAAGTTAGATGTAAAGCTCAACATTAAACATTTAACCTCTACTGATAAATATTCAATGATTCATATGTAATTTTAACACTAAGACTCACACTAAGCACAAATTTCTAAATGTTTTTATTCTGACATTTTAGGATACTTTTAAGAGGAATCTGATCTAAAATCTGTAGTTTTTATTCAAAGTTATTATTAATATTTCTTTTAAAATGTTTTAATACTATACTTTAACAGTTAATTTTAGATATTAAGGGTCACCATAGCATTTTAAAGCTGGAAGAAACCTCAAACATCTCTTGCTTATTATAAAATGTAAGGCTAAAATATAAGACTAGAAAAGGCAAAGAAGTAGAAGCCACAAAGTTTGATGACTGACTGTATATACAGGGAAAAAGTCAAGGATGACTCCCAGTTTTCAAGTCAAAGTAGAGTTTAGAAGGGAAACCAACTGGGAGGGCAGGAAGAGTGGAATAAGAGAAAGGTTATTTTGCTGCTGTTTTAAATAGAGTATGACACTAATCTTACCTTATCAGTGGAGAAAAGCTCATTCTTCTGAGATGAATGGGAGGGGTGTGAAGAGAGTGGGAGCTAATCACTGCCACAGCCTGAAGTAGGAAATCTCTGTCTTCAGCCCATATACAGATCCTTTTCCATTTTCCATTCCCCATAAATAAATACCTAAATTAGTGCCCAGAAATATAGCCCTCACAAAAGCACTTGATTCTCTTATAAATAATACAAAATATTTCCATTATTTCTAAAATAATTTACTCTTATACTGAACTTTAAAAAGATGTTCAATCTTTGTTCCACCCTCTCTAGCATTACTTCAGTCCTTTCATGTGAACCAGACAGGACAGCATGTAGAACCAAGATAATCCAATCAACAATAACCTATTTTAACTGTGCACTGTAAATTAAAGTCTAAATGAATTCTATTCATTATCTAAAATGTAAAGGGATTGATCTCTTATTTGACAGAGAATTTACTAAAGATAAAAGAGTTGGCTGGTTTCAGTGGTGTGAGCACCGTTAATTGTGCCTGCCAACAAGCTAGTCTCATAAACACTTGATTCTGTTCATCCAATGTTCCTTGTCAACAAGCCATAATCACATTTTGACACACATTAGTAGATTTTAACAAAGTAGAATTAATCCTGTGTGTCTCCTTAAAGTTTAGGTTCTCAAGCTTTCACAATTTTTTAACAGGAAAGTCTTTAAACAATCAGTACTGAATGTTCATATACAAAAAGATGAAAAAAGTTTATATGCAGAATTGGTTTCATCACTAATTAATAACCTCCAGTGGGGTGTCAAGTTTCCGCTCATAAACATTTCTCTTCTAAATTTTATCTCTTTTATTACTTGAGATTTATGAAAATATTTCTGGAAAAGATAAAACCCACACAGTGGTTATCTGTACAGAAGAACAGAGGGAAATAAGTTCAGTGAAAAGTACCAGAGGCTTTGACCTATCTCTAAAGCTTTATTATGAATGTGAAAATACATTACTGTTTTAATAAATCCAAGTGGTGTGTACAGGCTATAAATTAAGTATATGGTTGGGAGGGAAATTATAAAAATTACTTTGTCTCTCAACTCACCTGTTCTACCTCTCCCATGCACTGCTTCCCACCCCCCACCCCCCGACCCACAGAAAACTTTATAGCTATAAGCAATTTTGGTCAAAGGGAAAGAAGACATAGTTTGGGAATATTACACATTTCACAGGAAGGTAAATCTTGGGAGTGCAGAGTAGGAAAGATTCCAGAAAACAGGCATCCAAATACAAATTATGACATTATTTTGCCAAGAATTACCTGTATCAATAACTGTCTTTGGAGAGACTTCTAAAATTATCTTTAATATCATTTTCTTTCCAGTTCTACAGCAGATCACAGATGTTTGGGCCACAAACTTTTGATTATCCTGGGAGGAGCTTTTCTACCTTTTGATGTGTTTTTAATAGTCATCATTTTCCAAAATCATATGAGAATTTCAGTTTAATTTTCTCATAGCCAACAACCTTTACCCAAGTGACTGCCAACAACCTTTACCCAAGTGACATCAATTACTCTGAATAGAACATTAAATATAACTTTAAATCTAATTGGGCTTTCTACTATAGCCTACTGAATCTGAAAATAATATGAGAAGTTACCTAAAGAAGTTCTTTAACACGTACCTTTAGTAAGCAGTAATTATTAGAATGATGAATCTTTTTTAGTAATGTTCACACACATAACTTCAAAAATCTGTCAGATTTTGAGACTGAGGGAAAAACGACTAGAATACACACGGTGTATTTACAAAATCCTGTGAAAAAAATAATGCCAGCAGTAAATGGACTAACTGGGATTTTATTCATCTCCCTGAATTATATAAGTTGTGGGGCTGACCAAGAAAACAGTTATTTATCAGCATATATTGTTATTTCTTATAGTTTGACGGAAATAACAATTAACTATTAAAGTTAACTGTTAAGCCTTTTGGTCTTTTGATCAAATCTGATAACCAACGTTCAAAATTTAGGCAGTAACAATGCCAATTTTAAGATGACCGTGGTAAACTCAAAAACATAATTTAAAATATTCATATTAGTGTTATAACTATGACAAGAATTCTGAGGAGCTTAAAAAAATGACAAAAAGCTATTATATTTGAACTGAGTAGGTTCAGAATGAGTTCCTAGAATAGAGTCTTTCAACCTTATCAATCTCATTTGCACAAGAGAATCACATCACTGAGGGAACTGAGGCCCAGGCCACACCCCAAACCAATCAAATGAAACTTGGAAGGGTGGCACCCAGGTATCAGCATTTTTTAATGTTTCCAAGGTAATTCCCACAAGTAATTAAGGTTGAGAACCACAACTCTAAGATTCTAACATTATAAACCTGATTTTGGTACCCCACTAAATCACAAACACACATGATATGGAGCAAAAAAAAACTAAGCAGTCTGCTTTTTTTGTGGTACAACAGACAGGAACTTTTGTGCATATGATCCTGCCGTACTTGAGGTCAAGTGAACTTTCCATCACAAAAACAAACACTGCAAATCCATCAGATTCAAGAGATAAGCCATAGAAGTGGGATGAAAACACTTTTCTATACAACTGATGATTGCACACACCTGCAACTATTCTATACCCTGGAATAAGTGAGAGATGAAACATGTATTTTTCCTAAGGCTTATACACGCCTGTCCTTAACGAAAATAAAAGTCCAAGTGATAATGATGAAAATCCATCCCTATCAGTGAGAAAACGTCATATCTGAAAGCAAACCTCAAGAAGCCCTCCTACACATTTTAAACAGCAAGAAATTTCAATTGAATCTACTTGCATAAACACTTCATAATTTTATATATATATATATATATTTAAAAAACCAACACTTAAGTTTTACATATATTCAGGTACCAACTAGTATTAGAAGGAAAAAACCATATAGAAATTCAAATGCAGTTTCTTCTTTAAAGAAACTATCTTCTACCAGCCCCTACTCTGTTGTATGGTAGACCACATTTATACTGTTCTGACATTTCCTAGACTCCCTAAGAATCAAGCCATCCAACATCTTTGTGAGATGGAAACTAATCAGTTACCCACACATTATTCTCAACTCCTTATTTCTAAGACTGAAAAACTTAACTCATAAGCAGTTACTTAACTGAGCCAAGGTGACTGAGACCAAAAAAAAACAAATCTGAAAACTTGCCAACATTCACTGTTCCGCTGTTCTGTTTTGTCTTACTAATCCACCCCACCTCAGCCAAAAAAAGGGAAGTTATAACATGTGAACATTTATCCCACTGTTTTTCATAACTGGGGTACCACAAAAGCTATGCAGGGAGTCGTCGCTTTCCAAAAAAAAAAAGCCCTGCTGAAAGAGAGCAAGTATAAAGAACTCAATAGGGAAGAGAATGAAAAACTGAAGAGAAATGGACAAGAATTATTCACAGCAACTTAACTGAAAATGATTGATATTTTAACTATTAAGAAAAAAGATTCTCATTAAAAAATTAAGCAACAGTGCACTGATCAAATCTAGAAGATATCCCATTCCCATACAAGTCTATATACACTTTAATTTCAAATTTTCAAGCTGTTTACAGATAAATAAGCACACCCAGTTTCTTATTAACTTAGTGCAGAACTTCTGAAAAAAGAGATGTCTGTACATACAGTCTATCTTTAAAAATAAAACAGAATACACTTTAGACACACTGTTCCACCAATGTACCTTTCATCTGACTAGAAGAAATTAACATACAATCTTACCTTTCCTTCCAGAAGATTTCAGAGTAACAGAAGATTACTGAGCAACAGCTCCGTATAAGGAATACAATGCTAAAATCATTTAACAAGTGACCTAGGTATATGTCAGAGAATGACTGCTGTTTGAGTATACATGTAGAAGAGGTTAACGACAAAAACAAAATGCATTCTTAAAGGATTCACCACATTAAGATCTAGAAGCACAAGTGTGGTATTCACAGCTTCTACCTAATGAAGTATCTGAAATAAATAGAGAAAGACAGAAAAGAAGGTATCAGTGAATGCTAAAGCAGTAGACAAAAGTGCCCAAAGAAAGCAATACAGCTACTAAAACTAACTGATCAGCTCAGATTTGAAAGGGATATATAGGCACAAGCTAACAGGAAAGGCAACCTGACAAGGACAAATATAAGAATGACATAGAATTAAGAAAACTGCTGAAGACTGCAACCATGGTTAAAAATTTAACCCCTTTCCCAGAAATAACATGCTAAAAAAATGTAGAAACTTCCAAAATGTAAAAGAAGACCTGACTAAACAAAGAAATAACTTTCCAGATGGGGAAGTCCAAACATAATTCTATCATTCTAATCATATTATTAATCGTAAGCAGTTTTGCTTATAGTACTGATGCTTTTTTCTTTTACTTAATAAAATGATTCAGAGGTTCAACTGGAATAATAAATAGACATATAAAATAAAGAACCATAAAGGAAGGATTAACCCTAAAAACTAAAAGGCTGTTAAGAACTGAAAGTAGTATAACCCTAACACAAAAATTATTAAGATAAAGCAGTGTAACGATGGCCCGGAAGCATACTATATTCCTTACACCCTTACAAACTTAAAATCCAAAAAGAATGGACCGAAAAATAAAAGCCAACAAATAAGTGAATAAAATTATGTCACAATTTATAAAATATTACTAAGAGTTTCTGGTCTGACATGTAAGTGCTTATAAATCATTACCACCATTCTCACAACAGGAAAAAATCTGAACAAACGGAAAATTAACAATGGTTTTTAGATCTCCACTCACACACGGGTCATTTTCATTTAAGACATATAACTAAAGGCAAAAAACCCAAAAGATAAATGATTCTGACTATCTCAAAACAAAAGTTATTGCATACATAAAAATACTATGAAGCAAATTAAAATGCCAACTACTATCTAGGGAAAATTATGAAAATAGTCTTATTACATTTTTTATAACAAAGCATCTAGGGAGAGCATGAAGGATCGATTGCTTTGAATATAAAATAAATGGGTTTAATTTTATGTACTATACCATGGACTACCAGAAGAATGCTTGGGGGGAAAAAAAGATACCAGCTCTCTTCAAAACTATCTTTAATTTAAGCTTTGGCAATTTCACATTAGACTTTAATATTAATCTAACAGCACTTACTTTAAATCACACATGAATGCTGTAGTTCAGAAATGTCAACTCAATCCACATTTTTCTTATTTAAGCAGCTACATTAATCAACCATAAACAACTTTATCAGATTTTCTTAAATTAAAAACCATCAAAGAAAAAGATTACTTATACATCATAAACAAACTTCTCTTCAAATTATTACATGGTTTCAAATTCTCTGTCAAAATGTAATTAATAATCAATATGTAAAGTTCTACCTTGATGGATTTTACACTGGAAACAAACTTAAATAGTAGTTGGGAGCTTCCCAGTAAGAACAGCATTATTACAAATAATTTCTGCTACAATATCCTGGTCTCAGTTCTCATGACTAGACTCCTAATTTTCCCAAACTGTCCAAAAGAAAATGGGCTAAGAAACCTAAAATGGCAATTAATATTTACACAAATACCTCTCCTACTTCATTCTGCCCTCTTCCCTCATTCTGTATTACATGTACATCTGGAAATCTCCTCAACAATTTTTCAGGACAAGATAAATGAATAATAAATGTGGAAAAAGTGTATAATATAACTCAAATTTAGACAATCAACTGCAAACATTTAACTATATTCAACACTATTTATGTAGGACTTAGTATTCTTATTTAGAATTACCTCTCTTCTAAAAGAACATTTTTAAAAGAGAGTAACACCATATGAGGATAGGGGAAGGTTAGGTGAAATGCAAAAGGTTTATGGAGTTCTTCAATTCTATCATCCTCAATTCGGGATTGGCAAACTCACTAAGAAATAAATTAAGTCTTAAAGGTACAGCTAAAATGTAAGTAAATAGAGCCCCTAACAAATGCAGCATCTCGGTCAAAATATTTTCACTGCCAATTAGCAAAATTAAAAGTCTTATGTTTCATAAACATAAAAGCTACTATTATATGCAAATCAAAAATCACTGCTTATTCATGAACTTGTATATCACAATTTTATATCAAACCTTCAGCAATGTTGACCAATACTTAAGAATAGCATGCTAATGCAAGAAAAAAAGAAAAAGCAATAACATATGATCAAAGAGGTGATTGCACTAGAGTTTGTTTCTCACAACCTCTATCACAAAGGTCTACAAGATTTTCTGATCGCAGAGTGGCAAATAATGTTGACCTCAGTTAAGAAAAAAAAAACCTTTGAAGCTGTGTAGGAGCCAAGAATTCTGTTCTTTGGGATTCTCATAATCCCAGCAATTAGTATAAAACTACAACCTTTTCTATTCTATTCTACATCTGAGTGAAAAGAAAAAAGAAAAAATTGAAATTCCTAAGTTAAAATTAAGGATACAAAACAGGTGTTTTCCCTCTATTTGAGAAGATGACAATGAATCACTGTGGGAAAACTGACAATAAAGGAACTACCACAAAAAACTTCTTCCATAGTGGAAAAATACATTTTTTTTCCTTCACTAGTTTGATCGTTAATGCTTTTCAAAAAGAAAAGTACTTAGAATCTAAGGGGTAATTTTATACATATATGTGCATACACACACACACACACACACACACACACACACACACACACACTGAAATTCCTCTCACAATCCAAATTTAATTAACATTCTTTTTAAAAAAGTACCTTTAAACAGCAAAGTTGGCAAGGATCAGTAAGAAAGAGGGAAGGAAGTCTGGTCATGTTAAAAGGCCAGGGCTTTTCTATAATTTGTATGAAAGTAAACAGACTTATACCTTTAAGAGAAAATAATGATATGAACTGATTGATAGTGATTTTTACTTCATCCTAAGAGAGAAAAGAAATGAACAGCTAAACTGAATGTCAAATCTATAACTCATGTAACATCATCATTTATCTGAACCGTTATCAGACAACTATAATCCTTTGAGATAAGCCTACAGCACGAAGAAATGTAGTCGAAATTACATTCAACCAAAAGACAACATCAAAGAGCAAGCAAATGTATTATCACTATTAATAACAACTTAAATTGTAGTTTTTATAGTTTACAAACCTTTTCATATTCTTTATACCCTTTGAGGATTAACTGTTCTTCCTAGTAACTCTGAGGATAGTAGAATAAGCATCCTTCATATTAAATAAGTTCTATATTTATAAAACACTTAAAATATGCTGAGTACACAATTCGATACAGTAGTTTTAGAGATCATGATGACTTGCCATTGGTAGGGAAAGGGAGAAAACCATATAAGAAACACTGGTTCAAGGGCAAAGCAGGGAAAGATCTAAACAATTTAAAAAAAAAAGACCAAAGGGAAGTGGTCATGTTCAAGACTAGATTATAACTAGTCACAGGCTTAATTAGTCACAGAGTTCCAACCAAGGGCAAAAGAAAAACAGCACATAATGACATCTCATGGATCAGACAGGTTCCTGGACAGATTCATCCCGAGCCAAATAAAACTATCATCACTAACAACTCCCAGGTTCAGAAGCAAAAGTCATACATACCCCTAATTTTCCTCGCTGGGAAACCTATTTTGAGACACTAAAATAGCATCACAAGTTTGCTTTCTTTCTGTTTTAACCTTCAAAACATGAAAAGAAGACATTTATGTTCTAGAGGACAAAAATGAATGGTTTTTATTCTTTCCTCTTCAACAAAATGAAGAAGTTGTCTACAAAAACATACCATAAGATACATCAAGTCAGTCTTTCTAATCAGCTCTTCTTTGGAGGAAACAATTGAACCGAGTTGGTTTTTCGCCAGATTGGGAACATGCAACATTTTATTACAGATATGGGTGTATATGATGAAATTAAAAAATGCTGGCAACTAGAAGCAGCTTTCTAACATTCAAATACAAAATAATCACGAATTTCTCAGTCATATTTAAGAACCACTGTGTCAAAACTGATTGCTGAACTAGTTTCAGTAAGACACAGGCAAAGCTGAAATTACAAATACAAGGTTGAAGGAAGACTTTATTGATTTTATTTAACTCCAACAACTTAATTTACTCAAAGCTCCAATATTCCTCTAAATACCCAAAATATATTTATCACTAAATTTTTAAGATATCGTCCCTTTATGTTACATATCTTAGAAATCTAAAGAACCATAAATAGTCCTAATTAATCACCAAGCTGTTTGGGAAATTAAAAAAAAAAAATAGAGAGAATTTACAACTCTGGTTTTTTGTTTTTTTTTTGATGTGGACCATTTTTAAAGTCTTTATTGAATTTGTTACAATACTGCTCCTGTTTTTTATGTTTTAGATTTTTGGCCCCCCAAAATGTGGAATCTTAGTTCCCCAACAAGGGATTGAACTCATACCAGCTGCATTGGAAGGCGAAGTCTTAACCATTGGACCATCAGTGAAGTCCCACAACTCTCTTTATTGAAGAATTTTTTGAATTATGATTTTAGTTACAATGTTTATGCTGTGCAACTAGCTTTTTTTTTTAAAGACTTTGTTTTTTTTAAGTTACCATTAACTAAAAGTATACTGTAACAAGGTATTATTTTGAAAGCACAATAGCAACAGAAACCTTAATACAAGAGTCATTGTTTAAAGACAAATATGGTGACTGGGATACTAACCTTTCGACTTAATTTACCACGAAAAAGAACTACATTGATCAGTTCATTTCCTATACTCTTTTGCTTCAAAGCATAAAGAGAATATATAACAGGAGGATGTTATCAATGAACCAATAACAGCCCTAAATTACATTCATTAACCAACTCAAGCATAATATATAATTAGAAATAAATATGCCAAGAGCTAGCTAGTCTGCACCTGCATAGCCCTTTGCTTCATTCCATAACCATACTGAGCAAAATTTTAAGGTATTTTCCAACTTAGACAACATATGATGAGTCTCTAAATTCATTTCTGTGTGCTTAACTGTACAAGTCACTTATTTTCAGCTATGTTACAAACTTAAGAAATAAGTAATGGAAACATATAAGGTGCTATGTGATAAGGTGACAATGGATGACTTCTAAATTCTACTGGAATTTAGAAAAATGGGCATTTCTTTCCCTCTAAATCCAGTTTTAAACTGCTACATAAGTACCAAATTGATTTTCAAATTTTCAAACCACTATCTCCCAAAAGGAGAATCCAACAATTTCAATTAAAAGTGGTTGTTGCTTACAGCAGGGGAAGGAGAGCTTGGGAGAAATTGAGAAGATAGCACTGACACATATATGCTACCATGGGTAAAACAGATAGCTGGTGGGAAGCTGTCGGATAGTGCAGGGAGCTCAGCTTGGTGCTCTATGATGATGGGGGGGATTGGGGGTGGAGGCGTGGAAGACAGGCTCAAGAGGGAGGGGATTTATGTATCCTTACAACTGATTCACACTGTTGTACAGCAGAAACTAACATAATAATAACATAACAATAAAGCAGTTTTTCTCCAGTTTAAAAAAAAATGGTTGTCCCTGATATTTTATAGTACCCATAGGGATTTGGTACAACCTAACTACCTTTAGCAAGAATTATTTCATGCAAAGTTGAAAATCTGGTAACTATAATAATAATGTTCATCTTAAGGTAAACTAGGTCCATTTTCTGTTGATGCAACATAATGACCAGGCTTTCCAACTGGTGCTAGTGGTAAAGAATCCTGCTAATGCAGGAGATGTGGGTTTGATCCCTGGGTCAGGAAGGTCCCCTGGAGAAGGAATGGCAACCCACTTCAATATTCTTGCCTGGGTAATCCCATCAACAGTGGAGCCTGGGGGTGCTATAGTTCCTGGGATCACAGAGAGACATGATTGAGCAACTGAGCACACACAATGATTACAGTTACTACTGGCATCAACGTCCCTTAAAATTTCCTTCTCTACTGTTTTGCTTGCAATCGGGGTATTACAACAGGAATACAAAAAAGAAGCCTGTGAAGAGGACTATACATCCACCCACCCCAGCAAGGATATGACCAATTAGTTCCAGAAGCATACTGACAGGAAAAATAGAAAGCTCTTCCAGAGTCAGAGACTTCACTGCCCAGTTTGAAAGAGCCTCCACTGGACTCAGCTGTATCTAAAGGGATGCAGTAAGAACTGGTTTCTTGAAGTTAGAGTAAAATTGATAACAAGCAAAAGAATTAACTGACATCCACTTGAAACTTCAATGGGGATGTGACGAGATCCAGCCATTGTGAATAAGACTTGCCTCTAACTTGGAATAAACAATTTACTAAGGGCCTGTGTGCAATACCATGCTAGAAATTGAGGAAATAGAGAAAAAAAAAAAAAAACATTATTTCACCCTTAAATTTATGGTATTAGTTTTAGTTGTCAAATATAATTCAATTTATCCAACTTTATTACTTTCCCCTAAGTCAACCTAGGGACACACAATCAGAGATAACTAGGCCACCTGGCTTCCATTTCCAGCCAAGATGGAGTAACAGGGGATTTATCCTCCCACCTGAAACAACTGAAATACATAAAATATATAACAAAAGGCTTTCAGACGCTGGTCACTAGACAGGAAATCTGTACAGGATGGGGGTCACTGCAAGAGAGAAAGGAAATGAAGTGAGTCATATGCCTCTCCAAAGAGAGTTTCCAGGCTAGAGTACAGAGAAGGGGATCTCAGAGCCCAAAAGTCTCCCTGAGTTAAGGGGCCAGGATTGGGAGTCCAGGGAGGCCAAGGCAGCTGGCTTATGCTGGGCAGAATACTAAAGACGACAAAGCTGCAAGAAGAGAATTTTCAGCCAAGTACCAATCAGTGCATATGCGTGAAGAAACTAACCGAGGCCACCCAAAAGACACAGGTGGAAAATTTTCTGGGGTTCACTCAAGCAGCATTCCCACTAGCCAGAGTGGGGAAATAAAATACACAGGGTACTGGGTGGAGTACTCTGAAAGGAACTGCAAGCTTACTGCCTCAGTGGTAGGGCAAAGTTAATCATATATTCTGATCCCATCTAACAAACATAAAAGCAACCCTAGAAAGATCAAACTGTTTGTTTCTAGGAAACTTGAATGTGTCCCAAATCAAGGCTTACGAGTATGCTTAAGAATCTGAAGATATCCAACACCTAAATACTAAGCATATAAAAAAGAAGGAAAATATGGTCCACAATGAAGAAAAAAGCAAACCAACAGAAAAATACTGAGAAAAGACACAGATGATAGAATTAGTAAACAACATCAAAAGAGTCATTATAACAATGTCATGTGTTCAACAAAATAAAGTAAAAGCATGTTAAAGAGACAAACAGAAGTTCTTTGTTGCTGTTGTTTTTAAAGATCCAAAATGAACTTCTAGAAATGGAAAAAATAACTGAAATGAAAAATACACTGAATGGAATTAAAAGCAGAATTACATACACCGAAGAAAGGATTGGTGGATTGAAGACAAAAGTAATTTAAAAATACCAAAAAGCAGAAAGACTGGGAAAAATAAGTAAAATGTCATCAAACATTGACAACTAAATATAGACTATATATATATATGTGACTTGAATTTTTGAAGGAAAAGAAGTACATAAAAATTATATTAAGTATTTAATAGTTATGGCCAAATTTTTCCAAATTTAATGAAAATTATAAACGCACAAGTCCAATAAGCTCAACAAACCCAAAGCACAAGAAAAAAATCAAGAAACTACAGCAAGGCTTACCATAATTACTTAAAACCGAGTGAAAATCTTACAGGCAGTCAAAAGAAAAGATATTATGAACAGCTGAACAAAGATAAGAACAATGACAGACTTCTCATCACACAGAATGCAGGCCAAAAGACAATGGAGCAACAGCTTCAAAGTACTGAAAGAAAAAAATGTCAACCTACAATTCTATACCTAACAAAAATTTCTTATAAATATTACGGTAAATACATACCTTTTAGACATACAAAAGCAAAAAGAGTTCATCACCAAGCGGACTTTCAGTAAAAGTAATTTCAAAAGACACCCTTGAGGATGAAGGAAAAGAGTACCAGAGGGAAATCTGCACCTCCACAAAGGAACGGAAAGCATCACTAATGATGCATGTATGAGTAAGTTCTCTAAAAAATGTTTCAATCTTTTTAAAAGATAACTGATTGCTTAAAAATAACAATGTATCATGCTTTGTTGTTGTTCAGTTGCCCAGGCATGTCCAACTCTTTGTGACCCCATGGACTGCAGCATGTCAGGTATCCCTGTCCCTCTGGAGTTTGCCCAAGTTCACGTTCACTGCATCAGTGATGCCATCCAGCCATCTCATCCTCTGACGCCCTCTTCTCCTCCTGCCCTCAATCTTTCCCAGCATCAGGGACTTTTCCAATGAGTCATCTGTTCACATCAGATGACCAAAATACTAGAGCCTCAGACAAAATACTGGTGCTTCAGCATCAGTCCTTCCAGTGAATATTCAGGGTTGATCTCCCTTAAGATTAACAGGTTTGAACTCCTTGCTGTCCAAGGGACTTTCAGGAGGAGTCTTCTCCAGCACCACAGTTCAAAGGCATCAATTTTTTGGCATTCTGCCTTTATGGTCCAGTTCTCACAACCATACGTGACCACTGGGAAGACCATAGCCTTGACTACATGGACCTTAGTCAGCAGAGTAATACCACTGCTTTTCAACACACTGTCTAGGTTTGTCATCACTTTCCTGACAAGAAGCAATCATCTTCTGATTTCATGGCAGCAGTCACCATCTGCAATCATTTTGGAGCCCAAAAGAGGAAATCTTCCACCTTTCTGTCACTACTTCCACCTCTTCCCCTTCTATCTGCCATGTAGTAATGGGGCCAGCGGGTTTCCCTGGTGGCTCAATCAGTAAAGAATCTGCCTGCAATGAGGGAGAGCTGGGTTCAATCCCTGGGTTAGGAAGATTACCTGGAGGAGGGCATGGCAACCCACTCCAGTCTTCTTGCCTGGAGAATCCCCATGGACAGAGGCGCCTGGCAGGCTATAGTCCATGGAATCGCAAAGAGTTGGACACAACTGAGTGACTAAGCAAAAGGGGCCAGATGCATGATCTTAGTTTTTTTTAATATTTAGTCTTAAGCCAGCTCTTTCACTCTCCTCTTTCACTTTCATCAAGAGGCTCTTTAGTTCCTCTTCTCTTTCTGTTATTAAGAGTGGTATCACCAGCATTATCTGAGGTTGCTGATTTTTCTCCCACCTATTTTGATTCCAGCTTGTAACTCTTTCAGCCTAGCATTTCTCATGATGTGCCCAGAATATAGGTTAAACAAACACGGTGACAGCAGATAGCCCTGTCATGCTCCTTTCTCAATCCTGAACCAATTAGTTGTTCCATACTGGGTTCTAACTGCTGCTTCTTTACCCACACACAGGTTTCTCAGTAGACAGGTAAAATGGTCTCGTATTCCCACCTAAGAGCTTTCCACAGTTTGTCATGATCCACATAGTCAAAGGCTTTAGCACAGTCAGAAACAAAGACAGGTATTTTTCTGAAATTTCCATTTTCTCTATAATCCAGTGAATGTTGGCAATTTGATCTCTAGTTCCTCTTCCTTTCCTAAACCCAGCTTGGACATCTGGAAGTTCTCAGTTCACATAACGCTGAAACCTAGCATGCAAGATTTTAAGCATGACCTTACTAGCATGGGAGATGAGTACAACTATCCGATGGTTAGCACATTCTTTGGTACTACCCTTCTTGGGGACTGGGATGAGGATCAACATTTTCCAGTTCTGTGGCCACTGCTGGGTCTTCCAGATTTGCTGACATAAGGAATGCAAAACTTTGATGGCATTATCCTTTAGGGATCTGAATTGTTCTGCAGGAATTTCATCACATGCACTAGCTTTATTAACAGCAGTGCTTCTTAAGGCCCACTTGAGTTTGCACTCCACAATGTCTGGCTTTGGGTAACTAACCACACCATCGTAGTAATTCGGATCATTAAGATCTTTTTTTATATAGTTCTTTTGTGTATTCTTTCCATCTCTTCTTGATTTCTTCAGCGTCTACTAGGTCTCTACCATTTTGATCCTTTATCGTGCCCATCTTTGGGCAGAATGCTCCCCTGAGGTTTTCAATTTTCCTGAAGAGATATCTAGTCTTTCCCCTTTGTTGTTTCATTATTAAGCACTGTTCATTGAAGAAGCCCCTCTTGTCTCTTCCAGCTTTTTTCTGGAACTCTCCATTTAATTGGATGTGCCTTTCCCTCTCTCTCTTGCTTTTCGCTTCTCTTCATTCTTCAGCTACTTGTAAAGCCTCCTCAGATAACCACTTTGCCTTCGTGCGTTTCTTTGGGATGGTTTTGTTAGCCACCTGCTACACAATATTATGGACCTCTGTTTATAGTTCCTCAGGCACACTGTTAATCAGATCTAGTCCCTTGAATCTATTCATTACTGCTACTACAAATTCATCTGGAATTTGATAGAAGTCATACCTGGCTGGCCTAGTGTTTTTCCTGGTTTTCTTTAGTTTAAGCTTGAATTTTGCCATGACAAGCTGATGATCTGAGCTACAGTCAGCTCCAGGTTTCGTTTTTGCTGACTAGTATAAAACTTCTCCATCTTAGGCTACAAAGAACATAACCAATTTTATTTCGGTATTGACCATTTGGTGATGTCCATGTGTACAGTCATCTCTTGTGTTGTATGAAAAAGGATATTTTCTATGACTAGTACATTCTCTTGGCAGACTTCAGTTAAACTTTGCCCTGCTTCATTTTGTTCTCCAAGGACAAACTTGCCTGTTACTCCAGGTGTATCTTGACTTCGTACTTATGCATTCCAGTCCCCAAAGATGAACAGAACATCTTTTCTAGGTGTTAGTTCTAGGAGGTCTTCTAGGTCTTCACAAAACTGATCAACTTCAGCTTCTCTGGCATCAGTGGTATGGGCATAGACTTGGATTACTGTGATTTTGAATGGCTTGCCTTGGAAATGAACTAAGATCATTCTGTTATTTCTGAGGTTGAACCAAGTACTGTTTATTTCGTATTCTTGTTGCTTATGAGAGCTACTCCATCTCATTTATGGGATTCTTGCCCACAGTAGTAGATATAGTGGTCATCTGAATTAAATTCGACCATTCCTATCCATTTTAGTTTGCTGATTCCTAGGATGCTGATGTTTATTCTTATCATCTGTTTGACCACGTCCAATTTTCCTTGAGTCATGGACCTAACATTCCAGGTTCCTATACAATACTGTTCTTTGCAGCATAGGATTTTACTTTTATCACCAGACACATCCACAACTGAGTGTCGTATCTGCTTTGGCCCAGCCGCTTCATTCATTCTGGGGCTATTGGTAATTCTCCTTCGCTCTTCCCCAGTAGTATACTGGACAAATTCAGACCTGGGGGATTCTTGTTTTGGTGTCATATCTTTCTGGCCTTTTATACAGTTCATGCGGTTCTCATGGCAAGTATACTGGGGTGGTTTGTTATTTCCTCCTCCAGTAGATCACATTTAGTCAGAACACTGCACCATGACCCATCCATCCTGGGTGGCCCTGCTTGGCATGGTTCATAGCCTCACGGAGTTACGTAAGCCTCTTCATCACAAGGAGGGATCCATGAAGGGCGGAAAAAGACACAAACAGATTAATATTATACTAAAAGAATGGGAAAGATACACTATGCTAAAACTAATCAAAACTGAAGTGACCAATAACAGACCAAGTAGGTTTCAGAGCAAAGAATATCACTAAGGATAAAGAGCATCATCTCATAATGAAAAAGGGGTTAATCAATCAAGAAGATATGACAGTCCTAACATTCATGCAACTACTCACAGTAGTTCAAAACACATGAAGCAAAAAGTAACAGAACTCTAAAGAGAAATAAACCCACAGTCACCACCAGAGACTTCAAAATCCCTCTCTATATAACTGATGAAAGGAGTAGGCAGAAAGACAATCAAGGATACAGAAGATATGGAAGACTGGAACAACTCGACCTGATAGTTATAGCATACTCCACCCTGTAACAACGGAATATACATTTCTCATGTTCACAAAGAACATTAATCAAGGCAGTTTATATTCTGAGTCACAAAATACTTGAAAGGATTCAAAGGATTCAACTGTGTGCCCCCATCTTCCACAGTACATAGCCACAAATGTTAAAGTGACTGCCAACTGAAAAACCCATTTTCCATTCCCCCCACCACCTTTGCATGGAGATTGTAACTAGTCCTCACCCATGGCTTCCCTGGTGGCTCTGTGGGAAAGAAGCTGTCTGCCAGTGCCGGAGATACAGGTTCCATCCCTGGTGTGCAAAGATCCCTCGGAGAAGGAAATGGCAACCCACTCCAGCATTCTTGCCTGGGAAATCCCATGGACTGAGGAGCCTGGTGGGCCAGTCCATGGGGTCATAATAGAGTCAGACAAGACTCAGCAACTAAAACAACAACAAAACCTCATCAATAGACTGAGGGTAAAAGAGGTCAAAAAAGTTGAGAAAGGGGCACCGCCTCACCTTTCTCTTGCTTCTTCCCCAGGCTGACAGCAGAGAACTCCAAACCAGAGGATGGCATAACTAGTAACAGAAAGTACCCAAGACCTTGAATAACTCATCAAGAGGAAAACCATCCACCAAAATGATCACCTAAAACATGATGGGGAAAAGAGTCATTTACTATGTTTAGCCAATAAAATTGTGGACTTTGTTTTAAAAACAGGTATCATTACTCTAATTCAAGAAGCTTCTAAAGAGCTTTATGCAGAGGAGTGACATGATTTTTTTACATTTCAAAAGGCTCACCAAGCTGTTATATTAAGAATAGTCTGTAGGGAGGCCAAGTGCAGAATCAAACAGACTAGTTAAGACATGGCAGTAATCCAGGGAAGAGACTACAGTATCCTGAATTAGGTGATAAGAGTGGAAGTGCTGAGTAGTCATATTCTAGAAATATTTTGAAAGTAAAGCTAACAAGATATTTCTGAAAAATTAGATGTAGAGTGTGAGGAGAAAAAAAAAAGTCAAGTTAACTAGCAAATGGAAGGACAGAGCTGCTATCAACTGAAATAAAGGTCAGATAAAATTATTGGGGGGTATAGGGGGGTACTGAGGCACTGAACAGAAACATCAGAAGATTCGTTTTGACCACACTGAATTTAAGTCTATTAATTGTTCAAGTGGGCAACTCCAGTACATGAATCTACACAAATCGAATGTTTAGGAAACAAGTCTCAACTAGAAATACATAAGTTGTCAGCACATAGGTCACCAACTAAGGAAGAGTAAAGAGGAGTTTCAAGGACTCAGCCTTTTGGTATTCTTATGTCAAAGGGGTTGAAACGAATGCTAAAAAAGAAGCTAACACAAGAGACAGAGAAATGACCCACTGAGGGGGGAAGAAAGCCGAGAGTATGATATACTGGAAGCCAAGTGAAGAAAATTGGTCAAAAGGAGGAAGTGATCAACTGTGTCAAATTCTGCTGACTGGTCAAGTAAGATGAAGATCAAAAACTGTAGGACTTAGGGAAGTCACTGGTGATTGTGGCAATTAGCAACAGTGAAAATAGACAATTTTTAAGTTTTACTGCTAAGGGAAGCTGAAATATGAAACAGACATTGGCTGAGCAAGAGGAGTCAAGAGAAAAATATCATTTTGTTTTTGGTTGGGAGAAATAATAGCATGTTTACATGCTAATGAGAAGAATCCAGCAGAAAGGGAGCAAATGATGACTACAGGAGAATGAGGGAAAACTTCTGGAACCACACCTTTAAGTAGATGAGGAAACAGGATCAGGTGCACAAGTGGTCCAATAGGCAGTTAATCTATAATTAATAGGCAGAATGACAAAGTACATAAACACAGTTACTAATAGTTGGCCAGATAATTATAAATAACTGGACTATAGTGAACCATGATTATAAAGTCCATCTATAGAAACATCTCTCAAAAGTAGTCATTCTGGAGAGCAGTGTTTGAATATTTATTATTTCAATTCCACTAAGTGCCCAAAAAGCTCTTAGAAGGCTTAGAGAGGTAGAGAGACAGCCTAGTATCACTTTAATTGAAATCAACCATTTCAGTTGACTGACTACTCTATGGCACTAGATATCCTATCTGGGACTAATAAGTGAGACACCAATTAGCAATTCTAGAATAACAGCATTCCAATTAAACTGTTAAGTCCTCTAAACAGTAACTAATGTAAACTTTGCAAACAATTTTATAAGTAGAGAAATCTATCATTCTTGGGAACATTTTATAAGTATGTATGGTTTCAGGTGGGCTTTCCTGATGGCTCAGTGGTAAAGAAACTGCCTGCCAATTGGGAGACATAGTTTCAATGCCTGGATCGGGAAGATCCCCTGGAGAAGAAAATGGCAACCCACTCCAGTATTTTTGCTTGGGAAATCCCATGGACAGAGGAGCCCGGTAGGCTATAGCCCATGCGGTTACAAAGCGTCAGACACAACTTAGCGACTAAACAAAAAAAAACAGGGCACTTGTAAAACCTACCAAATTCCAAAGAGATAAGTCCCAAGCTTGGCCCTGAAAGCTGGTTCATCAGTTAAGGAGAGTTTCAGAACATAAAAGATTAACATACTTTTGACCAATGAAGACAGCTACATAATCCATTCTGAGTTACTGTCTTCACTGAAAACATTAGGTCCTAAAGCATTCACTTATTTAGTGGTCTTACAAGCATATGAACATAAAATATTATTTTAAATACTTAGGTCCTATAAAAAATAAAGTTATCAACCACATAATTCTGATATTTATATAACAAAAATTTCATTGACTGTTCCATCAGTCAAAATTAACAATAGTGTGCTCTTGACATTCAGAAATAACTACTGAGAAAAAGCAACAAATTCTGACAACCAGAGTTCTAACAGCTAAGTAACTAAGCAGTAACCTAAGCAAATTTTCATTTTGACTCCATGTTATTTTCTATACCTCATTAGAAAAATTAAGTTTTATAGATTTTAATACTTTTCTCAATGTAATACCCACATTAATAAGTTTGCAATATAACACCCACATTAATATTAATATGCTTGCATCCTAAATTTAACTCACGAGTTGCATGTTGTAATAAGTTAATATTAAAAACAAAAAACACACTCACTCCATTAAATATAAACCATTTACTGCAAATCAAGTGATTCTTACCATTAAGGGGATAAAAGATATGTATATAATTTCAGGGAATTCATAGATGCCTTAAAGCCTATATATGAGTCCCTAAGACCAAAAGAATCTCTGATTAGTGGGAAATAATGGAGTCCAAAATTTATCCAAGAAATATGAAAACTTAATATGTGACTAAAACAAGAACTGTAACATAGAAAGGACGGAAAAAAAGATGAATTATTAATATAATATTTGCCATAAGTGGCCATTCACTGAGAGAAATTACAATAAACATATGATGCTTTAAAGAGCTAAACATAAACATATAAGCTGTAAAACACTAACAAAATATAGAGAATAATAACATAATCTTGGTTGGGGGAAGACTCCTCAAGCAATGTAAGGCACCTACTTGCCTAAACTGAGAGATTTGACTGCATAAAAATTTTAACCTCCATACACCATAAAGTCAAGGGACAAATGACAGACCTGGAGAAAAACAGATGCAAGACAGATAAATGATTACTACATCTAACATCCTTTTTAAACCCTAAAATTGGTAAGATGAAATACTACCCAACAGACATGAAAATGAACAAGTAAATTATGTTCAACTTAATTAGAAGTCAAGGAAACATAAATTGATACAACATACCATTTCACAGCTTTAGAAAAAAATTAAAAGCTAGCAAAAATTAAAAGCTGACAATATCCTGTACTTGTGTGTATGCTGACAGTACAGATTATTATAACCCTTGGGAAATAAATTTTCAGGGAAGTAACAGATTTTAAAATGTTAAACTACTATATATATATATATATCTTTTGTCTCAGTAATCCCTTATTAGAATTTATCCTACTGAAAATAGTACCAACAAATAAAGAATTAAATAAACTAATATAAGCATGTTTCTTGTAACACTGTTTTATAATACCAAGAAATAAAACAGTTTAAAAAAAAGCATTTAAGGCGGATAAACTGAATGTTCATTATTGACATAATGGCTTAAGAATTTATGACTCATGCATACTGTGGAATGTTATACAGCTATTAGAATAAGTCAAATTTATATTTTTTGACCTGGAAAGATGTCCTGTGACATTAAATGAAAAAAGCAAGATGCAAAGCCAGTATTACGTATACTGTCATTCAATATTCATTGGAAAAAAAAATAACTCTATTATGAGACACTGGTTTTTAGGAATTCCTATTGATATACTTAATGATGTTCAAGGTTTTTTTTAAGCCATAAATGCAAAATGTAATAAATTTGACAACACTTTAAGTCAAAATTCTGTGTGACAGATGACACGACAAAAGTTTCTGAAAAGTGAAAACTGTGTAAGTTTTTCTGATGGCAAAATAAAAATGCTTTTATTGTTTGTGATTTTACACATACAGAAAACGACAATCTTTTTTCTCCCCCGTAGCAAAAGCTATCTATTTCAGTCCTTTCATTAGATAATATAATTATGTTCAGACATTACACTAACCTAATTCCTTGTGTCAGAAATTGAATTTTCTAAGAATGATATTCATTCTTAGCAATAAATGCAATTAAACATTGGTGCTAGTTTAAAAATTCTATTCAAACCACTACATCTTAGTGTAATGTCAATATAAAGTCTCATGCAGCCTGGTATAATTAAAGGGGAACTTGATTTGAAATCAGACATACCTGGGTTCCAATACTGACTTTGCCACTTATTAGGTATGTAGTCAACTTACATAACTTTTGAACTTGTTCCTGCATCTGTAAAAATGGCTTTCTATGGTGTTCTTGGAAGATCAAATAAGAATAGCAAATATGAAAGGGTCTAGTACAGAGTCTGATTGTCAAAATATGTCTCCTTCTGTGTTCCTTTCCTAAGGAAGATTACTGACATCTGCTTTAATACAGGCCGTTTCGTAAGACTTTTTTTAAGTCAAAAGACTGCTGATGTGAAGCTATACATTTTATTTGTTATAATTTTACATCTGGAAAAGAAGATGGCAACCACTCCAGTACTCAGTCCATGGGGTCTCAAAGAGTCAAATATGACTTAGCAACTATCACTCACTCAATTCCACATCTCTATTATTAGCTCCTTCTAGCTTTTTGTACATTGGAGAAGGAAATGGCAACCCACTCCAGTATTCTTGCCTGGAGAATCCCAGGGACAGAGGAGCCTACTGGGCTGCCGTCTATGGGGTCACACAGAGTTGGACACGACTGAAGCGACTTAGCAGCAGCAGCAGCTTTTTGTACGAGGCTCCTTTTCAAGAATTATTTCATTTATTCCATATTTACTATTTCTAACAAAATGTAAGAGTTTCTTTCTTATAAAAAGTCTTAAAGAAACATGTTATCTACCGAGCCACTACCTCTGGCTTCCTACATTTTAAAAATCATTCAGGTTGTGCCTATAGAAAACAATTTAAATTATTATGGGAAAAAATGTTAGACAAGGAAGGAAAATTAAAATTTGAAGTTATCCCAACCCACCGTAATATGTATAAGAAATTCAAAGAGCAATACAACAAAGAATAAATACAAATTTTAATTTAATATAACTTTCAACTTTCTTGAAGAGGAGTCTTTTCTTTCTGTAAAGCTAGATCATTAACCAGACTAGAATATGACCATGAACGCTGCTAATCAGGTACAAACAAAAAGAGTATATTGGCCAACCTTGAAAATTTAAAGTGAATATTTTTCCATCGTATACTATACATATTAATAAAATCATAGAAAATAAATTTGATATCTGTTCAAAATTATACAGGGCAAGTTTTACCTTAGAGTTGAAGAGTGGAATTATCCCTATCTTCAAATTTATTTGCACTTGTTAATTTATTTGATGTTCTTTGATAAACTGCACTTTAAAATTGTCTCCAGTGCTTTTTTCAAAGTATCAAAATTGCAAATGGCTAGCTACTATTTGTAATATTACACTTATTTTCTGATAGATTTTTCCAAAACATTAATCATCACAGCAGCATACGTTACTTCTGAGTCTAAATTATAAAGCTCCTATTTTATCCTTTGCATTTCGAAACTTATTTCAAAGGATGTGGCAGTTAAAGTGTATAAAATACACTTACTAAACATTATTTTCCACATCCAAATTACAGCCTCTTGGGCTGATTTTTAGTGCCATGTACATATCAAAATGTATTGCTGACATTCTTTTAACACTCCCTCCCCATTCACTCTTCCCAAATGCCACAGTTCCTTACTGCTCTGGAAAGTACTTATCTGTGCATTCGTCTGGTCTTTCACAACAGCACACTCCAACATTTTGTACTTCAGATCACTCCCCCAATTAAAGTAACAACTGTTAACTCTTTAAGGTACTTAGCCATACGGCAAACTTGCTGCACGCTTCCTTTCGTTAACTTTAAATCTCATTATAGCAATTCCCCCTCAACGTTTCCTCCCCTTCTAAATTCACTACACCAACATTGCCGCGAAGCAACATGCACATACAACTCCTTTCTTAAGCTCAAAATACCAGTTTAGCGCCACTAAAAAAGAATTTAAATGCCTGGTTACCTCGTTTCAGAACCTCTTGGGAGCTTTTTATTTGCTTTCCTGTCCTACCTGGACAGTCTATTTCTCTCGTCAGTTGCGCGGTCCCTTGCTGCCCCCAGCACGAGTGCAACTCACTACAATGTATTTCTTTTACACACCATCATTCCAGTATCTCCCCTCCATTTCAGCCCATCTGTCCCTTCGCGAACCTCCCCATTCCCAAAAGATTCAGTATCCAGGTGCCCACATCTCAAATTAGAAAACCCCTTGCCTGACACTGCTGGAGCTTTCAGTATGACTTCCAAGAGAACAGGCAAGCCTGACCGTTACGGTCTCCTCCAACTGTCAGTACTGACTCCCCAACGAATTTGATATTCTCTTGCTTTCTCCCCGTGAAATGCTTAGTTCAGGGTATCCCTTTGGCTCGGGAAAGTCCAACCTTGCAACCTCTGCCCCTTGACCTCGTGAGCCCAGCATACCACCCAAGCTTAATTCACACCAAATGAATTCGGCTTGTGTTCTCTCAGCCTCCAGCCTCCAAGCCAGATATCAGGTTAGATAAACGCCCACTTGCTCGGCTTGCAGTGCCTCCCCAGCCTGGCCCCTTCCACACACCACTCAGCCCGGAGTGACCCGGCTCCTCACCTAGCTTCGACCGGGACTCCTCCAGTTTCTGGATCTGGTTCTCCAAGAAGAGCATCGCCACCGCGAAGGCCACCACCGCCAGCAGCTGCAACTTGGGCGGCATCATAATCCTGAGGAGCCCCATGAAACCCGCTGCTCGGGATCAAGACATACCGCGGGGGGCGGGGATCGGGGCCCCGGGGGCGAGGGAGACGCCGGGAGGAGCCCACGGAGCCGGGAGAAAGGCAAGAAGAGCGCGACAGCGAGAGAACCACCGCAGCGACCCCCCTTCTCGCGTCCCCAGTCCCCCGCCCCCAGGCGCCAGCAGCAACACCGCCGGTGCCCGCTTCTCCTCGACCGACTCCACGGCCGACTCCCTCCAAAAGCCCGTGCAGCAAACACAGAGCGAAGCAGCTGCCGGGCTCTCGCCTCCTTCTACTGCCTCAGTCCCCGACCCCCGCGCCCGCCTGCCTAACCGCCTCCTTCTCTTCCTTCCTTCCCTCCCTCCTTCGCTCGCGGCCGCGCGCTTCTCCGCCAGCGCTGCGGCTGCGGCTGCGCCGCCCTCGGCCCCGCCCCTTACCCATCCCTCTCCGCCTCCACGCGCACGCCTCCACGTACGCTGCTCGGCAACCAGAGGCTCCGCCCTCTACTCCCTTTCGGTTGAGCTTATTGGACCGAAGAACTCCAGCGCTTCGCTTTGGGTGCGTGTCACGGTTGGTTCCCTTTGCCGTAGGTGTCAACCAAATCGGCATTCGATTGGGTTAACTTGGAAAAGGAGGCAGGCCGAAACTGGCGAAGGCGGGGCTTCTTGACTGCTTAAGGAAATGTCGTGAATGAAAAGAAGGAGCCCGGGAAGCACAGATTTGAGGAGTTTAGGGAGATGCCTGATGTGAGTTATCGAAAGGACCCAGTGACTTCATATTTACATCAAGTGTAAAGTTTTTGCTCACCTTTAAGCTTACATATGCCCGTAGTTAATGCCCGTCTCCTCAGAATAAGAGACTTGATGGCAGCGGCCTTTAGCTGTCTGTTTTGGATCAGGCACTGGAGTAGACGCCCCTAGCAGAGGGGTCTTCTGGGCAGCCGGAGACCTACGGAAGGTGGCAGAGATGGCGGGCCGGCCGGATGGATGCCTTGGCCCGGCGTTTGGGCTACGACTGCTGCTGGCGACCGTGCTTCAAACGGTGAGTGGAGGTCACCTCTGCTGCAGCCCCAGGGCGAGCGACAGGGATTGCGCTAAGGAAGACGGAATATTCGGTCGCTTCTGGGAAACACAGCTGAAACGGGTGGGCTCCCCCAGCGGTTGCTGCTGCTGGCGTGCGACGTGGCTTTATTCCGCGTTTGAAGATTATCTTTCCCCGCCCTGGGTTTCTAGCAGTTCCTTCTTCTGACCTGAGACTTTCTTGAATACAGTTTGTAAGACACACCGTAAAACCGAGGGGTGAGGGGCGGGAAAGGCACTAAGTTTTGCAAAGAAATGAAGATTGTTTTTAAATTGGCAGAAATGCAAGGAACTGTCGTCCTTATGACAAAGCTTCATTTCAAGTCTTAGAGGAAAGCCCTCAAATCTTTGGTCCAGAGTACACTTCCTTTTTACTTCTTTCTGTCATTTGTTTGTGGTCCCTGTAAGTCACTCTTAGTCTTTTACCTCTGTTCTCTGGCACTCACAGGCCGCTGGGTACACCTCAGTATCACTTGTGGTTTTTAAACAACTCTGTTGGAATAAAAGGAACTACGGCATACTAAAACATAATTTATTCTTGAAATTGATTTTCTAAAATGATAGCTTTCATCTCGCTTAAAATCGATCGTTGTCTAACCAAGTTTTTTTTTTTCTTTGTTACCCATTAACAGAAGAGATAGCTTCTTTATATTTGAATGGGAGGAGGCTAGTTTCGACTTATATTCCTATTCACTCACAAACGACTTATAAGTTTTTAGTTCGTTCAACTGTGAATAATAAAACTTTTTAATAGGCATCATACTTGGAGTTTTTACAAGTGTCTTTTATCAGCCTAATTTTTCAAGTGTTCTCTGTATTGAGTCTGCTGAGTATTCTAGAAATCTGATTTCATTAATTTATTCAAGGTTTGGAGGATTGAGGGTCTATACAGAAGGCCTCCACAAACACCTGGGCTTTTCTTTCATTAAGGAGTTTAAAGATCTTGCCTGTTTACTTTTACAGCCTTACATAAAAGGTGGATTCTTCTCATTAACTTTATAATACTTCATTATTCAGTCATTTGGTGCCTAAACTTTGTACTCAAGAATTTTTTGTCAGTCTTAGATAATTTGTATTCACCACCATGAAAAGATACAGAGTAACATTTCAAGTTGACTTCTTCCAATCTCATTATCTCTTTAACTGTTTGATTTTCTGTGGCTGTGTAAGCACCCCCTATAGTGGCTTAAAATAATGATTTCTCATGATTCTATGTGTCTGTTGAGCAGTTTCTGTTGTTGATTTCCTTTAGTCTCATTTATACCTTCCGCTGGTGCCTTTTGCGTCTGTGTACAATGTGGGAAACCTGGGTTCAATCCCTGGGTCGTGGGTTGGGAAGATTCCCTGGAGAAGAAAATAGCAACCCACTCCAGTACTCTTGCCTAGAAAACCCCATGGACGGAGGAGCCTGGTGCAGGCTACTGTCCATGGAGTCACAAAGAGTCAGACACGACTGAGGGACTTCACTTTCTTTTCTTTTATAAGGTAAGGATAATACCTCCTCTTTCATAGGAGGATAAGATTAAATGAAATAATGATGTGAAGTGTTTAGCAACACTTTACAAAGTATCTGGTGCCTTGTAAGAGCTTGTCATTATGGCTTGTCATAATGTTTCTGATACTTATTTTCTTGGGGCTAATCTGTAAACCCATGTATTTACTTTTATCTCAGATTTGAGTCTTTTCAGAATTACTATGTGAGATCCCTGTGAGTTTTCTGAGTAAAGAGACAACTAATCATGTGAATGTGTAAATGTAGTAAAATGTATAGCAATACAAGACTTTTGCCCAAAGGGGTATAGTTGCATTGTAGTTATTACAGTTTCCCCACCAACAACCCTCATGTTTTTAAAGAACTCAATAACACCAGAAAAATAAATGAATAACACATAGTCTCTCAGCCTGTCAATCCTACTTAAAATTGGAGAAAGTTGTAAACTGTTAAGTAGTTACCCAGTCAGGGTTATCCCACCCAGTCCTTAAAATCCATGTCTTTCTTACAAGAGTGGCTGATTATTATAAAATTTAGGGGAATTCCCTGGTCATCCAGGCCTCCGTGCTTTCACTGCCAAGGGCGCGGTTCAGTCCTTGGTTGGAGAACTCAGATTCCATAAGCACTGTGCCAGAGCCAAAAATAGTAATAATAACAGTAAAACAAAAAATAAAATGTAATATTTGACCTTACTGTGTACATTTAAATGCTATTCAGTTAGTTTTATGTAATAAAAAGATGGGTGGGTGTAATTTGTAGTTGAACTCTCCTCTATTATTTAGCATTTTGTCATAAAGTACTTTAAAATATGTTCTGATGTTCTTGAGTCAAAGCCTCAAGTCTGCAAAAAATGAATTATGGTAGAAAAAAAGATTCATTCATGAAATTGACGATACCTTCTATCTCCCCTACACTTATCTCTAACCCATGTCTATTATAATGATTTAAATATAGAGTGTTTTTGTTTTCACAGTGGAAGAAATAATTCTAACATTTATTAAGTACTCACTGTGTACTGGACAGGATACTACATGCTTTCTGTACTTTTTCACCTTTAATCCTCCAAACTCTGTGCAGTGAAGTGAAGTCACTGAGTCATATCCGACTCTTTGCAACCCTGTGGATTGTAGCCCACCGGGCTCCTCCATCCATGGGGTTCTTCAGGCAAGAATACTGGAGTGGGTTGCCATTTCCTTCTCCAGGGGATCTTCCGACCCAGGAATCGAACCCACATCTCCCGCATTGCAGGCAGACGCTTTAACCTCTGAGCCGCCAGGGAAGCCAAACTCTGTGAAGTGAAGTAAGTGGTAATTATTCCTGTTCAGGAGTAAGGTTGCTCTGAGTTGGTATTTGAATCAGGATGTCATCAGACTCAAGTACGTTTCACATATTCACTCTACCTGTCAGTAGGTGCTCAGTCAATGCCAGAATAAAACCAAGGATTACGATCCCATGAGTTTTCATTAGAGATGCTTGTTTTGTAAAACATGCTTTGGTAACAGTTTCTTATATTTGTTTAGCAGTTCACTGTTTCAAAGTGATTTTGCTTTTATTGCCTGTTTTAGTTACCATGGCTACAAAACAGATCACCTGTTTATTTTAACCCAGATTCTTTGGGTTAACAATTCAGACAGGCACGACAGCGTGACTGTGTGTTCCACGGTGTCTCAGACCTCAGCCTGAGAGTAAACAGTAAAGTGTGAAGGCTTTTTACTCACACATCTAGTAGTTGATGCTCTTTGTCAGCTGGAGGCCTCAGCTGTTCTCTGCATGGGCCTCTCCACATTCTCTCTGTAGTTTAGGCTATCGTACAGCATGGTGGCTAAAAGGTGAGTATTTTAGAGAAACAGACACGGCACCTGCAAGCCCTAATCAAGCAGAGATGGCTTCCTTTTTTATGGCCTACCTTCAGAAATCACATAATTATCACTTCTTGACACCGTGTTTGTCAGAATAGTCACAAGCCCCTGCCAGTCACATTTGGGATGATGTATATATTTTGGTGTGGCCATCTTTGGAGAAATAGAAATTAACCTGTGAAATAGATCAAGCAGATCACTTTACAAGTAAATAAACTGTATTCAAAGTATTAGTATAGGAGCAAGGGTCTTAGGTCCCTCTGGCTAGACTGGTACACTTGATCTATTTTGATACATTATGATATATACTGTCCCCTATTACTTACATAAGGTAAAGGATGTTTGTATAAGGTATCAAATTAGGATGTTGACTTAATGTAAGGCCAGTGGGATGATTAGCATTTTGGAGGAGTATGCCAGCAATAATTAAAGTTTTTTTTACAATGAGATATGCCATTTGGTTTTATCAACTTGTTTAGTTAGCTGGGGGGCCAAATCCAGCAATCCTTGTTTTTGTAAGTGAAGTTTTATTGGAACACAGACATACATTCATTTATTACTGTCTGTGACTGATTTTGTGCTCCAGTAGCTGAGTTGAGTAGTTCCAACAGAAACTATATAGCCACCCAAGTGAAAGTGAAGTCGCTCAGTCATGTCCCACTCTTTGTGACCGCGTGGACTGTAGCCCACCAGTCTCCTCCGTCCGTGGAATTCTCCAGGCAAGAATACTGGAGTGGGTTGCCATTTCCTTCTCCAATAGCCACCCAAGCCTAACACAATTACTATGGGACCCTTTACATAAAATTTGCAGACTCTTTGTCTAGGAGATCAACGCGTTACAGTCAATCTGAAATTCCCCCTACTTGAGTCTGTGGTTTTGACCAAATCATCTGCTTAAAACACCTGAGCACTAGCATGTGCCTGCATGCTAAGTCTCTTTAGTCATGTCTGACTCTTTGCAACGTTATGGACCGTAGCTTACCAGACTCCTCTGTCCATGGTATTCTCCAGGCAAGAATACCAGAGTGTGTTGCCATGCCGTCCTCCAGGGGATCTTTGACGCTGGGATCAAACTCCCATCTCTTAAGTCTCCTACATTGGCAGGCAAATTCTTTACCGCTAGTGCCACCTGGAAAGCCAAGTGCTGGAAATACAAAGAAATAACTTAATGCTTGCCCTTAAAAGAGTTCACAGTATTATTGGGGAATCAAACAATCATAGGTTTACAGTGTCATGAGTGTGCTGTTTTACAGCTATACATAAATTTCTTAGAAAAGATAGTGGCTAAAGATTGAAATCTGCTTTTTCTCAGAGAAGGCTTCCTAAGAAAACTGATACTGATCAAGTTCTTGGATTAAGTAGAATTTAACAAGGTGGAAAGGTATAAAAGAGCCTAGCAAAAAAAAAATATGAGCAAATAAATGTATGTCTGAGTAAGGGTTTTTATTTTTAGGTACTATAGGAATCCATTATAGCTGAAAAGTAGAATGGGATTGGAAATGTAATGAGAAGTAGGACTAGCTGACCATATAAGCCACTGAGGCAGGAAAAGATTCGAGAGTTCTTTGAGAGACTTGAGGCTTGAGAGCTCTTTGAATTGTCAAAACTTAATTAATTGGTTCTCAGTTCAGTTCAGTCACTCAGTCATGTCCAACTCTTTGCGACCCCATGAACCGCAGCACGCCAGGCCTCCCTGTCCATCGTCAACTCCTGGAGTTCACCCAAACCCATGTCCATCAAGTCAGTGATGCTATCCAGCCATCTCATCCTCTGTTGTCCCCTCCTCCGGCCCTCAATCTTCCCTAGCATCAGGGTCTTTTCCAATGAGTCAACTCTTCACATCAGGTGACCAAAGTATTGGAGTTTCAGCTTCAATATCAGTCCTTCCAGAACACCCACGGCTGATTTCCCTTAGGATGGACTGGTTGGATCTCCTTGCAGTCCAAGGGACTCTCAAGAGTCTTCTCCAACACCACAGTTCAAAAGCATCAATTCTTCGGTGCTCAGCTTTCTTCATAGTCCAACTCTCACAACCATACATGACCACAGGAAAAACCATAGCCTTGACTAGATGGACCTTTATTGACAAAGTAATGTCTCTGCTTTTTTTGGTTCTAAGAATGGTGAAGAATGTGCAGTCTAGGTTGACTGACCTGGACAAGTGGGTAGTCAGGGGAAATGGGACCATTTTGCTAAGATATTCTGAATATGAATACATTGGAAGGAATAGGTTTTTAAAAGATGTTTCACTGTTGGAGAATTTGAATTTGCAGTGTCTATATATCTAAATGAGAAGATGTTGGAAGCTTGACACTTAAGAAAAAAGATGAGAGTTTTTAATAAATGGATATTTGAAGCCATGGAAAAGACATAGTTCTCCATGGAAAATATGCAAAGAGAGAACTAAAAATAGAAATGGGGAACATTTAGGAGATGCATAGCAGAAGGAGGAGAGGGCAAGCAGATCCTAAGTTCTTGAAATGAAAATTCATTTTTCTTCAAGATATATATGTATGTATATCACAAAGAAATAATATATGATCTTTTTTGTGAATCCATGTTTTAGCCAAGCTGCAATATGACAAGTTTTTAAGAAAAAAAAAATGGGGGGAGATGGGAAGAACCAAAGACTCATAAGGTTATAGAGTTTAAAAATAATTTAAAAATTGTCTCCAAATGAGGCGTTTCAGTAAGTCTCTAGTATGTGTGTTAGATTTTGACAACTCTAGCTTGTTCTTTTTGGAAGCTTTGTAACGTAAAAATGACTTTTTTCCCCCTTATTTTTTGTTTTCAGGTCTCTGCATTGGGAGCAGAGTTTTCCTCAGAGTCTTGCAGAGAGTTAGGTTTCTCCAGCAACTTGCTCTGCAGCTCCTGTGATTTGCTTGGACAGTTCAACCTCCTGCAGCTGGATCCTGACTGTAGAGGGTGCTGTCAGGAAGAAGCACAATTTGAAACTAAAAAGGTACTGCTTTCTAGTATCTCTCTTCCATTAGATGATTTAGTTGAGATGAGGTAAAATGTTAAATTGCCTAATGAACCTAACTACAAAGAAGTCATTAGCTTCTACATTTTGTAGTTTTAGAAACTCAACTGATTTCTTGCTTGGGGCATTAGATCAGTCAAAGCAAATGAGGTGGAAAAGTATGGTGGTAGACCAACAGACCATCCTACCATGGCTGTGCTGTCCAGTCTTCCTTCCTTTTGGCCACATGAAGCCAAAGAATAATTAACTAGATGTTTTTATTCAGTCACAATAAGAACCCAGTCTTACAATGAAATTTGAGATGAAAGTAAAGCACCTATTACATGCATGTAATTGTCAACAGTAAGTTGTATGGTTAACTAAAGAATATGGTCTATTAATTTGCACACCTGTTACTAATATTTCCTGATACCTACTCTTACCTTTAACACCTAAAGACAACCAAGACTAGGTATCCAGTAAAATCTGCTATGGTTTTACCCACTATTCAAATTAACAGTAAACTTGCTCAATTTTTAAATCTTTTCATTAGACCTGTAGATTAATTTAAAAATTTTCATGAAAAGGTCACTTATATCATCCAAATCAAGCTGAATTAATGAAGTCCCTGTGTTTGAGAAAAAATGTCAACATCTCTTTGCTTTGTTTCCTTTTAATATTCTTTCAGTTTTACTTATTGAATCCTGTTTGAGGCACTATGGTTTGTAAAGCTTTCAAATAGTATCTTCTCATTATTAGATAGTAAAGGTTTATTTCTAACAATGAGTACAGTTTTATAGGTTTATAAGAAAAACAAGCAGACACGCTTTAACGTCAGTATTCAACCGAAAGTTAAGCTTGATTTCTCAGCTGAAAACCTGAAATTCCTGTGTCCCAGATGTGGCTTCCATGTCTACAGTGGCTTTCATTTTCTTGGTTCACATATACCCATAATATATTTTAATGTTTAGAAGATTCCCATATATAAAAGTTAGTCTTTATTGCAAGTAAGTAAAATCTAAACAGATTTTTAAAACTTGATTTTAAATAGACTTAAGACATAGGACCTAATTAGTAGGCCCCTTCCTTGTTTTCTGTTCGGTGTCTTCAGTGATATATTCATATGAGACAAGTGGCTACAGTGTGACTCATCCTCTCATCTTTAAGCTGTTATTCTATGGTCTGTACAACCACTCAGCCAACAATAATTATTTCCTGAGACACCAAACTGAGATGGGTTGAACAACAAGGGGTGTTTTAAAAGAAATCTTTATCGCACACCCCCTTTGTAATCAAGGGTAAGCTAAGAAAGTCTAGCCTTTGACTGATATCAAATATGCCTAAACTATAAACTAAGTGCATATAAAAGCTGTTTTTACTTAATTGTCCTTTCTCAGTAATTCTTCTCACAAATTTTGTGAGTTTGTTTGTTGTTTTTTGTTTTAAGCCACACCGTGCCTCATACAGAATCTTAGTTCCTCAGCCAGGGATCAAACCCATGCCCCCTGTAAGGGAAGTGCAAAATCTTAATCACTGAACTGCCAGGGAAGTCCCTGTGATATAATTTTAGTAGAACCAAATTTCAGTCACACACTTCTCAAATTAATCATATTCCTGTTCAGTTTTCATTATTAATTGAGCTGTGTTTGATATCTTGACATTTTGCAGCAGTTACAGCTCAGCATTATCCGTGGGGAAATAGGCCACTGTTTAATACATGCCTAACTAATCACACAAACTGAAATGTTTATTATATATAAGTGCAAGTGAGCCTGTATCCTAATATACCTTTTATACTGTACTTGCTTTTTCTCAACTCCTTGCCTGTAATCTATAAGATGTACTCTCATTAAGTATTTGCTAGGACAGTGTTTCACAAAATCAGTGAATGATTTTCTTTAAGAGGCCTGGTGAAACCAAAACACTTAAAATAGTAGTATAAATATAAAAGTATGGCAGGTCAGGCAAGCCTCCATGTAGATATAAACCATATTCTTATATAAAAGTGGTATGCTTAATTTAATCTGTGCAGTACTGCTCTCTGAATTATTGGTACATAATCATAGGTAGTCATGTATGGATGTGAGAATTGGACTATAAAGAAAGCTGAGTGCCAAAGAATTGATGCTTTTGAACTGTGGTGTTGGAGAAGACTCTTGAGAGTCCCTTGGACTGCAAGGAGATCCAACCAGTCCATCCTAAAGGAAATCAGTCCTGATATTCATTGGAAGGACTGATGTTGAAGCTGAAACTCCCAATACTTTGGCCACCTGATGCAAAGAACTGACCCATTTGAAAAGACCCTGATGCTGGGAAAGATTGAAGGTGGGAGAAGGGGATGACAGAGGATGAGATGGTTAGATGGCATCACCGACTGAGTTTGAGTAAATTCTAGGAGTTGGTGATGGACAGGGAGGCCTGGCATGCTGCTATCCATGGGGTCGCAAAGAGTTGGACACAACTGAGTGACTATACTGAGCTGAACTGAATCATAGGTAACAATATACGCAATAGCTTTTCTGTCTCATTCAACTCTGGCTTAAGGCTTAATTTTGAAATTATAGTTTAATTTAGTTCTACTTTAACAAAATAAAAATATGCAATATATAGACTAGTTTGTCTATATAAGTCATGTCTGACTCTTGAGACCCCATTGACTGTAGCCCACCAGGCTCCTCTGTCCATGAGGTTTCCTAGGCAAGGTTACTGAAGTGGGTTGCTGTTTCCTTTTCCAGGAGATATTCCAGATTTGGGGATTGAATTTGCATTATAGACTAGTACCTTATGTCAAAAATATTAAAAATAATTAAACATGGCTGTGTGTAAATCATTGGGAATATAAATTTTGTAGAAGAGGAAATTTGTAGTTTATTTGCAAGACTGTCTTGGCAATTTATAATAAATAAACATTACCTGAATACTCATTTTGGTTCTGTCTTAGTTGCGTGCTTTATAGGTCTGTTCGGGGTTAAAGCTAATCATTTTTCAAATGCACACACTCAGTCAAGCTAAATTTAGCCTTTGATAGGCAAAAACATAAAATTTGCTTTTAAAAAATGTATTCCCAATAAATGCAGAAAATATCTTGTAAATGCCTTATTCTGCAAGTAGATATTCCTATATATTGTTTCTGTTTGGTCTTGTTTCTCCCTCACTTTTGATCATAAAGGACCTAAGTAAACATCACAAATATAACTAGAACAAGATTTTTTGGTCAGGTCGTTTACTACTGTTTTAACTACTTTTGCTCATAACTGTGTACTTAAGTACAATTTATAAACACTCATAAGGATATTAACTGAATTATTAAGAGCATACTAATTTGTTGTTGTTTAGTCACTAAGTCATATTCAACTCTTTTGCGACCCCATGGACTGTAGCCCGTCAGGCCCCTCTGTCCACGAGATTTCCCAGGCAAGAAGACTGGAGAGGGTTGCCATTTTTCTTCTCCAGGGATCGAACCCATGTCTCCTGCATTGGCAGGTGGATTCTTTACCGCTGAGCCACCAGGAAAGCCTGTATACTAATTTGTAACTTGAAGTAAAAAAACGGTAAACTAATGAAAGAAAAATGTTTAAATCTTGGTGCTGTTAACATTTACTAAGTAGTGTAAGTGACTTCTGCTTTTAGTACATAGAATCTTAATGGAATGGAAGGAACTGTTTACTACTGACTGACTCTTTGCTTGTGGTGGAAAACATACAACTGCCAGTTCTTCCTTGTTGTATTTTACAACTTTTCCCACAAGAAAAGGACTGATTCTTCTCCTGTTACGTTTTTGAAGTATTTTAGACAAGGGTTGTTACTAGCTCAGGTTGGGTCACTAACCAGTTGTTAGCCAGGATTATGGAATAATGTAAGAACTGCCACAGAAGCTGCCACAGTAGCCATGTGAGAAGTTACACCAGGGAACAGATGGATGAGGTGCTCTTAGGTAAAGAACAGACTGGTTTTTCCCCTCAATTACTAGAGTAAACCACTTCTACTTAAGCTGTTTTAAAGATTTAGCTCAAGTGTCCCCTTTGCTGGGAAGTCTTACCCAATTTCTCCTCTTTAGCCACCACCACTGCCACTTCCAAGTTACATTAAGCTACACCTAGGTCTTCCCTCAAAGCTCTGTCAATAAAGAATTTGCCTGCAATGCAGGAGACCTGGTTTCGATTCCTGGGTCAGGAAGATCCCCTGGAGAAGGAAATGGCAACCCACTCCAGTATTCTTGCCTGGAGAATCCCATGCACAGAGGAGCCTGGCGGGCTACAGCCCATGGAGTTGCAAGAGACAGACATGACTTAGCAACTAAACCACCAACCACCACTGCATTTCCAAAGCACTTAACCATGCCTGTGATTTGCAGTTAACTCCATTATATTGTATCTGATGTCTGACTTTCTTTCTCCCAGTGTTTTATGCTTTTTGAAGTTCAGTACTATTTTTTTTATGTTTCTGAATCCTCAGCCTTTAGCTTACAATATTTCATAAGTTTTCACCCTTGAATAAGGCTCTTTTTACTAAGAAATAATACATGAAATTCTGTAGCCAACTTTAGAGTAATTTAGAAGTCAGCTTAAACAGCATTATTCAAAACAGTCACAAATTTTAAGCTTTAGCCTATCAGAAGCTGAATGCTACTGATGTGTAAAGCATAGAAGGATGAAAGGGAGGTTAAGCTAACTGTGTGTGAAATTGTAGTCACTAAAGAGATTTCACCGTTGCTTAAAATAGATTCACTTTCGTAGTGTGTGTAGCATCAAATCTATGAACTGATTTCTTCAAAGGAAACAAATTTAATTCAACAGGTTATTCTAATATAAAAACACTGTTCAGACAGTTTTCTTTTTTTTTTTAACTGTTTAGCAACAGTTCAAATTGAGTGTAAGAAATCAGTAATTAATAATAGCTTCAGACATTCGTTAAGTTCTTATTATATGAAGGTGCTCTTCAAAGCCTTTATATGAAGTAACTTAATATACTCCTTATAACAACTCAGTGAGGTAAGTATCATTATCATCTCCATTTCATAGCTAGGTTTGAGACAAGGAGATCTTGCCTAAAGTCATACAGCTAACAAGTGACAATAAACATGTATGTCATATATTTGTGTAAGAAAAGTTTAAAAGTTTCTTTTGTGCAGTTATTCAGTTAAACTGAAAATAGTTTAAATTTATTTTTTATATTTTCTATATGGGGCATTTCATCTGCCTTTATTTTTTTTGTGTGTGTGTGTGTGTGTGTGTTTGTGTTGGGGGTGGGGTGTACCACTTACTTTCTGATCAGAGAGCAAATGTGATTGAATTTACCCTGGGAAAGGTAAGTTATAGGCATACATAAACGTTACAAGTTTATCTCTTAACGATTTATCAGCCTAAACTTACTTATATAACATGATGAAACCCACAGGCTTTGGCAACAGAGATGTAGGTGTGAATTCCAGCTGCGCTCACTGTGTGGCCTTAGGCAAGTTACTTAACTTTTCTAGGTCTCAGTTCCTTTATCAGTAAGATGGAGATGATGATAACAATAGCTCCGTCCAATCAGAGTTATTTTGAGGACTGAATGAGCTAAGGCAGTCGAAGTGGTAGAACCACTTAACATTCATAAATGTTCAATACATGTCAGCTATAATGCTGAGAGTGTGAAAGCTCATCATTTTTGGTAAAAGTCAAGTTTATTTAGGTCTAATTTATGTGTAATACAATTCACCCCACTTGATGCACAAGTTTTTTTTGTTTTTTTTTGTTTTTTTTTTTTTATTATTAAATTTTAAAATCTTTAATTCTTACATGTGTTCCCAAACATGAAACCCCCTCCCACCTCCCTCCCCATAACATCTCTGTGGGTGATCCCCATGCACCAGCCCCTTTAATATGAAAAATAAATGTGGTCAGTTTTCTTAGTTATTTACAAATCAGAATCAGCTTCTGTCTAAGCATGTTAAAACATTCTGTCACATTTACAGATTGTAATATTTATAGGGAAAATAAACCCTTAAGATAATCATAATCAATTTCCAGGCTGTCTTATAACTGCATTTCTTTTAGACATACCTACTTCAGAGTCAAAATGAACTTTGTTTATATACTAAATATTACTTCATACTGTAGGCTCTGAGAATAAGACAAAATAAGATATTTTGCCAAAATAAGACAATAGTCACTGTCCTAGAGGACTCAAAGAAATAGACTTAGAAATTGGACTACTGGAATGCATTTGGCAGGATATTCTGTTGGGATAAAACATAATATCCAGTAATGTAACTGCTAAAAAAAAATTAGAAATTAAAAATCAGGAGGAGGAAGGGAATCAATAAATTTCTTAAAATTGGCATAATCAAGAACTATAAATACAACCATGTTGATCACTATGGAAGTGACCAACAGAAGAACTAAAAACAGTAAGAATTCACAGAGATAAGTTCTGTAAACAAATGGTATAAAAGCACCACAGAAGAAAGGATATAACCATTTGCCAGGTCAGGTAAACATTACCCCTTGCTTATGTAGAAGTTGATGCTTATGATAAGTTGGAAAGTGATTAGGAGAAGGTCATCTCTGGCAGAAGGAAAAGTATTTGAAAAGGAACAGAGTTATCATGAGCGAGATGGCCATCTAAGATGAATCAGAGAGCTTATTATGAAGAGAGAGAACAATAGGTATGTAAGTAGGGCCTGTGTGTCTTGATAAGAAGTTTGAACTCTACCCTATAGGCAGGTAATGACAGTTAAAGACTATAAACAGTGAATTGACATCAGATTTGTGTTTTAATAGCTTTTGTTGGTGTTGTGAATGATAGTTGACAGAACAGAGAGGAGTACCATTGGCAGAGAAAGAACTTAGGATGCCAGCTTCCAAAGGAAAGATGCAGGAAGGAGCTTAAGCTAACACACTGTAGTAAAAATGGAGAAGGGACAGATCTGAAATAGATTTAGGCAATAAGAAACTACAGGATTTATTGACTAACTGGATTGAAATGTGGAAGGGAAGAGTGAGGACACTTTCCAGTGTTTTTATCTCAGAAACTGCTAACCTCAACACAAGGCTACGAAAGAATTCCATCGAGCTATGGTTTTTCCAGTGGTCATGTATGGATGTGAGAGTTGGACTGTGAAGAAGGCTGAGTGCCAAAGAATTGATGCTTTTGAACTGTGGTGTTGGAGAAGACTCTTGAGAGTCCCTTGGACTGCAAGGAGATCCAACCAGTCCATTCTGAAGGAGATCAGCCCTGGGATTTCTTTGGAAGGAATGATGCTAAAGCTGAAACTCCAGTACTTGGGCCATCTCATGTGAAGAGTTGACTCATTGGAAAAGACTGATGCTGGGAGGGATTGGAGGCAGGAGGAGAAGGGGACGACAGAGGATGAGATGGCTGGATGGCATCACTGACTCGATGGACGTGAGTCTGAGTGAACTCCGGGTGTTGGTGATGGACGGATACCTGGCTTGCTGCGATTCATGGGGTCGCGAAGAGTCGGACACGACTTAGCAACTGAACTGAACAAGGTAGCCCCTAAAGGCAATGATGGTGGATGGGAAAAGAGACAGTGACAGGATAATTTTTAGTAAAGTATACATCCCTTAGTTCCAAACTGCCTTTTCAGTTTTCTTTTTGAAGATAGACGTGTTAAGTTGTACTGTAGCAGGCCATGAATTTTATCTCACTACCATAATAAGTTCTAAAATAGATAGATAGTATACTCTTCAGAGAGTAAGCAAAAAGTAAAAATGTGTAGACTGGCCTAGTTCCTTTTGTTCTAATTTCACATTGTTGCTCTTCATTTTTGTATACTGTTTAACTTTTGAATTATTGCAGCTCTTTTGGTATCTGTTTTTAAAGTGAAAATACATTAGGTGATTAATTTTAATAGAAATCATTTCATTTGAGCCGCTCTTATTTTTTATTTCAGATAATTGTAATCTTTCTTGCACATGATAATAATTGCCTCCTTTTTTATGACAGTGGTGTTCACTGTTGGATGGTAATGGAAACACACAAAGAATTGAATTTTCTTTTGAAAAGCAGCTTTTCCTGCTTTATCTTTAATATGAAAAATGTGTAGTTAATTTTTTTTTTAGATATTTACAAATCAGGATCTGCTTCTAAGCATGTTAAAACATTCTGTCACATTTGCAGATTGTAATATTTAAAAGGGAAATAAATCCTTAAAGTAATTGATAATCTATCTCCAGGCTGTCTTACAGCCACATTTCCTAGACATAACTACCTCAGCGTCATTTTGGCACATTTATGTTCAATTTTTGAGACTATTGAATGGATATTGAACTGTTTTTAACAGGATCTCAATCTCAGATTTTCAGATTAACAGAGATATAGGTTATACTTTTCAAACACTTAGGAACAAAAATTAATTTTTTATTATTATTGAATTTTTTTATACATACATTGATTTTTTTTAATTGAGTACTTACACTAAATTGTTTGCCATTTTCTTTATTTATACATATTACCAAGGAGCTAGTTGGTTTTGTTTTTAAAACTGTTTACCTTTAAGATATTCAAGCTTAGGGTCATTTTTACCATTCTCTGGATATTTTGGCCTCAGGAAATACAGTGGCATTGTGTCATTATTCTTTACATTGTGTGATATTCCCTAGGTATTAGTAGAATTGAATATATTGTTCCCAAACTATACCCTGAATTATTCATACTTATAGCTGAAGTGTGTATGGGAATGTGTGTGCTCTATATCTGTGAATATATTTGCTTCTAGGTGGAAATCTGATCATTACAGTCTTAACTTCTTGGTGATGAAATCCTCCTTGTTTTAGGTGTATATGCAAATTTTGTTTCTTATCACAATATTGAAAGAAGCCTTGTTCTTTTCCTCAGATTTCGTAGTTAGAATGGTCTAATTTAGATTGTGGTGATGTCAGAGAAACTTTTTTTTTTTCATTTTCGTTGAGCTTTTTAGTGGAACAGTGATTGTATCTTTATGAAAAGACTCCCTCAGCATACTCTTATTTTCTTCAGAGCCTAATTTAAGGTAGATGTTACCTAGCTTGTTTTTAACTTAGGGGAAGCTTCCTTAGACACAGTCATTGTTTTATATTTTTGCGGAGTTTGGTAGAGAGCACCTAAAAATGAATAGTTTGATCTCAGGCATATGATTTTAGAGCATTATATTTACCAGGTTGGTTTGATAAAATTGTAAAACCCAACTTATTTCCCTAATCCTTTGTATTCGTTCATTGTTCCTATACAAGAATGCCATCAGTCAGAGTGTGTATGAAAGTGTTAATAAATATACCGTTTGCTTTATACACTTAAGGTAACTTAAACTGATATCTTGACAAAAGCTTATATAAGATCGCAAATATTTAGTACTCTAGTTATTTGCTCATGTGTAGTTGTAGCTTTTTGTTTCTAGCATTACAGGCACTTTAAAAAATATTAGAAAATATAGGAATGACTTTGATAAATAATGAATTAAAATTCATAACATCAGCAGATCCCTAGACATAGTTTTAGTTGTAAATATTTTCTCTGAGAATTAACTGACTAAATTTTGCTTTAAAAAAAAATAACTTCTGCTTAATATATTTTTCCTCTCCAGATGTATGTGAAATGAGTAAAGTTGACTTTAAGAAACAACATTTGTGTTTACTAGGTTGCTTCAGTCATGTCTGACTGTGTGTGACCCTATGGACTGTAGCCCACCAAGCTCCTCTGTCCATGGGATTCTCCAGACAAGAATACTGGAGTGGGTTGCAGTGCCCTTCTCTAGGGGATCTTCCTGACCCAAGGATTGAACTCACATCTCTTTCATCTCCTGCATTGGCAGGGAGGTTCTTTACCACTAGTGATATAATTAAGAGTGGGTCACATATACTTAAATGTTGTCATAATAGTTTTTTCATTTAAGATCTCTAAATATTGTAATACTTAGATTTCATCATTTTATAGCCATGCTTCCTTATTTTTAAACTCCTACATTTTAATTAAGAGCAGGCAAGCCTTCAGAAGAGACTTCCCTGGTGGCTCAAGACAGTAAAGAATCTGCCACCTGCAATGAGGGAGACTTGGGTTCCATCCCTGGGTCAAGAAGATCCCCTGGAAAAGGGAGTGGCAACCTACTGCTAGTATTCTTGCCTGGGGAATCCGCATGGATAGAGGAGCCTGGTGGGCTACAGTCTGTGGGGTCACAAAGAGGTGGACAGGACTGAGCAACTAACACTTTCACTTACACTTTCAGGGCTTCACAAGACCAATAAAATAGTTGCTGCTCCGATCTGAATTCTGTTTAGCAGTCAAAGCTTTTCCTTTGGCTAACCTAACATTAAGTCATTTTCATCAGTGCTACTTTCAGTTTTTTTCGTTTTTTTTCTAAAGTTCTGCTTTAAATAAAAGAGGATTTCAAAAATAAAAATGTATGGCCGCAAATGATTCTTCTGACCAACATAGATAGCATATTAAATAGTAGAGACATTACTTTGTCAACAAAGGTCCATGTAGTCAAGGCTATGGTTTTTCCAGTAGTCATGTATGGATGTGAGAGTTGGACTATAAAGAAAGCTGAGTGCCAAAGAATTGATGCTTTTGAACTGAGGTGTTGGAGAAGACTCTTGAGAGTCCCTTGGACTGCAAGGAGATCCAACCAGTCCATTCTGAAGGAGATCAGCCCTGGGATTTCTTTGGAAGGAATGATGCTAAAGCTGAAGCTCTAGTACTTTGGCCACTTCATGCGAAGAGTTGACTCATTGGAAAAGACTCTGATGCTGGGAGGGATTGGGGGCAGGAGGAGAAGGGGACGACAGAGGATGAGATGGCTGGATGGCATCACCAACTCGATCAACATGAGTTTGAGTGAACTCCAGGAGCTGGTGATGGACAGGGAGGCCTGGCGTGCTGCAATTCATGGGGTTGCATAGTTGGACACGACTGAGCAACTGAACTGAACTGAATTTTAGGTTTTATTTCTTAAGTTTAAAGCATTTATAGGCTTAGGTTTTGGTTTGGTTACATAAGTCACTCATGTCCTAGAACCGCCTCTGTGTGATAGCCTCCTTGTTTAATTTAGCAATACCATGCTGTATGAAAATTTGATACTGACTTATTTTTAATAACTTGTTTCTCACTGTAATGTTTCTTCAGAGCCATTGATACCATCACCAACAAAAGTATTAAGTATTTAGTGTTGAGAAGTAGCAAAATATTTCTGACTTGGACAAGGTTTATAGATTTGTTGTAGTGGTTGGTGGTGGTATGATGGTGGCAGTAAAAGTTAATGTAATACTTCTTAAAAATTCTTTGGAAATTTTACAAAACTCACATATGTTGCCTTAACTTACCTAGGAATCTAGCTATCTGGTAGAAAATAGCATAGATTGATTTTTTTTAATCTGATCCATTTTATAGCTACATAGTAAAACTTTAATTGTGGCAAAGTTATCACCACAAATAAAGATTTAGGCTGTTTTTTGATATGAGAAACCTCATTATAGGCTCTAACTAAAATTTTGTAACAAGAGGTTGGTCAGGTAGGAAAGAAATCAGTATATTACAACAGTAAATAAATTACCAGGGAAGTCTTTCAACAGTGAAGGAAGTACATTGTCTCAAAATATTAGGAAAATATATGAAATGTACAGAATTTAAATTGGTAGCTTATAAATAATAGTCTTGGTAATGCTCAAAATATATTTAAATTGCAAAAAATTATTTAACTGCAAAGCTGAAATTTATTTTAAGAATAATAAAAATCAGTTATTTTTTAAATGAAAGGGAAATTGGAATATTCAAAAATCCTGTTACAAATAAGGTGAATTAGTTATAGGGCTGAAGTAGTTAGATATTTCCACTTCCCATTTGGAGGATGCTATCAGAAATTTAGGAAAAGTGGCAATAAGTAATATGGAAATAGGTATGGATGCCAAAAGGGGAAATGCAGTTTTTGTGCATCATTTTCATATTTTTCTAAAGGTGTCTGTATATTTCCATTTAAATTATTTGGGCCAGTGTAATATAATCCTAATGGAATAGTGTCTAGAGTTAGATTATCAGTGCAAATAAGGCTTCTCTTTAATCCATATAGAAGAGAGGCCTACCAACTTGGTGTTGGTAATATAAGCAAAATAAAAACTTGCTATATAGAAATTATATAACTTGCTTCTTTGATTTTTCTTCAACTGGTGTTTTTCCACAAATGTTTGAACGTCAGTTTTTATATGTTTATGTTACTTTAAAAAGTAAATGCTAAAGGTGAAATTGAGGGAAGTTTCAAAATTTTAACTTTTTTTAACCCTTTCATACTTCATACCCTTGATAAACTCTGAGTAGCATATATTTCCTTGTATGTGAATGTATGTGTTGCCAAAGATTCTTATGATTATAAGGCATTGAAAATTTACCACAATTTGTAGTTAATTTACTGCATTTATTCGCCACGAAAAACATATTTTCCTATGAACACTGCAATTTCTTAAAATGCCAAACTAGCATCACAAATTAATGCTTTAAGCATTTGAAACTTTCCTTGAGAAGCTCACATCTGAGCTTGTGTAGTCATTTAAAAATACGTTTCTCATATTTTTCATTAATCAGTTCATGTTTTATGGTGCAGAAAATGGATTACAAGAGTGCTAGGATCCTTCAGTCGTTTGGGACAACCAAATGGGAACTCAAGTGAGCAGAGGCCCCCAGGCTGCTGCTGCTGCTGCTGCTGCTAAGTCACTTCAGTCGTGTGTGACTCTTGGACCCCATAGACGGCAGCCCACCAGGCTCCCCGTCCCTGGGATTCTCTAGGCAAGAACACTGGAGTGGGTTGCCATTTCCTTCTCCAATGCATGAAAGTGAAAAGGGAAACTGAAGTCGGTCAGTCATGTCCGACTGTTTGCGACCCCATGGACTACAGCCTACCAGGCTCCTTTGTCCTTGGGATTTTCCAGGCAAGAACACTGGAGTGGGGTGCCACCGGCTTCTCTGGCTAGTCATCTCCAATTCTAAGCAGCAACTTCCTTTTACAGTGTTTCAAACAGTTGTTACTGTTTTCTCTGTGTAATGATATGAAGAATTTAGGGAAACAATGGTATAGAGGAATGCCATCATATAAGGTAATGGAATCTCCACTTAAGAGTTTCCAAGGGATCATAAACTTGGAAACAGAAGATGAATCTAATAACCAATTTTGTATATAGCCGTATTTTTTAAATTATGGTAAAGTGTACATAAAATTAAGTATTTTAACTGTTTTTAAGTGTTCGATTCAGCGACATCAAGTGCATTCATGTTGTTGTCCAAGCTTCATCACCATTTATCACCAAAACTTTTTCATCTTCCCAACATGAAACAGTTATTAAACAATAATTCCTCTGTACCACCACCCACCAACCTCTGAGAACCACCATTCTACTCTCTGTCTCTGAATTTGACTATTCAAAGTACCTCATAAAAGTGCAGTCCTATAGTATTTATACCTTTGTGGCGGCCTTATCATCGGATAATGCTTTCCGTTTTCATCCCTGTTGCAGCATGTGTCGTAATTTCCTTCCTTTGTATGTATATATACTGCATTTTGGTTAGCCATTCATCTGTCAGTAGACATTTAGGTTGCTTCCACCTTTTGGTTATTGTGAATAATAACACAAATAACTATTCCAGCCCCTGCTTTCAATTCTTTAGGGTATATACCTAGAAGTGAAATTGCTGGATCATATAATTCTATTTTAAGTTTTAAAGGAACCACCATTCTGTTTCCATAGTGGCTGTACCACTTTACATTCCCAACAGCAGTGCACAAGGATTCCATTTTCTCCACATCCTACTCAATCACTTGTTTTGCTCTTTTTATAATAGCTTCTAATGAGTGTGAAGTGGTATCTTATTGTGGTTTTCGTTTAGTTTCTTTATTGATTAGTGGTGTTAGAATCTTCTTATGAGCTCATTGGTAATACGGCCTTATACTTTCAAAGATTTGGGGTATGGGATTAGCTAACCAAGATTAACTAAATCTTGTTTAAGAATCTTAGAGATCATCAGAGTTCTTAATCTGAAATCCATCAGTGTTTCAGACAGTCCATGAGTAGTGTGAATGAAAACAAATTCAGACTCTCAGTAGCTGTGCCTCTCAAAAACTTAAGAACTTTATTGATCCAACCCAGAATCACCAGAATGTTTTTTTTAAGTCATTATGTTAGGAGGAGTTGGAATTAAGGTGATTTTTTTAAATTTCTGTTCTGTGCTTTTATTTTTTAGTGTCTGAAAAAAGAATTCATAGCGCACATGATTTCTGTGCTGTTTTAGAACTAGAAAACTAAAATTTATCTTTAGCTCTTGGACCTACAACTAAAAAAAAAGACTAAAAGCTAAGAAGTAAAATGGATGTAGTATGTTCTTATAATTGCCTGTCTTAGAGTCACAGCATTCCCAAGTCACTACCAGAAGAATGTACAATGCTCTACAGCTACAAAAAAGTGATATTTATTATTAAATCCATTTCAACTGAATTCATTGCAATAAAATCATTGCATTTGAGTTTTTTATAATAAGCTTTTTATTATAAAGAGAATGTGTAGATAATAAAGCAACATTTACCTCTGAACTCATTTCAGCTGAATTTCATTAAGGGAAATATTTGCATTTAAGTTCTTTATAATGAGATTTTACTGAGTTTTCAGTAATATCTTTACATAGTACTCTAATTACTTTTTAAAGGTATTGATTGGAGTTTTGTATTATTTAATTTTAAAACATTGTTCACTTAATTTTAAAGGCAACCAAAAGGAATTCTCATTAAATATTTTTGTTGAATAGATGATGGATACATACCTGGATTCACCGTGTGTGCGTGCGTGTGTCTGTGTGTCTGAAGTCGCTCAGTAGTGTCTGACTCTTTGCAACCCTGTGGCCCTGCAACCCTGTGGCCCACCAGGCTCCTCCGTCCCTGGGATTCTCCAGGCAAGAATACTGGAGCAGGTTGCCATTTCCTTCTCCAGGGGATCTTCCCAACCCAGGGATCAAACCCTGGTCTCCTGCATTGTAGGCAGACGCTTTATCCTCTGAGCCACCAGGGAAGCCGGATTCACCTTAGTATCCTTAAAAGAAAAACTAGGAAATCTTTAAAATTTAGTTAAAAACTTCCTAGAACAGCTTACCTATTCAAGTCCATTGTCAAGTCTTCATATCTTCCTCAGTCTTTTTTAATAAGTTTGAGTGTACTCCAAGAAGGGCTTGAATACCTTTACTGCTTAATCCCCTTAGGCCTTCATTTTCTCTTCTGATATTTGTTTGATATATATATCTGCTTAACTGGAATGTTTATATTATGAAATTTTATATTTATTTTATAGCTACATTTTAAAAATTTATACTGGTCTTTTAAACTTCTGTTTTTTCTTTTGCAGCTGTATGCAGGAGCTATTCTTGAAGTCTGTGGATGAAAATTGGGGAGGTTCCCTCAAGTCCAAGGTGTGTAAAATTAACTCTAGTATAAAAATAATCAAGAAGAAAATTAAATACCATAAAACTTGAGGTGTAGAAGAAAGGAAATCATACAAGTGTATCTTCACAGGAATTAAAGATAAGTATGTGAAAGGATAATTGTGAAAGTGTATTCTTTTGGTTGACAGCAAACAGTAATGGAGATTTGTATCTCCAAAAAGACTTGGACATTTTCTATTCCATCCTTGCATGTCACTTGAAAATCAGTTTTATGAAGGTAATGAAGTTTTTTTTTTTAATGGAAATGCATAAGTGTTATCTATATTTGTATACCTCATTCTGTTTTTGTTTTTGCTGCCTTTCCTGTGGTTTCTTGACTTGTTTACTCAATAGCAAGAGAATTTTGGGGTTTAGTATTATGTAAAATTGCCCATGTTAACACGTGCCCTTTATTGCTGGCCTAGAATTATTTATAATAAAATATTGTTCCTTTTGGCACAGAAATGTAATCAAACAATTTGACTTGGGGATATTTTATTTGAGACCCAGAGCAGATGCATATCTAATTAAATACATTCTTTATTAGAATAAGAACATCTTCTGATATAGCACAGAATATAACAACTTGGGGAGAAAATTCCTTGCTCTTAGGATTAATTTTGCCTCGAACACTTAAACTCAGAATTGTACCAGAGTTGTTTTAGCTTTTTTTAATGTCAGTTATCTGAATGATAAAGTGATCATTCTTATTCCTAAAATATTTTGACATTTCCTTTCAGTTATATTGATTATTCATATTTACTGACTTGTCTTAATTTTTTGTGACTCAGATTTTCATGAAGTCAAGAGTAGATTGCAGTTAGCGCTTCTATTTGTGATGTCAGGTTTTATCATGTCCATGATAATAATTTCTATAGCTGCTAGTTCAGTCTTTAAAAGATTGAATGTAGTTTATTAATCTTTGGATTACAACTTAATTATATATATATTTCTTATGTATAGTTAAATTATCAAACTTGTGGGTATATGTGGTCATACTGTCTTTTCCTTTTGAAACATTAAATTTTTAATTCTGTGTATATTTAATTAGTACAAACCAATTTAAATTAAAATGATTATATAATTCTTTAATCCATAGCCATATTTAATATAATCATATTGTCAATATTTTCTGAGCCCATGAGAAACTAGTACATTTTTTAAGTTTATTTAATTTTAATTGGCCATGTCATGAAACAGAAGGAAAAAATAATGTTAAATTATTCTAGAAGAGAGAAGGATTAAAAATTTGAAATGTCTTATCCACATTAATCAACTCAGGTTTCATGGGCTGAAAAGAAGTCCCAAATCATGTCTTAGCTAATTCCAGATATACCTCCTAAAATACTCTGGTTTTCCATGTTATGGTTGTTTAAATAGGAAAGTTTGTATGTATAAAAATTTCTCATTGTATGTTGGATCTTGTGTTTTATCACTTAAGTGGCATCAAAGCAATGATGTTAAGTCTGTTTTCTTTCTTATGCACGAGTCTTACCATGATAAGGATGTGTCTGCAGTCTGTCTCTCTCCAAAACAAAAAATGTAAATTTCCCCTGATTTTGTAGGTCTTAACAAACATTTTTTCTAAAAGACCAGATAGTAATACTTTTCAGCTTTAAAGCCAACAGTATATCCATTGCAGCTTTTGAACTTTGCTTTTGTAGTACAGAAGCAGCCATAGAAAATATTTAAATGAATACATATGGCTGTGTTCCAGTAAAACCTTATTTATAAAAGCAGGAAGGCCAGTGTGGCCTGTGGACTGTAGTTTGCCAGCCTCTGTATTAGAATCATAAATCTTTGGATACAGAAAGGAATTTTAAAATAATGTACAACTGAGATAGCAAATAGATTTTCACTTCTTGAGTGATGCCTAGGATTATGTTATCTCTGAGTTTTACTGGAAGGAATATCGATTGATTAGCACTAGCTTCATCAATTTACTCATTTATAAAATGGGTTAATAGGTGGTATAAAATCAGTTAATATCTGCCTTATTGGACTGTTTTGAGAGTTGAATAACAATGACTTTCTAGCATTTGACTCTCTCTTCCCTTCACTTGTGTCAACAAGTTTTTTTATTCTCCTTTTTTGGCATCTCATCTACCACCCAAACTTCAAATATTGGGGTCAGTCACAGTCGTGTTCTTATTTTCCCTTTTTCTTACTCTCTTAAACAGTGTCCCACTCCCTCGGTTTCTGCTGCAGTGTTCACCTGGTGACTCCCAATTTATGACTTTAACTCAAACCGTTCTTTTGTTTATCACCACACTTCAGAGTGAACTGACATTTCCACTTAGGTGGTCTCATAGTATCTTAAACCAACATACATATATGTCACCCAGGGGTCTTGTTAAAATGCAGAGTATAATTCTGTAAATTGGGTTTGTATCCCGAGATTCTGATTTTCTAACAGTTCTATAGATTGTGGCCTACGTTTTTAGTTGTTGTTCAGTTGTTCAGTCATGTCCTACTCTTTGCACCCCAGTGGACTGCACCATGCCAGGCTTCCCTGTCCTTCACCATCTCCCAGAGCTTGCTCAAATTCACGTCCATCGAGTCAGTGATTCCATCCAACCATCTTGTCCTCTGTCATCCCCGTCTCCTGCCTTCAATCTTGCCCAGCATCAAGGTCTTTTCTGATGAATTGGCTCTTCACATAAGGTGGCCAAAGGATCGGCGCTTCAGCATCAGCCCTTCTAATGAATATTCAGGATTGATTTCCTTTAGGATTGACTGGTTGGATCTCCTTGCAGTCCAAGGGACTCTCAAGAGTCTTCTCCAACACCACAGCTCAAAAGCATCAATTCTTCAGCATTCAGCCTTCTTTATAGTCCAACATCCATACATGATCACTGTAAAAACCATAGCTTTGACTAGACAGACCTTGTCAGCAAAATAACATCTCCGCTTTTTAACACATCATCTAGGTTTGTCATAGCTTTTCTTCCAAGGAGCAAGCATCTTTTAATTCCATGGCCACAGTCACCATATGCAGTGATTTTGGAGCCCAAGAAAATAAAGTCTCTCACTGTTTCCATTGTTTCCCCATCTATTTGCCATGAAGTGATGGGACTGGATGCCATGTTCTTCATTTTATAAATGTTGAGTTTTAAGTCAGGCTTTTCACTCTTCTCTTTTACCTTCATCAAGAGGCTCTTATTTCCTCTTCACTTTCTGCCTAAAGGGTGGTGTCATCTGCACATCTGAGGTTATTGATATTACTCCCAGCAGTCTTGATTCCACTTTGTGCTTCATCCAACCCAGCATTTCACATGATGTACAACTGTTTGAATTTGTTAAAAATCCATATTTTGGAAGCCTCATTATCTTAGAGGCTGAAGTGATCCAAAGGGGTTCCTGAGAAAAGGACTGCCTGATTGGTGGGTGCAGATACTGGGCTGACAATAGAACTGCTTTTTACTTTATAATTGAGGTCTAGAATGATCGATTTCTTAGAAATTTTGAGTTTATTTTCTTGTGCTTCCATGTGGAAGAGACAGGGATCCTGACCTCAACAAGGAAAGATAGCTCCATTCAGTCCTGCCCACAGTTTCAAGGACACACACTTTAATTTCTCATTTCCACTTTCCCAGCCCCTGGTGGCCACTATTCCACTATTCCTGTTTTCTATTCCAGTGGATTTTCTGACTCCAGATAAATGGAATCATAATATGAGGTCTTTTGTGACTGACTTCTTTCACTTAATGTGTTTTTAAGATTCATCATATTGTAGTGTATTTCAGAACTTAATTCCTTTTTATGGGTAAATAATATTCCATTATACAGTTACCCTGGGGGCTTCCCTGGTGGCTCAGATGGTGTAGAATCTTTCTGCAGTGGAGGAGAGCTGTGTTCAACCCCTGGGTCAGGTAGATCCCTTGGAGAAGGAAATGGCAACCCACTGCAGTATTCTTGCCTGGAGAACTCCATGCACAGAGGAGCCTGGTAGGCTATAGTCCGTGGGGTCGCAAAGAGTTGGACACGACTGAGGTGCAACTAACACTGTATACTCTGCATATAAGTTAAAAAGCAAGGTGACAATATACAGCCTTGACTCACTCCTTTCCCAAGGGGCAACCAGTCTACTGTTCGATGTCCAGTTCTGTTGCTTCTTCACCTACATGTGGGTTTTGCAGGAGGCAGGTAAGGTGGTCTGGTATTCCCATCTCTTGAGGAATTTTCCACAGTTTGTTGTGATCCACACAGTCAAAGGCTTTAGTGTAGTCAATTAGCAGAAGTAGATGTTTTGCTAGAATTCCCTTTCTTTTTCTATAGTCCATTGAATGTCAGCAATTTAATCTATGTTTCCTCTGCCTTTTCTAAATCCAGCTTGTACATCTGAAAGTTCTCAGTTCACCTACTGTTGAAGCCGCATTTGGAGAATTTTGAGCCTTACTTTGTGAGCGTGTGAAATGAGTGCAGTTGTGTGGTAGTTTGAACAATCTTTGGCATTGACCTTCTTTGGTATTGGAATGAAAACTGACCTTTTCCAGTCCTGTGGCCACTGCTGAGTTTTCCATATTTGCTGGCATGTTGAATACAGCACTTTCACAGAATCATCTTTTAGTATTTGAAATAGATCAACAGGAATTCCATCATCTCCACTAACTTTGTTCCTAGTGATGCTTCCTGAGGCCCACTTGACTTCACACTCCAAGATGTATGGCACTAGATGAGTGATCACACCGTCGTGGTTATCTGGGTCGTTAAGATCTTTTTTCTGTAGCTCTTCTGTGTATTCTTGCCACCTCTTCTTAATATCTTCTGCTTCTTTTAGATCCATACCATTTCTGTCCTTTTTTGTGCCCATCTTTGCATGAAGTGTTTCCTTGGTTATCTCTAATTTTCTTAAAGAGATCCCTAATCTTTTCCACATTGTTTACTGAGGAAGGCTTGCTTATCTCTCCGTGCTATTCTTTGGAACTCTGCATTTAAATGGATATATCTTTCCTTTTCTCCTTTGCCTTTTTCTTGTCTTCTTTTCTCAGCTATTTGTAAGGCCTTCTCAGACAGTCATTTTGCCTTTTCATATTTTTAGTAGAGAGGCCTTAAACCCAGCATATTCAAAAATTAAATTAATCCTCTTCTCTAAAACTACACTGTCATCTTCACTATTTCCACAAATGGCAGTATCATCAAGCAAAAGTATTAGCATGAAACCCAAGACTCCTGATTAATATTTCTTGCATACTTTATACTCAGCTAGTCACCGAGTTGTGTCTCTTCCTCCTCCTTAATAACCTTCATATGTTACTCCTTTGGCCTATTCTGTGATTTTAATCAGCCCTTAGCATCTTTATCTGAAAGAATTAGTTACTTGCTATCTGGCCTACCTGTTTTTTCCCTTTTCTTACTTCTATTCTCTCTCCTACACAACTACTGAAAAGACCTTTTCCAGAAGACAGATTTGATTATGTGAACCTCTTATTTAAAATTCTCTGTGGTTCCCCACCACATAGAGAATAAATGTCAAATTCAGCATCATAAACAAGACCTATCATGACATGGACTCTCTTTTCTAGGTTTATGTCTTTAGTTTATATGCAGAACTCTTGCAATTATCTGAACTGTGACCTCTAAGTCTTTGCACACACTGTATGTTCTTCCTGACATGCTTTTTGCCCATTCTTGTGATGAACCCCTATTCATTCAAAAGTCAGTTCAAACATTATTTGGGGATTACTTTTGCACAGAATTTTTCACTCTCCACATTGTGTTCCATAGCATTTCCCGTATAATATTTTAATGTATTTATTTGCTTTGCTGGTCTTCTGCCTCTACCAAACTTTGTTGTTCAGTCGTTAAGTCATGTTTGACTCTCTGCAACCCCATGGACTGCAGCTCCTCTATCTCCCACTGTCTCCCAGAGTTTTCTCAAATTCATGCCCATTGAGTTGGTGATGCCATCTAGCCATTTCATCCTCTGCCACCCCCTTCTCCTTTTGTCTTCAGTCTTTCCCAGCATCAGGAGCTGTCTAGTGAGTTGGCTATTCACATCAGGTGGCCAAAGTATTGGAGCCTCAGCTTTAGCAACAGTCCTTCCAGTGAATGTTCAGGGTTGATTTCCTTTAGATTTGACTGGTTTGATCTCCTTGCAGTCCAGAGTACTCTCAAGAGTCTTCTCCAGAACCATAATTCAGAAATATCCATTTTTCGACACTCAGCCTTCTTTATGGTCCAACTCTCCTATCCGTACACAATTACTGGAAAAGCCATAGCTTTGACTATACGGACCTTTGTCAGCAAACTGATGTCTGTGCTTTTTATTACACTATCTAGGTTTGTCATAGCTTCCCTTCTAAGGATCAAGCATCTTTGGATTTCATAGCCTCAGTCACTATCCACAGTGATTTTGGAGCCCAAGAAAATAAAATCCATCACTGCTTCCACTTTTTCCCTTTCTATTTGCCTTTAAATGACAGGACCAGATGCCATGATCTTCGTTTTTTGAATGCTGAATTTCAAGCCAGCTTTTCCTCTCTTCTGTTTCACCATCATCAAGAGGCTCTTTAGTTCCTCTTCACTTTCTGCCATTAGAGTGGTATCATCTGCATATCTGAGGTTGTTGGTATTTCTCTAGGCAAAATAGGTTGGTCTGGTATTCCCATCTCTTTAAGAATTTTTCAGTTTGTTGTGATCCACACTAGGCTTTAAGCATAGTCTGTGAAGCAGAAATAGAGGTTTTTCTGGAGGAATTCCTTAAAGTTCAATTTTTAAATTTTTTACCACTAATACACTCCCAGTCATCCTAACACTGTACCTCATATTAAGAGGAATTCAGATATTTATTGAAAGAATGAGTGTATTTACTAAAGTTATCCAATTCAAGGGAGGTTCCACTTTTGACAAGTGTAAATCTGGTTAAAAGCCTATGTTTACGTTGGTTAAATACCTTTTATGAATATATATTCTTCAGTAGTCCTTTTCTGACTTTTTTATTCTGATCTGAAAAGTGATAATCTTTTTAGTTTGTCTTGCCTTCACTATTGTACCTCCAGTCTTCTCAGATTCTTTTAATTATTTAAATTGCCATTCTCTGAATGTTTTTAAATGCTTTTAAATTGTCTTGTTGGAAGGACCAAAATAAGTCATGATTTTGCACTCCAGATAGTTTGTATACAAGAGTAAATTTTCTTATTTTAGAAATACATGGATTCCCAGTAGTTTCCATTGAGCGCACTTGAGAATTCAGTTCTCTTGTTGTTGCTGGTGCTCTTCTCTTTGTATTATTGTTTCTGGATATGATATGACTTTTTTATTTAGAATATATATTGATTCAAATGTACTTATTTCTAATCAACAGTAAAATACCTAATTATCATTCCATGTAACTTTGTATCTGCTAAGTCACTTCAGTCGTGTCCGACTCTGTGCGACCCCATAGACATAGACGGCAGCCCACCAGGCTCCCCCGTCCCTGGGATTCTCCAGGCAAGAACACTGGAGTGGGTTGCCATTTCCTTCTCCAGTGTATGAAAGTGAAAAGTGAAAGGGAAGTTGCTCAGTCGTGTCCGACTCTTTGTGACCCCATGGACTGCAGCCTACCAGGCTCCTCTGTCCATGGGATTTTCCAGGCAAGAGTACTGGAGTGGGGTGCCATCACCTTCTCCGGTAACTTTGTATGGCACTTCACAAATCTTAATTGTACCTGCTGTAAGCCTTTATTAAATCTTTAAACCAATAGAGTACATTGTATGACTGCTTCTAATGTGATCAAAGGTACATCATTATATCTAGCAAAGTATATTTTGTTTCTATATTTTCACTTGTTTATGAATTCAAAAATAATAGTTCAAACTTTTTTTTATTTCTAGACATATCCTTCCTATTACCCCTCATCCCCACTTAACCTCTTTTGGAAAATAGATTTTTATTTTTTAATACTCTTCAGTTAACTTTAAAGAGCTTCTGGGTTATAAGAAGAGTCCTATGACTTTCTAAGCAGTGTATGTAGCAAATATTTACCCTGACTTCTAGGCAGCTGCACAAATGCCTTGCTGATAAGAATCTTAACAAAACTGAATCATTTAACCTGTTTTCTAATCATTTCTGTGTATTTGATCACTTTAAATTGTTATTTACAAATCTGCCTTGGTAATTGACAAATAGTTAAATGGCATAAGAACATTTTCTTGAAATAGTGACTGAATTAATCTCTAGGAATCTTCAAACTGATATAATTTAGTTATTTTTGGAACAGCAGAGGGCTTCCCTGGTGATGCAATAGTTAAGAATCAATGTGCAGTGCAGGGGACACCAGTTCGGTCCCTGGTCTGGACATGCTGCAGGGCCAACAAAGGCTGTGTACCCCAACTACTGAGCCCAAGCACCAGCAACTACTGAGCCCACACGCCACTACTCTGATGTGCACCCAAGAGCTTTTGCTCCACAACAAGAGTAGCCACCACTATGAGAAACCCACACACCACAGGGAGAGAGGAGCCCCTGCTCTCCACAGCTAGAGAAAGCCTGTACATAGCAGCAAAGACCCAGTGCAGCCAAAAATAAATAAAAGAAAAAAAATTTTTAAATAAGTAAAGTAGAAAAATAAGTTACTCTGGAATGTGTTTTGCAAGTCTCATATTCTCACATAGTCTGTCCTAGTGCTGTGTGTATATAGTGAACATTCAACTATCTTTTTAAAGTTTAATTTACCGCCTGTAAAATGTGTTTTGCCACTACGGTGTATTTAGCGGATATTTCCTTCATTCAAAATTAGGATCTTGTGGATTTATACATAGCAGAGAGAAGAGAAAAGAACAGATGACGATAGTCATTATTTCACTCTCCACGGGTCATTAAGTGACATCTTAATATTTCTTTTAAATGTATTCCTCATTCCAGCCTGTTAAAAATTTCTTAAAGACAAAGTTATAGCTTTTGTTATAAATACAAAAATATATTTGAGTAGTTTGTTTCTCTAGAGATATTTTATTGTAGTTGTGAACAAACTGTGTTAAATAATGCTTTGCACAGGTGTGCATTATAGCATTTGCCAAAGGAATGGTATCAAACCCACAGGATATCATCAGCTCATTTTCATTTGGGGAGTCAGGAGTATTTGGACAAATCTGAAAGGATGAAGGTAATAGAGAGACATTCTAATAAGCCAGAATAGTAGAATCAATTTCATTTTGAACTAAATATAGTAGGGGAAATTCAGATGGGATATCTAAATCTCTTCCAACAGTTCTGCAAAACCTTGAAAAGAAAAAGTGTTTATTAATTTTTGTTTTGTTGTTCTAGATGCACATATATAAAGATCTTCATAGTGAAACATGTCTACAGTTCTATTGCTAGTTGATTCTTAGTTTAAAAAATAAGTTCTTGGGACTCCCCTGGCGCTCCAGTGGCTAACTGCACTCCCAATTCAGGGGGCCCAGATTTGATCCCTGGTCAGGAAACTAGATCCCACACGCCACAACTAAGACCCAGTGCAGCCACATAAGTTAAAAAAAAAAAAGATAAGTTCTCAAAAGCATGCCTGTCACTATAAAATCTAATTGGAAACTAATGCAAATCATTATAGAGCTGGTATTAAGAACTGTCTGGTATCTAAATGAAACAGGTTACTTGTATATTTTTTAATATATTGTAAAATTTTCTAACTTGGACAGTTAAGATATGATCATTACTAAAGACTTGGTAAAATGTAGATCAACAGTAACCCAAAAAGGAAAATATTTACTTAAAAACTGCCCCAAACCCTGTGCTCTAGATATAACTCCTATTAAAATAGTTATTGTTTTGAACTATTAGGTGTATTCTGCTAAGTATTTTGTATTTTCTCACTTAATTTTTTTTTAATTTCCTTGAATGCTTCCAAGCTTTTTCCTTTGCAAATATATATTCACAGATAAATATATAAATACATTAATGTAAATATATAAAAACAATGTATCTGTCTTTTTTTTAACAATGGAAAACAAACTGATCTATAAACCTTTATATGCATTTGTGTCTATATCACTAAATATAGATTAATACAATTTTTAAATGATTGGATGTGTATGAAACACATGTACATGTGAGTGAGGTCCATGTTAATTTATTTAACCAATAGCCTTTTACACACTTAGATTATTTTCAGATCCGGACTTGGTTAGCAGGAGCTTGTATCTGTGTTTGCCTTATATAGTGTCATTGTTTCCTCAGTATAAAGAAATTCTGAGAAAGATACTTACAGGTCTAAAAGAGTAGGCACATTTTTAAGACTGGTTCTTTTTGCTAAAAACCCTTCAGGAAGGATGTATCCATTTATATTTCTCCCACAGCTAACCCTCAGCAAAATGTTCTCTACCCCCTCTCTAACCTTAAATATTCTTTTTAATTTTTGCCACTCCAAATAAGGTTACCTGATTGTTTTGACAGCTCTTGGATTATTTTCTGAGGTTGAACATTTATTTCAAATGTTTAGTGACCACTTGTGTATTTGTATATTACATGTTCCTGTCCTTAGTTCATTCTAGTACCTAGTATTTTCTATTATTATTAATAGGAGCCCTCTTATATACTGTCAGAAATAATTTTTCCCAATTTGTCATCTTTACTTTTTTAACTTTGTTTCTAGTGGTGTTTTGCTATATGTGTTTCCATTTTTATAGAGGCACATCTATAAATCATTTTCTTTAGAATCATGTGTAGGAAAATTTTATTTTATTTATCCAGGTTGTCTGTGTTAAATGTCATGGTAATAACATGAGTCTTTTTTTTAAACACTTAATCACAATTCAGATTATCAGTTATATGGTTACTTGTTTAGCATCTTTCTTCCCCACCAGACTATAAACTCCGTAAGAGCAGGAGTCCTGTCTGTTTTATATAGCTTTATCTCTGCTGTCTGGTATACAGTAGATATTCAAAAGTATTTATTGCATAATACACACACACCCCCAGACGCATGCATACATGATCTTTTTCTTTCTTTCTGTCTGGCTTGATAGCTTTACCATATATAAAAATAGAGGTGTTTTTAACTCTCTAGATTTCCTAATCTGTTTCTTTGTCGTATCCATTCTGATAATAAGTATCACATAGTATATTAAATAACAGTTGAACAAATTCTCCCATATTTTACTTTTTCTAAACTGCTCTATTCTCAAACATTTACCCTTATATACTCACAGAGTTTTGCTGTCATTTTTGTCAAGCCCTTGAAATCCTATTATAATTTGGGATTTTTATGTCAACTTGAAATGACATCTTAAAATATTTAGTCTTTCCATTGAAGAAAATGGGATGTCTTTCTACTTGTAGGTGTTTTAACTTCCTTGGTTTTCCCATATAGAAAAGAATCTAATTTTTTTATTTGTTGCATTTATTTCTCCTTTCTGTATTGATCTTTATAGTCACTTGTATCTGGAAGTGAACAATTTGAATCTATTTTTCTTTTCTTTTAAGCTTTCGTCAGGAGTGATAAACCCAAACTATTCAAAGGACTGCAAATCAAGGTAATGTAATTTTAATGTGATCCTTTTTTTCCAGCGTTTTTTTTTTAATTAAAAAATTACTCATTTTAAATTAACTTTTATTTTTTAGAACAATCTTAAGTTTATAGAAAAATTGATTCTAGAGTTCTCATATACTCCCATCTCCATCTTCCAGTTACCTTATTAACATCCTGCATTGATGTACATTTGCAGATGAACCAATATTAATACATTATTAAGTGAATTTCATAGTTTGCATTAGGACTTAATTCTTTGTACAGTTCTAGGAGTTTTACCAAATGCATAATGTCATATATCCACCATTATAGTATCATACAGAAGTTTCACTGTTCCCAAAATTCTCCGGTGCTCCACATCCCACCCCCTGCCAAACACCTGGCAACCACTGACGTTTTGACTGTCTCTGTAGTCTTGGCTCTTCCGGATTATCATATAATTGGAATCATACAGTAGATAGTTTTTTCAGATTTCAGACTTCACTTGATATACATTTACATTTCCTTTGTGTCTTTTCTGTAGCTGGATAGCTCATTTCTTTCTAATGCTGAATAACATGAACAATATTCTGTTATATCATGGTTTGTTTTTCTATTCACCTATGGAAGGGCATGGTGGTCGCTTCCAGGTTTTAGCAAGTAACAGTGCTGTGTATATTTTTATGTAGACATAAGTTTATCTTACATGAGTAATTGCCTAGAAGCACAATTACTGAATCATAGTAAGACTATTGGGCACTTCTTACAAAGCTAAACTGTTTTCTAAAGTAGCTATATCATGCTGCAGTCCCTTAATAATAGATGAGAGTTCCTGTTGATCCACATTCATCAACATTAGTTATTGTCAGTGTTTGAATTTTAGCCATTCTAATAAGTGTGTTATTATCTCATTTTCATTTGCATTTTCTTAATTGAGCATCATATCACATGCTATTTGCCATCTGTGTATCTTCTGTGGTGAATCTGAGATCTTTTGCTCACTGTTTAAAATTTTAATTACGGTTAAAAAATTTTTTTAAGAAATTTCCCTGGTGGTCCAGGACTTAAGACCCCATGGGGACACAGGTTTCGTCTCCGGTCAGGGAACTGAGATCCCACATGCTGTTCCGTCAAAAAATTAAAAACTTAAAAGCAGTTAAGATGGTCAGTTAAATGTTAAGAGTACAGTTCAGTAGTGTTGCGCATATTCACAGTGTTGTGCAGTAGATCCAGAATTTTTTCGTCTTGCCAAACTGAAACTCTATATCTATTAAATACTAATTCCCCTCTCCTGTCCCCAGCCCATGGCAACCAACTTTCTGTTTCTATGATTTTGACTGCTTTAGATACTTCATATTAGTGAAATCATATAGTATTTGTCCTTTCATGACTGGCTTATTTCACTTTAGCATGATGTCTTTGAGGTTCGTCCATGTTGTAGCATGTGACAGGATGCTGTCTGTGCATCTGTTGATACAAGATTTCTTGTTTAGCCTGTTGGTAATAGTGGATTACATTAATTCATTTTCAAATATTGCACCAGCTTTGTATACTTAGAGCAAATCCAAATTGGTCATGGCATATGATTCTTTATACATTGTTGGGTTTGATTTAATATTTGAATATTTTTGCAGCTGTGTTCTATGTAGTTTCTAATTTTGTGACTGAGGTTTTTTTAATTAAAAAATGAAGTTTTTAAGCACAGTCTATGTAGATAGCCTGATCCAAAAGTTTTTAGTAGTAATGTTATTGCTTCATTAGCTTAGAGGGCCACAAATGGGTTGAGAATATACCCAATGCTAATAATCACATCAGAGCTTGTCTTCATCTCCTGAGTTCACAACCCTAGAAAAACTGAAGCATAATTGCTAAGAGAAGTTCTCAGAGCTCTCTTTATCATCACTGCTACATTCTAGTTATGTAGTCCCTAATTTAGCATTGAAGATTGATCGCTTAATGAATGGGATCATGTTTGTTATCCCATTTACCCAAAGTAAGAATTCCTCAGAGCCTTCTGGTGAAATACTGGACCCCGCCTCGTAGGTAGGTCTGAAGTTTTAGGAATTCAACCAAATTATAAACTATTTACAACGAAATTAATTTTTTCTGGTTTAAGAAATCAAATGAAAGTCCAGTGCAGAATTATCTGATAATTGGTAGGCACAGTCTTTTTTAACATTGCTCTTAATTATCATTCTCTTCATGTATGCAGTAAACACTTGTTATATTCAAAAGTAAGCTTAAACCCCAAGTAAAACTGTCTCGATACCAGAAAGTGTTTCTCTTCAAATTAAAGTGTGGGTTTTTTTCCCCTATTTTTTATGAAATCCCTAAAAAAGTTTAGAAGCTTATTATTATTACATTTAGTTAAGCTAGGTTGAATTGGTTTGGATTTTGGTTGAAGCTTGAAAAGACTCCTCCTAAGCAGAAAATTATATTCCTCTCTTTTGTAGTATGTTCGCGGTTCAGACCCTGTGCTAAAGCTTTTGGACGACAGTGGGAACATTGCTGAAGAACTAAGCATCCTCAAATGGAACACAGACAGTGTAGAAGAATTCCTGAGTGAGAAGTTGGAACGCATATAAATCTTAAATTTTGTCCTATCCATCTGTTACCTTGTCCAATGAAATACTATAGCACCTAGAAAATAGTTTTGCTTTCTTCCATTGATCAGTCTTTTACTGTGAGGCATTAAACATCTAATTAAAAGTTCAAGCGGCAGCACAGCCCATGATAGGTAAGAAGTTAACAAAACCCTTTTTTATAAGTTTCCATCCTTCCTTTGTTGATACCACTAGTAACAGAATGCCTGGTAGTAGACTTGTGGTTAATTGTGCAGGTGATAGTTTGTGATAATTGGTCAGTTTCATGAACAGCAGATTTCTAAATTAGGGAGGTTAATGAGATGATAGTTGTGCTTCGTGTGCTGTGTGCTCTCTGAGAGTAACGACAAAAATCTTGAAAGCAAGTAAGACATACCGAGCCTCAACAGATTGCCTGTTCCCCAGATCCTCTCATATTTTTGTATCACCCAGCCTTCCTTTTAATAGAAATGTATAGTTTATAATGAATGCACTGCATAAAAACTTTATGGCTGCATTATTGTAAAACAGATTCAAGATCTACAGTAAGAGTGAAATATTCACACAAAGATTTGCATTAATGAAGACTACACAGAAAACCTTCCTGAGGATTTGTGTAGACCTAATATTTAGCAGATTTTTGTGCTTTACATTCTTATGGAAAAGTCGATTTAAAAATCATCATTTGTAAGACCAAAATATAAATAAAAAGTTTCAAAAATCTATCTGAATTTGAAATCTTTCGTTTAAAAAATGACACATTTCTCAGTACATTTTTATTTTCATATAAATCTTTGTTTCAAGCCAAAAAACACTTAAAATGAACACATTTTCATTAATACCTTATTATATAAGGAATATCTCTTAAAATACCACCTCTTTTTTTATGAGCTATTAAAAATGACTTTGCTTAGTCTTTTGTGTGATGAAAGTGACTTCTTAAAGATGGTTCACTAAGACCAGCATTCGTCCAAATGACTTTAGGTCACTTACACCTCTTACTAAATTAAAGTGGTCTAAAATCTTACTGTATTAACTCAATCTTAGAATAAATTCTTAAACTGTCTTAATGAAGGGTATTTGAAATTCTTTTAAAGACAGCTCTGCCAGGAAATGTTTGTAGAATATTTAACAGAGGTCAGTTGTTAATCTTTACTGGCATTTTGTGACATGTCATTTTAACACATTTTAAAAGCCAACTAGAAAATGAAAAAATACTGTAAGTCCTGGCATACAAGCTGTGGTCTATTTTTGGTCATCCATAGTAATGTAGAGAGCCATCACTTTGATAGTACAAGGCCTTGGATAATATACTAATCCCTAATGGTGGTTATTGGGCTTCCCTGGTGGCTCAGTGATAAAGAATCTGTCTTCCAATGCGGGAGACGGGAGTTCAATCCCTGGTCGGGAAGATGCCCTGGGGAATGAAATAGCACCCCACTCCAGTATTGTTGCCTGGGAAATCCCATGGACAGAGGAGCCTGGTGGGCTTCTCTCTATGGGGTCACATAAGAGTTGGACATGACTTACAACTAAATAACAAATGGTGGTTATTACTTCAGAACAAAAATGAAGTGAAGCCAATCGTGGAAAGTGGGGAAAAACCAGTAAGAGAGGAGTTGCTGCCACATACAGAGAAATAGCTGGATAGAAAGGGTGAAACTTCAGAACTTCTGGGGTTGGCACAGAAACCTAACCGGACTGTTCTCTGAGCAGGAGGAGCCAGTCAAATGAGTTATCTGGCATTGAGAAGCCTGAAAACTCTATTGTATCCAAGTTGTTATTAGAGATCAAAAGAGACTGAAGAACCTTAAACTTTGAAAAACTTTTAAGTTCTTGAGTTGATGAATAAATGTGTTATCTACCAAGCTCCACTATTTTAATTGGGAAGTTTGAGTTAATTAGCCAGTTCCAACTCTTTTTCACCAATTCCAATCAACAGCTAAAACCTTTTTAAAGAAACAAATCTTGATTACCAAGAAGAGGGTATATAAATACTGGTCCAAAATAGTACCATTTTATAGCCAAATTTTGACATTTGATTAAGCTTATTCAAGTTCACAGATATGGATATGTAATAGTCACTTGATATAAATTTGCTCCCCATGCCAACATTTTGTTACTTATAACGTAAAGCAGTTAAAATGTGTCTCTAAATTCCTGAATTTGGCAAAAGCCTCTTAAGGAGCTATGAGCAAAAGCTGACATTTCCTGTTTTAAGAGGATTTGAGACTTGAAAGCCAATCTAAAATTAAAGTTAATAAAATGCATAAAATATTTTTTAAAGCAGACTGAAAAACTTTGGAAATTAAAATTGGCAGTAGCTACCATGTGAAAGCGTGTCTACAAATATATAGAAAGTAGGAGTACAGATTACAGATAGGAGCACAACTAGGTAAGTATTTCTTTTCCTTAAAAATGAAAGTATATTCTAATTACATCCTGAGGTGACAGACAACTTTTTCTAGGAGAAGATCGCATGTGTTTGTGATAAATTAGACTTTTGCTGATTAAAATAAACATTTTCATTTTGCCTTCAAACTGGTCTTTAACCCAGGAATCAGTAGCATGAAACATGATTACCTAGAAATGCTAAAGGAATAAAACTAAGAATGATCTGCGACCTCTAAAACTAGTTCTTTCCTATTAGCTAGTCTTGAAACAGACTACGAATACGAACAACATTTTATCTAGTATTATGAGAAGACTGAAGTTTAGACCTTAAAATTCAAAATGTTTTTTAAAAACCATTTTGTTAGAAAGACTAAGCTAAACTTGATCCTTTTCACAAATTCCGTATTTGCAAATTCACCTGCTCATTGAAATTTAATTGTAACCCAATCACAATACTCTTGGCACTTTTGAAGTCGGCCATGGATGTGTGGAAAGCAGTGAAAAATTTGAGTGTCCCAATGCACACATTCCCAGCCAAGGTCAGACAGAGTGACATTCTGCCTTGCTTCAGCTCATGCTGTGAACAAGCATCCTTTTCACAGTCGATTTAATGCCACATATTTTGCATTTTGGGGCTTTTTGTTGATGATTTCACTCTTAAGAATGGCTCTCAAGCGTAGTACTAAAGTGCTGTCTAGTATTCCTAGTAAGTGCAAAAAAGCTGCGATGTGCCTTCTGGGAAAAAAATTCGTTTTAGGTAAGTTTTGTTCAGGCTTGAGTTACAGTGCTGTTGGCCATGAGTTCATTGTTAGTAATATATTTTAAATAAGCAATGTATTTTAAATAAGGTGTCTTTAAACAAAAACACAAAGCAAGGTTATGTACTGATAAGTTAGCAAAAATGTGACCAGAGGCTTCTAGGATTCTAACCCTCTGTATCCCCTAAAAGCAATAGTTTTGTGTTCACCAGTTAAGTGCTTGCAGTGACTTTATAGCACATAATAACTACTGTGAGTAATGAGGATTGACTAATTTAACATTTTTATTGAGACATTTCATATTTAAAATTCACCTACTTAGAGTATGCAATTCACTGGCTTTTTAGTATATTTACAGAGTTATCCAGCCATCACTACAATCTAATTTAGAAGATTTTCATCACTCCAAAAAAGAAATCCTGTACCTGTCTGTAGTCAATCCCACACCCAAACAACCTCAGTCCTAGACACCTATCCAGGTTGTCTCTGGATTTCTCTATGAATTTGCCTATTCTGGACATTCTGTATAAACACAATCACAATATGTGCATTTTGTGTCTGATTTCTTTCATTTAGTATGTCTTCAAGATTCATTCATATTATAGCATGTATCAGTCCTTCAGTTCTTTTTGTGGCTGCATAATAGTTCTTTATATGAATATACCATATTTTATCCATTATTTGGTAGACCTGGGTTGTTTCCACTTTGTGGTAATTATGAATAACACAGCTCTATACACTGACGTATCACTGTTGGTGTGGAGATGTTTTCATTTTTCTTAGATACATAACCTGGGAGTAGGGTAATATACTGTCAATGTTTAACTTTTTGAGGAACTGCCAAACTCCTCTAAAGTGGCTACACCATTTTACATTCCCATCAGCAATGTACAAGAGTTCTAATTATTGCACATCTATAGTCTTCATCTCTCATTAAGGGTACTCATTTTACACCCTTATCATCTGGGGACATTAAGATGTGTTAATAAGCACTATGCCCTCCACTAAAAGTGAATTAAAGATTGAAATTCTTTTAATCTTTAGATCTCTCCATTTTTCCTGCCTCTTGTGCCTTCTCTCACTTTACTGGATTTTAGCTTATTTTTCTCTTCCCCAGTTGCAGTCATGAAAAAAACTTAACTGTTCCCATATCTATTAGAAATCACATTCTAGTGTGAGAGGCAACCATTAAATAAAGGTACAGATATATCATTGCAATCATGGTACAAACAATGAAGAAAAAAGTTACTCAGAATTACAAAGGAGACTAGCGAGTAGTTCAGAGACCTCTGGAGGATGTGATATTTAAACCAAGGCCTGAAATATAAATGGAAGCTATTTAAGAAAAGAATACTTTGAAATGCCTTACATTTAGAGGGAAGAGTACGTGCCAAGACCCAGACTTTGTAGGAAGTCAGGCACTTCCACACACATGCAAGAAGTCAGAACGTCTGGAAACTCGTGATCCTGAGAGGAGGATAGTAGGAAGTGAGGTTGGGAAGGTAGGCAAGGAGGGTCTGTGCTGTCTTACGACTTTGGTTGCACTCTGAGTTGCTTTTAGAATAAAACCAGAAAAGGAAAAACACCTCAATCAGGAGTGACAAAATCTGGTAAGATCAACTCTCATGGGCACACTCAGAAAATATGTCTACGTAAACACTTCAGTGCTTTACCTACTGCACTAACAGCCTCTTTAGGAGCATCTGGTGTATAATTTACACTTTAAAATCACTCATCAACTTGCTTTGAGAACAACAAAGACAACCCTAAGCTAAAATGTTAAGTTTTATGAGATTTCAATGTTTTATTTGTTATCTATACTCAAGGATCCTTAGACTATTCACTAGTTATACAGACTCATAGGGGGTCCTATTCGTCCACACCACACCCGGCGTTCTACCTTGCCCCTCTAAATTGAGCATTAAAGTCAATTCTAGCTCCAAGGAAAGAACACGGAGCTCCAGCCTCGAAACTATGTGACTCTATATCCATAGCAGTCTTTCTGTCACCACCTCCACTGTAACTAGTACCAGAGGTCTTGTGCCCGGTTTCACCTACCTTCAAGCTTTTGACCCAGGTCCGTGGCTCCTGTTTCACCTGATCTCCCACATCATAAATACCTATATGACTCAACAAGACTGTTTTAGCTGCCATTCCAAATTCTGAAATCTATTCTCCTGGCCTGAAGTGTGTTTCCATTTCTTCCTTCTTGGCTTGAACATCTGGACCTATAGCCCAGACTCTGATCTGATCTCAGTGTTTCCTGCCTAACCTAGTCCTATGAACAATGACTAATGCATCTACTTTAAACTCATATCTCTTCATTGTAGCCTAACAATACAGGACTCTTCCGTTTCTCCCCATATAGAGTGAAATCTTTATCCAGCTATACCCCTTGCCTATCCACTCAGAATCAGCTCGATCTTTTCCCAAAGCTCAGCCCAGATCCCAGCCAAGCTCTTTTGGTCTAGTTTCCATTGCTGCATTACAAATCATCCCAAAACTCAATGGTTTAAATATTTGTATATCTGTGCATAAACAAATAGAGAAGGGAAAAGATTCCATTGATTGTTTCCCTAGAGAAATCTAATATACCTCTTGCAATTCTCTGTGCATTAATGATTAACTTTCACTTAGAAAGATTTGCAAGGAAAGGGTCAACATAAGTCTAGACTACACAGGCTCTTTAGAATCCTCCTGCAATGCAGGAAACTCAGGTTCGATCCCTGGGTCAAGAAGATCCCCTGGAGGAGGGCATGGCAACCCATTCCAGTATTCTAGCAGGAAAATCCCGTGGCAAGAGAAGCCTGAAAGGCTACAGTCTGAACACAACTGAAGTGATTAAGCACATACAACCTATGTTCAGAGATTGTCAGACTGACAGTGTTTCAGTTTTAACAGAATTTTGACAGGCTCCTCCTCATAGCCACCTAGCCAAAGCGCCTTCGTCAAAGTGGTGGTGTTTTCCTCATTAGCGGTAACACATGAGATTGTGTTTATGTTTGACTGTATACAGGATATACCATCAAAGTTGATTGAATGAATCATTTAACACTGTTTACAGGAAAAGACTTAACAGATGTCAGGAAGAAGAAAGTCATCTTGAGTGTAAACAGTGATGTCAGTTGGTACAGAAGTTTCTGAAAGGCAAAACAATAGTGGGAAAAATGTTTTGTAACTGATGTGCAAACAGAAGGGAGAGTTAGGGAGTAGTAAATTAGCCTGCTCTGGAAGAAATACTTCTTGTCAAATCAGTGTAATCTTTCTCCACAGAGTTACTTGCCTGTTAGGACAGGGATGGGTATAATCTGTCCTCAGTGTAGCCAGGCATTTTATCCTAACTTTACAGAGTTATTTGTAAACTAGGAGAAATATCATCTAATACCTCCATTTTTTTTAAGTGGATGCATTTGAGAATGAGAAGGTATTGCTTATGAATTATTTTCAATAGCTCAGTATCAATGTAGAGCAAAGCAAGTGGCATCTTCAGGTTTCCATTATGTATAACTTACTAGAATCACAGTACTTTTCAGTGAGAAGCCAAGAAGGGGAAAATCGACACCTGGGGATTCTCTTACTCCCTGTCATTTTTTCCCATTGGTGTCTGACTTTTGTTTCCCCTTCATGTGATGTCTCTTGGAATAAATGATACATTTGCTTCAGACTCATGTTCCCTGATGCCAGCTCTCTTCGAAGGTAGCCCCTCTGCCCTCTCTTTTGAGTATTTTTGCCTCACGTGATTTTTCATGATCACTGGGGCACACCAGTCCATTCTAAAGGAGATCAGTCCTGGGTGTTCTTTGGAAGGAATGATGCTAAAGCTGAAATCCGAGTACACTGGCCACCTCATGCAAAGAGATGACTGATTGGAAAAGACCCTGATGCTGGAAGGGATTGGGGGCAGGATAAAAAGGGACAACAGAGGATGAGATGGCTGGATGGCATCACCGACTCGATGGACATGATTCTGGGTGAACTCCGGGAGCTGGTGATAGACAGGGAGGCCTGGTGTGCTGCGATTCATGGGGTCGCAAAGAGTCGGACACGACTGAGTAACTGAACTGAACTGAACTGGGGCACATTAGAGAACTTCGCCTCTTCTGGGTCCTCATTGCATTCTGAGGCACTGAGGGTTAGGATTCCATCATATTTCGTCATAATTGGAAGGACTCAATTCAGCCCATAACACTGCCTGAAACTAAATTTCAGGGTGGTGAGGGGAGAAGTGCACTGAAGAGAAATTGGGAAGCGAAACACAGAGACAGTTAACTGTTTGGAGAAATTTGAGAGAGGAAGAAGCTAGATTGGATTTGAGAGTTGAAGGATATGTTGTTTGTTTTCGCCTGAGAGAAAATTGAGTGTGTTATAAACAGAGGGGAAAATGCCAGGGAAGAAGTGAAATGAAGAGAGGCAATGTGTAGAGAGACATGCCTTTGAGCAGAAGGGAGAGCCTGGAGGACAAGCAATGAGGATGGCGTAGAAGGCAAGGGCTTACACGGTAGGAGTACAGGATGGCGGTCCAGGGACCTCCGCTTCCAGTGATGCTGGGGCCAAGGCCATTCATCGGGACTGTAGAGAGCAGGCGAAGGAGTGAGCAACAGACTCGTAAAGAAGGTTTGGAGTAGTTGCTGAGGAAGGCAAAAGAGGAGATAGGAGATCCAGAGTGGCACTGGTCTTGCCTGGAATCTAGCCCTGCCTCTTCACTAACCTACTATGTGAGTTTGGCTCAGTTATCTAATTTTTTTTTTCATGTTATTCTCATCTGTGAAACGGTTAATAATAGCCACTGTGAATACTCTACATTATTATGAGGATTAAATCAGAAAGAGGTTAAACTTTCAGTGACACTATTAGTAGCATTCTGGTTCTCACATTACCCAGCACTGGCACCCTGGTTTAGCAAACTGGTTCTAACTTCTCATTTTCTTATTCAAGCTTCATCTGGGCCATTTATCAAGGATTCATTTGTCTGACTGCATAGATTTGTTGATGGTATCCCCATTTCCCATTCAAATGTTAAGCCAGGAGGTATTCCCTTGCCCATTTAGTCTTAATCATTCCCAGAACATCCCAAATAAAGTCTGTTTTTTCTCAAAGAAAATAAAACACACGCATACCAAGACATTCTCAAAATAGGCACTAAACAGACGTATTTCTGCCAAGAATAATTTCTGCTCTACTCAAAACTGGTTTACAGGATTGTAAATTGAGATCAGCCTTTGCGTCTTACTCTATAGGGGCAATGAGTCAGGATTTCCTGAAATTAAGCAATCATGTAAAATGCATTAGTGGTTTCTACAAGACCTTAGGTGCTTCCTTGTGCCAAGAAGTTAACCTGTTTAATTCTTGGCATCTCTTTCATTTCCCCCAATGACTTAGTTAAGATCCTTCCATCAGTCGCAGTCAGTATGACAATGTAGCCAAGATGCAATGAAATTTTGTTCTCTAGAAACCTAAGTCTGGTGATGACTGCTGTGTATCGATGAGAAGGCTGGATTCTAAGTCTGAATAATTAGTTTTTTAGTCAAAACTACACTGGCCTCTAGTCTGAGTTCAATTCCTTGCATTGCTTAAGCCAATCATAATCTAGTTTTGCCCCACTTCAGACAGTAATCTAATTGCTAATCCTTTGTTCTCATTCTATTAATGTTTGGATTTTCTGTACTGATTTCACTTCTGTCTTAGAATACCGTTTGCTTTCAACACACCACTTTTTCTTAGTTCTCTTCATTCCTTCATTAGTTACTTCTCCTCTGCCTGTCCCACAAATAATTCCAAGTTGTCCCTCACAGCCCCTTCTCTCTGCCCAGTGTTAGTAATTTAAATGGCATTAGGGGCCAGGCTAGGCAGGTAATATAATACCAAGGTCAGATACAATTAACAGGAAGTGATAAGAACTCAGGCAAAGAGAAAAGGCATATTCCATATAAAACCACCCACAGCTGAAAAAATTTTAAGCAACCATCTTGGTCAAAAACCTTTCCATGGACTGGACTGGACAGCTGTTTTATGACAGCTGTTCTCAGAACCGAGGTCTTCCTGTCCAAGACTCCGAGAATAGTACCCATTTACAGGGTGTTTTGTGTACCTCTTAACCCCTATATCAGAGAAGGTGATGGCCCCCACTCCAGTATCCTTGCCTGGGAAATCCCATGGATGGAGGAGCCTGGTAGGCTGCAGTCCATGGGGTCGAGAAGAGTCGGACACAACTGAGCGACTTCCCTTTCACTTTTCACTTTCATGCATTGGAGAAGGAAATGGCAACCCACTCGTGTTCTTGCCTGGAGAATCCCAGGGATGGGCAGCCTGGTGGGCTGCCATCTATAGGGTCACACAGAGTCAGACACCACTGAAGCAACTTAGCAGCAGCAGGAGTAACCCTTATATAACAAAACAACAGTCATTCCTGACTTTGAGTTCAGGGATCTTATATAAGTCACCCAAACCTGATTTGTTTTCTCTTTTTTCAAGAAGTTATTGCATTTTCTATTGATTACACATCATAATGGATGATACACAAGCTTCATTCCTATAACTTTATCTGGTACCACAGTTCAGTTTAGATATATTGCATAGGATGTGCCAACAATCATTAATATTCAAAAAAAAAAAAAAACCCATGACTTTGCATGGGTGACTGTCTTAATGGTGAACAACACAGGTCACAACACAGTAACTGTCAGTTCAACAACACCAAGGTTTTGAAGACAACAGCTTCTCCACAAAAGCAGGTTGTAAATAAATTTCAAATGGAACCTGGCATCACCCTGAAGGAATTCTTACTTCACACTGTTGGGGTAGTTTACCAAAATAGCTTCAGAGTAAACTAATTTTACACAGCACATTAAAAAAAAAAAGACATTTATTCTGCATCATGATCAGACTATTACATTTAGAAATCAACAGCATGGGTGCAAAAAGAAAAATCTACATTAAAACCTTTTGTTGGAATGGTTTATACTTTCCACAGAACAGAAACTAAAATAACGTGTTATACAATTAGTCACAAGTACAGTCCTCGAGTTTTTTGCCCATACACATGAGTGTTGTCTAAAAGGTGTCTTCTTTGTAGCAGCTAGGCCCTGCCACCACTGTGCTTGGCTGAGTTCACAAATCTGTTGTAACCTGTAGCTGCCCTGCCACTTCTCTGGCTCTCCTCTCCTGCTAAGCTTTGTTTCCTGGCAGTAATTAAAACCTTCCGCCACTGCCATAGCTCCTGCCGCTGCTGGAGCCACCATAGCCACCTTCATTTCATGGTTTGGCAAAGTATTGACCTCCACCACCATAGGGGCCAGAACTTCTACCTCCAAAGTTTCCTCCTTTCATGGGTCCAAAATTTGAAGATTGATTGTTGTAACTGCCAAAATCATTGTAGCTTCCTCCACCTCCAAAACTGCTTCCGTCATTACCAAATCCGTTATATCCATCCCCACTGCCACCATATCCGCCGCCACCACAGCTGCCACCAAAGCCACCTCGACCGCTGACGTTTCCCCCAGGACTAAAGTTGTCGCTCCCATCCAAACCACCTCCACGACCGCCACCGAAGTCTTCAGAACCACTTCGACCTCTCTGGCTGGCTGAAGCAGTAGCCATCGCTTGCTCAGACAGGGCCTTTCTCACTTCACAGCTGTGGCCGTTCGCAGTGCGGTGTTTCTGAGTGACAGTCTTGCCTACAGAGTCACGGTCATCAAAGAGCACGACAGCACAGCCTCTCTTTTTGCCGCTGCCTCGGTCAGTCGTGATTTCAGTCACGTCAGTTTCCCATACTGCTCAAAATAATCTCTCAGGTGATGCTCTTCAGCGTCTTCTTTAATGCCACCAACAAAAACCTCTTTCACTGGTAAGTGGGCACCAGGTCTTTGAAAATGCTCTCTCGAGACGGCCCTCTTGGGTTCCACAACTCTTCCGTCCGCCTTGTGCGGCCTTCCTTTCGCCTCCTCCAAGGCGTGTGTGACAAACCCGAAGCCTCTGGGGCGCTTGGCATTTGGATCGCTCATTACCACACAGTTTGTGAGCGCTTCCCATTGCTCAAAACGGCTCCTCAGACCCTCATCAGTTGTTTCAAAGCTCAGTCCTCTGATGAAGAGCTCCCGCAGCTGTTCAGGCTCTTTGGGAGACTCTGACTCAGACATGAAAGCAGTGGAGGCGGGATGGGGGAACTTCAGCGATGCTTTCTCGGCGGCGTACACAGGCAGAAAGCCTGATTTGTTTTTAATCTGTAAAACAAAATTCCTCAGAGGCTCACTCAAATTTCTTAATATGAGGCAAACATTTTGCTAAGTGACAATGACATCACTTACTGTAAGTTTTCCAAAGGGACCTTTTCTATTTCTCTAACTTAGAATTGTCACCTCCACAGTACAGAGGGGTTCTCTCCCGCCTGGGTCATCCACCCAGGGTTTATGCCACCACATGACACTGGCGCAGAACTCAGGAGGGAATAGCACTGCCCGGCTGAAAGGAAGCCCTCACCTTCTCTACCCAGAGCTCTTTGTTTTTTGCGCTCTGCCTGCATGGTTTGGAAAACTCTATTCTCTTGGGCTTAGCGCCACAAATACTTATTTCTTTAACATTCTTTCTCACTGAAGTTCAATTTTCTATGAGAAAACTTGTTTTAAAGAAGAATCTGATTATTGTACATTTTCTTGTACACTCAGAACAGACATTTTAAAAATAACAGCATTTTCTTGAGAAAGTTCTTGAAATGATGCACAGTCTTATACAGTAATTTTCATGTTTGTTGAAGCTGCTACCAAGACTCCAGAGGAATTCCTCTTGAGCGCAGAGACTAAGAAGAGAGAGTTGCTTCTCCATAGTATCTTGGCATCAGCTCAGCAGTGCCAGTTCAACTCAGCTCAAGAATCACTGGTCCTCATTGTGCAAGATTCTGAACAAGTGAAACAGTCCCTACTCGTAGTTTGAAATGAAAGAGGATCCAGGTTGTCAAGGTAACAGATAAAATGAGACACAGGAAGAAGCACAAGGCCAAAGTTCAGTCTTCCCACCACCCTCCCACACTTGGCCACCATTTCCCCACCTCAATCCTCTCTGCATCTTATAGATTAAAATGCCACGCATTTTCATCAAGTCCTCTCTTGAAACAGTCACTCCATTTCCATCTTCCTCCAGCTCATCTGGCCTGTTCTTTCCTTCCCACTTTGTCTCTAACAATTGATAGGAATAAATTCTGTCTCCTTACACTGTGTATCCTGCACAGTCCACTAGAGTGTAAGTGCCACAAGAACAAAGACCCTGTGCTTATTATTACTATTGTATTCACAAAGCGGAGTTGAGTGTCTGGCACAAGGGAGGTGCTTCACAAACAGTTGTTAAAGTAAATGGAGTGTTCATTTACAGGAGCACGTCTTTGTCCCAGTAATACTTTCTACACTTTCTACCCAGTATGTCCTCACTCTTCCTCTCCAGAATTCTCAAACCCACACTCATCTCTGTGATGGACGGAATGTTTGTGTTTCCCCACCCCAAATTCATATGTTGAAATCCTGACCCCCAATGTTATGGTATTAGGAGATGAGGGTAGAGCCCTGGTGAATAGGATTAGTGCCCTTCCAAGGAGAAATATCAATAACCTCAGATATGCAGATGACACCACCCTTATGGCAGAAAGTGAAGAGGAACTAAAAAGCCTCTTGATGAAAGTGAAAGTGGAGAGTGAAAAAGTTGGCTTAAAGCTCAACATTCAGAAAACGAAGATCATGGCATCTGGTCCCATCACTTCATGGGAAATAGATGGGGAAACAGTGGAAACAGTGTCAGACTTTATTTTGGGGGGCTCCAAAATCACTGCAGATGGTGATTGCAGCCATGAAATTAAAAGACGCTTACTCCTTGGAAGAAAAGTTATGACCAACCTAGATAGTATATTTAAAAGCAGAGACATTACTTTGCTGACTAAGGTCCGTCTAGTCAAGGGTATGGTTTTCCCAGTGGTCATGTACGGATGTGAGAGTTGGACTGTGAAGAAGGCTGAGCGCCGAAGAATTGATGCTTTTGAACTGTGGTGTTGGAGAAGACTCTTGAGAGTCCCTTGGACTGCAAGGAGATCCAACCAGTCCATTCTGAAGGAGATCAGCCCTGGGATTTCTTTGGAAGGAATGATGCTAAAGCTAAAACTCCAGTACTTTGGCCACCTCATGCGAAGAGTTGACTCATTGGAAAAGACTTTGATGCTGGGAGGGATTGGGGCCAGGAGGAGAAGGAGACTACAGAGGATGAGATGGCTGGGTGGCATCACTGACTCGATGGACGTGAGTCTGAGTGAACTCAGTTGGTGACGGACAGGGAGGCCTGGCGTGCTGCGATTCATGGGGTCGCAAAGAGTCGGACACGACTGAGCGACTGAACTGAACTGAACTGAAGAGAGCTCTGAAAGAGCTCTTACCACATGAAGACACAACAAGAAGATGGCCATCTGTGAGACAGAAAGCCAGCTCTCACCAGACACCAGATCTGCTGGTCTTGAACTTCTCAGCCTCCAGAACCATAAGAAATAAACTTACGTTGTTTGGCCACGCAGTCTCAATGCTTTGTTATAGAAGCTCAGACTGACTAAACTAATCTCATTCTTCTGACAGCTATATAATTTCAAGTTTGCTCTGTACAGCTTAGTGTTTGAATGTATCCCACACTGGTGATACTCATTCAATTTTCAGGAAAAGACATAGTTGACTGTTAAGTTCTTTGCTGTTCCTAACACACTGAGTTGTTCAGTGAAGACTGAAAGCCCTCAAGTGGACACTGACTTATAATATCTGCAACTTGCCAGAAGGAGCTCCACTTAATCTTTTGAGATCAGAACTGCAAGGTTCAGCTTTCAAATAAGTCAGCTTAACTCCAGGAAAGTCTGAGTAACAGTAAGAAGTCAGAAAAGATAGAACAAGCTGCTCTGACCCAAGAAACACGAGATCTTCCTTAAGGTCATTTCCAAAGGGTGATAAATTCCCTTAACAGGAACATCTGGGCCTGACTTTTCTAAAGATCCAGTTCTTCCCCTCCACAAAACAAACCCTAGCTCTCATTTTTACATGAACTGAATAAGAGCTCTTCTACAGGGTTCTTGAGTATTTGTGTGTGTCAGCCTCTGGGATCATTTTGTCCTGCAGACAAGTGAGTATTTTGGTCTCTTGTGGACCACATGCTCTAAGGTAAAGATTCATAGGAGTACTTGTTTCTCCTTTGTGACAAGGAGGAGATAAACACCAGTTAAAATCCAACTTCTGTGGCAATAGCACATGACCCTGCAGAATGGACTTACAAAGGGATTTTTTTTTTCTCCTAAACGCTTCTATTTCTTGACAGAAATGACCAGTTTCTCTACCATTAGGGCATCTGTGACCTACTAGATAAAGATCATATTTTATCAAATGGAAATTTGTATCAGGACTTTTCCCACTATAGTGAGAGAAATCTACTCAAACTAAGCCAAAAAGGGAATTTAATGGCAAACCTAACTGAGAAGTCCTAAGGTTGTCTGGCTTTAGGTATGGTTTGGGTAGGAGCTGGCAAACTGTAACTCATTGCCTGTTTTTGTAAATAAAGTTTTACTGGTACAGCCGTGATTGTTCTTTTACATATTCCTCATGGTTCTTTCAAGCTACAACAGTGTACTGAATACTCACAAGAGAGACCTTACAGCCAGCAGAACCTAAAGTATTACACGGCTCTTTCTAGAAAAAGTTTGCTAGCCCCTGATCTACCTAGGAGCCCAGGCGATGTCCCCAGGATTCTCTAAGGTCTTCCCTTTGACCCTACTCTGAGATGGCTTCGTATGTGTCCAGTGTCCCCATGCTGATATCATTCCTTTCTGCTAACAGTCCTAGTTGAGAAGAGCACTTCTTTCCCAGTAACTCTTGCCAAAATCCTAGGGTTTACCCTAAACTGACAAGTTGGGTAAGGTACCCATCCTTGGATTGATGCCGTATGGTTTGGAGGATGGACTTTTCGCTGATTGGCGTAGGCTTGAGTCACACCATCCTGGTGCTGGAGTTGGATCAGTCACCCCAGGCATTCTTCCCAAGGAAGGTGAAAATCTACAAATTTCCATTATGAGCCTTTTCCCTGGTTGGTCACATTCTGAGCTTGGACATTTCTTAGAGCATGTCAATGAGCTATCTGCATGATTTTAGAAACCCTTAAACGGAGTTACTATGAATAACAACCAGCTGTTATTGATGAGGTTTCAGTGCCAGATACTATACGGAGGATTAAATATTATCTTGTTTATCCTCTCAACAGCTATAAACACTAGGCATTTTTATTTCCAGTTTACTAATGAGGAAAATAAGGATAAGAGATTTAATAATAAGTTGGCTTCAAAGTTTCACAGTCAGGATTGGAACCTAGAGCTGTCTAACTGTGAGCTTGAATTATGCTGCCTGCCTCCCCACCCCTATAGCGTTGCTTTTCTGGGAATTCCCTACTCACCCACCCTGTGCCTGAATAGTGCTTGAGCACTGAACTCGGGACCAAAGGGCCCAAGTTCTAGTGAACTCAGCTCTGCCATTAACTCGCCGGATGACTTTTAGCAAGTTACTTAGCTTTTGGAATTTCAGTTTCCTCATCTGTAAAAATGAACAGCTTAAACTATCAGTGACTTTCAAACTATGTTCTACTGGCAGGGGGGCTTTTGTGGCAGTGCCCTAGAGTTTGCCATAGAGAGTGAGAGACATTTGACCAGCTGTCTCTCCACAATCCCCCAATCTCATAATCTCCACCACTTTTCATTTGGCTCCTTCTTAAGTCTAATTTGTAAAGAATAAACATTCCTGTTGCGCAAAAAAAAAAAAAAAAATTAATCATGGGACTAAAAGACCTTTAAGATATGTCAATACTCTCTGCCTGTTCTTGTACCTCTCTCTACCTGCTTGTGTCCCGGGAGGCTGACCTGTGTGGATGGACTACATCAACAGGTTTTCTGTGCTTTGACTTCCTGTTGGGTTCAGCCAGTAGGAAAGTAGTGGAAAGGGGATGAAAGGAGAGAGAGGTCGGGGTACAGATTCGCCTGGCTCAGTTCAGTTCAGTCGCTCAGTCGTGTCCGACTCTTTGCGACCCCATGAATCGCAGCACACCAGGCCTCCCTGTCCATCACCATCTCCTGGAGTTCACTCAGACTCACGTCCATTGAGTCGGTGATGCCATCCAGCCATCTCATCCTCTGTCATCCCCTTCTCCTCCTGCCCCCAATCCCTCCCAGCATCAAAGTCTTTTCCGTAGCTAGGTTCAAAGATTACAGCTCTTGCTGGGTAACTCCCTCCATCAGCGCTGTATGGGTTTGGGAAACTGTTTCATTCTCTGCCCCAATCCTATCTAAGAGCAGTTACGGTTCCTTGCTGTCACTAGCCCTGGGGTACCTTGCCATTCCTTGGAGTCTTGTTATAATGATAGTATGTCTGGTTATGTAGAAACTGTTGTATTTCCTTCTTTAAATATTCCTCACTGGGAAAGGTGGTCAGGATGGCAAAGTAGGAAGAACCAGAACTCATTTCCTCCCATGGACACACCAAGGGTACAAATGCTTTGAAAACTATCTAAAGTACTAGCATAAAAGATTTTCCAAGACTAAAGATATAAAGAAAACAACAGTGAAACATGTAGGAGGGGCAGAGATGTGGCATAGTCAAGACTCATACCCCTGAGTCAGTGACCCACATATCGGGAGAATATCACAATCACAGAGGTCCTCTCCAAGGAGCAAAGAAATTGAGCTCCACATCAGCCTCCCTGGCCCAGGGGCCCCAAAGGGAACAAATGAGAATGCCTGGCTTCGACAGCCAATGGGATTTACAGTCAGAAGATCTAGAAAGCTAAAAGCAGCAGAGATTTCACTCTTAAAGGATTCATTCAAAAGCTCACATGATGTAAGTCTCAGAGCAGAGGGAATAGTTTGAAAGGAGGCTTATTCAGATCTACTTGCTAATCTCAGGGAGCCTCCTAGGGAGACAGGAGGCAACTGGGACACCCCCTGGGGATGGAGATGCTGGTGGCAGCCCTTTTGGGGAGCATATTTAATCACAGTAACACTGGTACTTGAAAGAGCCATTTTGGAATACTCTCTTTAATCTATTAGCACCAGGGACCCGGCCCCTCCCAACAGTGGCCTGGCATCCCCACACCCTCTTAGGATACAGCAAAAGCAGTTCTAAGAGCAAAGCTTATAGCAATGCAAGCTTGCCTCAGGAAATAAGAAAAATCTCATCAACCTAACTTTATACCTAAAGGAACCAGAGAAAGAGCAAGCAAAACCCAAAGTTAGTAGAAGGGACTAAATCATAAAAATCAGAGCAGAAATAAATGAAGCAGAGACTAAAAAAGAAAAAAATCAATAGAAAAAATTAAAAGAAACTAAGAATTGTGAAAACCAAGGAGAAATTGGTTGATAGAGCTTGGAGGAATGTTCTAGATGAAGAGAACAACATGACCATAGGCCTGTCGGCCAGAAATTACAGGATGTGCTTCAGACACCATATAATAGTTCAATCCGACTACTGCAGACATGCGAGAGTTCTGTTTTTGCCACTCAGCCACAATTATTCATCCTTTTTCTACTGGAAATAATATGACATATTGTATTTTGAGAATAACCCCTCCTTGTAGTTATCTCATTAGTGAAGTGAAGTCGCTCAGTCGTGTCCGACTCTTTGCAACCCCGTGGACTGTAGCCTACCAGGCTCCTCTGTCCATGGGATTCTTCAGGCAAGAATACTGGAGTGGGTTGCCATTTCCTTCTCCATCTCATTAGTAGTAAGAGATTGACAACCTTCAGCTTCTAATGCGGGTCCCAACTGGGTTCAGTTAGTCAGCATAATCTAGCCCCAGAGTGACTGATTCAATGATGGGCTTGTAACTCAATTTGGACCAGTGAGAATCAGAGGCAAGACCTGTGTTGAAAGTGACAGAGTTTTATCCAGAATTTAACTGTAAATTCTCTTTCCACTGGATTTGAAATTAAGAGGATGTAGAGACAGGAGCTGCTGCAACCAGCTCGTGACCATGAGGGCAGAGCTTGACTAAGAATGGAGCCAGCACTGCTGAAAGGCATCCCGAAGGTAGAAAGGTAAAACCTCGTTTCTGATCAATTCACTCCTGAAGCTGAAACAATCTGTGAGTAATCCATTAGCCAGTTAATTACGACATCAATGAATTCCCTTTATCTCTTAAGCCAGTTTAAACTAGAATTCCTATGTCTACTTAAAAACATAAGGGTTAAGACTAGGAAGATAGTTTGAATCCAGGACAAAGGATGTTGAATAGCAAGTCTTGAACTAGATTTCACAGGAAAAATTTTTGACAAGGATTGACGTAATTCTTCAGTTTCCCTTTAGGCTGTACAAAGCGGTTTTACATAAACTATCTTACTGAATCTTTAGTTTTCCAATGTCATACATATTATCTTCCATGAGGAAACTGAGTACCAGAAAGTCTAAATGACTTGCTTTAAAATCGTGCAGCTCATGAAAGAGCAAAGTGTCAGTTTTGGATCTTTCAATTCTGAATCGTGCTGCTAAGATCTCCTGCATCGCAGGTGGATTCTTTACTGTCTGAGACACCAGGGAAGCCCAAAGCTGTTTCACCAACATGCAAAAGAAAAAACAAAAGCAAAGCAAGCGAACAAAAAACACCTGAATCTGAAGACGTGAGGATCCTTACCCCCGAGATACCTTTCTGATTTCATGACCTGTCAGTGTTGGAATTCACATTTGGACAGAATGAGGTGATGCTGGTATAGATCTCTTCTGATCCTTGGAATCATCTAGAGTGTATTGCCATGCAAAGAAGATGGGCTTCAAGTACATAAAGCTTGACTGCTCCTTATCACTATGGCCACTGAGGAATTCATTTAATATTTCCTCATGCATTGGAGAAGGAAATGGCAACCCACTCCAGTGCTCTTGCCTGGAGAATCCCAGGGACGACAGAGCCTGGTGGGCTGCCGTCTATGGGGTCGCACAGTGTCGGACACAACTGAAGCGACTTAGCAGCAGCAGCATTTGTAAAACAGTGATGACAATTGCTACCTCGTTTGGGTCAATATGAAAATTGAACAGGTAAAGTGTCTGTTACAATAGGCATCTGTAAAAGTTAGGTCTCTTTATTATGGAAGGTAGTAGAAGCAGGTTTTTGAATCAGTCTTGGTTTTAAATTTTCACTCTTTTCCTAACTAGCTCTATGCACCCACCTGTAGCGTTGGTTCTTTCTTTTTCTTTTTCAATCTGTTGGGTTTTTAAAATATTTATTTATGTGGCTGCACTGGATCTTAGTTGCATCATGTGGGATCTTTCGTTGCGGCACATGGACTCCTGATCAGTAGTTGTGGCACTCCAGCTTAGTTGCTCCTCGGCATGTGGGATCTTAGTTCCCTGACCAGGGATTGAACCCTGATCCCCTGTGTTGCAAGGTGGATTCTTAACCACTGGACCACCACGGAAGTCCCTAGAGTTGGTTCTTGAAGGACAGGTCTGTCCTTATCTCTGCTGAATCCACAGTGGCCCTAGGAGGCAGTCAGTAAATGTTTAAATGACAAGTTTCCTAAGCTTTAAATTTAAACAATTGAGATAAAATATATAGTACAAGTATAGTATAAGAAATCAGGATATAGCATGAAACAGTCCAATCCCTGGCCCATAGTAAATGTTCAGAAAATCATAATTGAGTTGATTTCTATTGAATACTTACTTGTACCAGTCCCTGCTCTAAACACCACAGATATTCATACAATTCTCAAATCTCCATCCCTGTTTTACAGATAAAAATCAAAGCTTCATTTTTATTATTATCTAAATACTTGATGTCACTTTAGGCCCCATGACTTGTGAGTACAACTCTTTCCTTTTAAGGTTTGGGACCCTCAAGGAGTCTGATTCAGGGTCTGTTAAATTACGGCTTCTCTCTTTCCTTTTTTGCATTGTTAGAATGAAATAAAGCCTTCTTTCTTTAAGAACACAATGAAGACTTTCTTTTGATTTTCCTTCCCTTTCTCCCATTATTTCCAGAGTGAGGTTGGCCTGCCTGAGGTTTTGTCTGGCAGGAGCCCTTTAATTCAGAGAAGGCCAACAACTCACTGAGCCGGCAGGCCTTTGCCCTCAGCTGGCTGACAGTGAAGCCGCAGTTGGACCTCCCAGCTGGGGTTGTCTTGCATTCTTTCCCCGAAATTGCATGCTGCCATCTGCTGGCCAAATCTAGTCATCACACCCATGTTTTCAAGGTTTCCAAATGAGGCTGCGGTGCATGGGGTCGCTGGGAGTCGGACACGACTGAGCGCCTTCCCTTTCACTTTTCACTTTCATGCATTGGAGAAGGAAGTGGCAACCCATTCCAGTGTCCTTGCCTGGAGAATCCTAGGGACGGGGGAGCCTGGTGGGCTGCAGTCCATGGGGTCGCAGAGTCAGACATGACTGAAGCGACTTAGCCCCAGCAGCAGCAGCAAATGAGGCTCAACTGTCTCTCACAACTGCTTCCCAAAACACCTTCAGGGGCTACCCCAGAGGTGAATTTAGCAGACAGACCAACGTGACAAGTCTGTGGACCTTGGTTCAAAGCTAAGGTGCTCAGGCAAAGATTGTTGGTGGCTGATTTCCACTCAGGAACGTAGAAGTGAGTTTCCATTTCACTGTACTGGTGAAACCCCTCCACTAACTCTCCTCCTATCCTACAAGTATGCCATCTTGTCCAGAGCCACACGTTTTATACCCATCTCCATCTCCCACCAACCTGACATTGTTTCATCCATGAGACTTGAATTACCATAACAATCCTTTACAGGAACATTTGGTAAAACAGCCACACTCAGAAGTCTTCTATATCCTTCTCCCAGGTCTCCCAGAGACCCTGTTCAAGTCTTCCCAGTTGTCTCAGAGGTTCCTCTGCAAAAATGGACTTAATCCAAAGACAGGTGCTGTTCCTCATGTCGTGTTCTCTTGGTATCTTTCAATCTGGAACATTCCTCACTTTTTGACTTTTATAACCTTGGCATCTGTTGGGGTGCAGTCCCTGGCCTACAATCCTTGTAGTTGCCCAGACTCAAGACCAAAGAAAGAGCCCAGAGACAGTGACAGGGACATCAGTGGCTTTTTGGATAAGGGATCTTACATGCCCAAAGCGAAGGGTCCTGGAGCAACATCCCACCATGGTCAGCAGACAGCAGGCAGGGCATGGCAGCAATCTCTGCTTCTTGGGGGAGAAGGGGACTACGATTTATAGGTGAATTGACGTCAGGTTGGTTCATCTGTTATGAGGGGAAACCAGCAGCTAGCGCAGGGGGCAAGCATGTAACCAGTTACTGATTAAGCCCTGTAATTAAGAGGCTAGATAGTCATGTGAGTGAAGCAGGAACTGGCAGAGCAGGAAATGAGCAGAGAGCAAGAGAACAGTCATCTCGCGTGACCTGACCATGCTTTCCACCCCTACATCCCCTTGCCGCCTTGGTCTGCCCCTTTTCCATGCTATCCCTGGGCTCAGGTATGTAGAGGTGCACTGCAACCCAGACACCACAAATGCAGTACTGAGACAGACAGCTAGAGAGTAAAAAGATGGGCAAACCTTGGAGCCAGGCGCTTGTTGGGTCAGTTTTTTTCATGGAAGTCCAGAGGAGGATAACAAGGGTGTCTTACTGACCTCGCAAACTCATTTCACAGTGATGCCACTGTTATCCCTGAATCCTCAAATCCTAGTCATCCCTCTGATCAGACTAGGGATGAAATGGAGACATTTAACAGGCACAGTACAGGGAAGATTGTAACCATTAGCCAGACTTCAAGCAGTAACAGCATTCTAGGTCATACCACCCCTGCCCATGGGCTTTGTCCTGGCCAGCAGCACCGTCCTGCCTGTCCACCCTCAGTGCCCACAGCCAGGGCTGAATCCAGGAGAGGTGGCTTAACAACAGACCACAGGGTTAGTACAGTGGTGCCTGTCTCCAGTAGGGGCCCTGATTAGTTACCTTTGAGACGGGCCAGGTAAAAGATAGGTGAAACGTGTTAAGTCTCTTTCTAATCCTATTCCCCATGAAGAAGCAAACCCAAACCAACGGGGACTTACCTGCCAGCCCCAGGGGCTTTCTGTGGTGTGTTCCCCTCAGTGTAGACCCTGTGGCCAGGGTAAAAGTAACTTGTTGCCCTGACCCACAGTTGGCAGTGGTCCTTCGGTGGGCAGCAGTTGAAGTTGGATGGCGTGGGCTGGTTGCCTCTGGGTTAACATGGCGCAGGCACTGGGACAATTGCTCCTGGCGTGTGTCCATGTGTTGGGGGCCTCATTGTTGTTGAAGTAGCCCCTTCATCCTTCCCATTAGTCTGGGAGCAGCAGGGTGGTGAGGCAGGTGGAAACACTAGTATATGACTTTTTATCAGCCCATTCCCGATGGGAATGGCCTTCGTGGCCAGCAAACTGGGATCCTTGGTCACTGTCAGTACCGATGGGTGCCCTGTGTGTCATGCACAGCTGTTAACACTAGAGCCTGAACACTGGTTCTTCTGGTTGCCTGATGGCTCGGGTACGCCTGTTGTGACATCTTCCACCTGTTGGAAGGCACTGTAGGGTGCAAACCGCGGCTGTTCCATCACACTGCAACCTTCCAGAGCTGAGGACAGAAGTCCAAGGGCACTCTGTTATTTCTCTGTTACCATAGTTACCACAGGCCCCAAGCAAACCCTTCCAGGTAACTGTGTGTGCGCTTAGGTGCTCAATCGTGCCCGACTCTTTGTGACTCCTCGGATTGTAGCCCAACAAGCTCCTCTGCTCATGTGATTCTTCAGGTAAGAATGCTGAAGTGGGTTGCCATTTTCTTCCCCAGCCAGGGATCAAACCACTGGTTTCCTACATTTCAGGCAGATTCTTTACCGTCTGAGCCACCAAGTAACTGGCCACGTCCAATTTGCAAGCCTGTCCCTGAGTTAACATCCCTAAAGCCTGAGTCTGTAACTGTTTAGGAGTGGTGGATATCCTTGTATTTTGTAGATAATCCAGGTCCTTTCATTTTGTCTGTATTCACCAGCCACCCTCATGCCGTCAGATGAGCCGTGAGCATGGTTTAAATTGGAAAGAGACGAAGGTTTATAGAGTATCATCAATATAACGGAAGAGGAAAACATCTCTCCTGGTGTTCAACGGCCACAGGCCCCACAGGCTAGTGGCCAATCACCTCAGGGTGACCTGCACAACTTTCTGTTTCTTGTCCTTATTTCCTGACTTCTCAGCCCCCACAGGAGTTTCCTTGGCCTCTTGACTGGCTCACCAATGGCCAGGTTGCACCCGCAGGCCTGCAAGTCTTGTAGCTGCCCAGCTTCTAGACCAAAGATAGAGCCCAGAGACAGTGACAGAGACATCTGGTTTAATAGATGGGGGACCTAACATGCCTGAAGCAAACTCCTGGGGTGAAACCCCATCGTGTGTGGCAGAAAACAGTCAGGACATGACAGCCATCTGTGCTACCTGGGAGAAAAGGAGGCTACTATTTATAGGGGGAACTGACATCAAGTCGACCCATAAGTTTCCAGGGAGGCCAGCAGCTGGGGCACCTGCTTCATAGCCCCTCAAGTTAACAACCATCACAAGGGGCAGCGGTTTCCCTTTAGTAAACAAGCAGGTGGAGCTGTTCTGGCCGCAGGGGCAAGGGGCAAGCATGTTCGTGTGAGTAGAGTGTAGGTGAAACAGGGACTAGTCGAGCAGGGAAAGTACAGAGAGCAAGAGAACAGCCATCTGGACCGGCTTGACCATAGAGCATTTTAAAAAAGTGAAATCTACATTCATTTTGTAGAACGTCCCTCAGTTTGGGTTGTCTGATGCTGTCTCATGATAAAACCCAGCTTATGCATTTTGAGCCAAAATAGAGCACATGCTGTTTTTTCATTATCTCATATCTGACAGAACACAGATGGTACACTATTTGTTTATGACAGTGTTAGTTTTAATCACTTTCATTCAGATAGTATCTGTCTGATTCCTCTGTTATGACGTTTCTTTATTTCCCTTTGTGACTATGTCAGTTTTCTATTGCTTCTGTCACAAATTACCACAAACTTCATGATTTAAAACAATACACATGTATTATGTTATAGTTTTAGAAGTCAGAAGGCTGACCGGTCTCACTGAGTTAAAATCAGTGTCACAGGGCTGTGTTAATTCTGGAAGCTTTAAGGGAGGCTCTGTGTCCTTGCTTTTTCCAGATTTTATAGGCCACCTGCATGCCTTGGCTTGTGGTCCTTCTTCCCATCCTCAAAGCCAGCAGCTTAGCATCTTCAAGCTTTCCTTCAACTTGGACCTCTGCTCTGTCATCACACCTCCCTCTCTGACTCCCCTGCCTCTCTCTTTCATTTATAAGGACCCTTGTGATTCCACTGGGCCCACCTGGATGAATTCCCCAGATTAAGATCATCACCTTCATCACACCTGCAAAGTCCCTTTCACCAGGTAAGGAAACGTATCCACAGCTTCCAGGATAGTATCTGAGCATCTTTCAGGGCCTATTATGCTGCCTTCCACGGTTACTAATCTTTTTCTTGGAAAGATACTTTGAGACCATGAAAACTTCTGTTACTTAGCCTACTTCCACCAACTAGTTTTAGCATCCTTTGATGTTTCTTGCCTGATTAATGATTGCCAGATGACGGTTTTCTACTACTATCATTCATTTTACATTTATTAATTGGCTTTCTACTATGAGGGGAGCTTTCTCTTCTCTCCATTTATTTATCCTTTTCATTCATTCATTTATATCAATGTGGACTCATAGGTTCCTTATTTTGTTCAATAGATTATGATCCATTACTATTGGCATTTATTTTGGTGTTGAATTATCTCAGATTTGGCCAGTGGAAGCTCCTTCAAGCCCCCTTTTATGCCCTTTTAATATTTCTTGTCATTCTTTGAGCACTTTCTTCCTTTGTGTCAAAAGATAGTTTAGGCTCATCTTTTCACTTCTTTGCTCAATCCTGGAGTCAGCCATTCTCCAAGGAGCCCCGGTTCCTTTTAGTGGAGAGAAGTGTTTGGAAACCAAGATCTGGGCACTACATGTGCTCATTGCTACTAGGGAATCACTGCTCCCAATTCCTTTCAATTGACAGAACTAGGAAACGTGTACATGCACACAGAGTCACACACACCCCCACCCCTCTCTATTCCTTTCTCTGTATGTGTTGAAAACCAAGAGTTTGTAGAGACACCTGCAACTCTAATTTACCACCACAGGTTCATTTTAGGTTTTCTTCTTGCTATATTGCTGCCATCTTTGTGAGAAAACTGATTTGGAATCACCCTCTGAGTAACCCTCACTTTGGCTTCCCAGGTGGCTCAGTGGTAAAGAACCCACCCACCGATGCAGAAGACATGGATTCTATCCTTGGCTCAGGAAGATCCCCTGGAGAGGGAGATGGCAGCTTGCTCCAGTATTCTTGCCTGGGAAATCCTATGGACAGAGGAGCCTGGCAGACTACAGTCTCTGGGGTCATAAAGAGTTGCAAATTCTTGAGCATGAGCATGATCCCTCACTTACCCTCAGCCCATTTACTTATCTGCTCGATCTTCCTGTGTGTAAATGCTTTTTAATTCAGCTGTGTGCTGTCCCTGTCTAGTGCAGCCTACAATCCCCGGCTCAGGCTGCCTTCTCCACTCTGACTGACTGCCTTGTTTGGGCCTATCTAATGGGACGACAGAGGATGAGATGGCTGGATGGCATCACCCACTCGATGGACATGAGTTTGAGTGAACTCTGGGAGTTGGTGATGGACAGGGAGGCCTGGTGTGCTCTGATTCATGGGATTGCAAAGAGTCAGACACGACTGAGCGACTGAAATGAACTGAACTGAACTGAATGGATTTTAAGGAAGAAAGAAGGGAAGAAAGGCAGACAGGCAATATATATATAATATATATATATTACATATATTTTTTAAGGGAAAAGAAGGAAATGAAAGAAGAGAAAATCATGTACATTTTTAATAGAACTATTTATCACGGTTGTAATTATTTGTTTGTTTAATGGTAATTTTCTCCACTAAAATTTAAATTCCATGTAGACAATGGAACAACAGACTAGTTCCAAATAGGAAAAGGAGTATGTCAAGGCTGTATATTGTCACCCTGCTTATTTAACTTCTATGCAGAGTACATCACGAGAAACGCTGGGCTGGTGGAAGCACAATCTGGAATCAAGATTGCCAGGAGAAATATCAATAACCTGAGATATGCAGATGACACCACCCTTATGTCAGAAAGTGAAGAGGAACTAAAAGGCCTCTTGATGAAAGTGAAAGAGGAGAGTGAAAAAGTTAGCTTAAAGCTTAACATTCAGAAAACTAAGATCATGGCATCTGGTCCCATCACTTCATGACAAATAGATGGGGAAACAGTGGCTGACTTTATTTTTCTGGGCTCCAAAATCACTGCAGATAGTGATTGCAGCCATGAAATTAAAAGATGCTTACTCCTTGGAAAGAAAGTTATGACCAACCTAGACAGCATATTGAAAAGCAGAGACATTACTTTGCCAACAAAGGTCCATCTAGTCAAGGCTATGGTTTTTCCTGTGGAAATGTATGGATGTGAGAGTTGGACTGTGAAGAAAGCTGAGCACCGAAGAATTGATGCTTTTGAACTGTGGTGTTGGAAAAGACTCTTGAGAGTCCCTTGGACTACAAGGAGATCCAACCGGTCGATTCTAAAGGAGATCAGTCCTGGGTGTTCATTGGAAGGACTGATGTTGAAGCTGAAACTCCAGTACTTTGGCCACCTCATGCGAAGACCTGACTCATTTGAAAATACCCTGATGCTTGGAAAGATTGAGGGCAGGAGGAGAAGGGGACGACAGAGGATAAGATGGCTGGATGGCATCACCGACTCAATGGACATGGGTTTGGGTGAACTCTGCGAGTTGGTGATGGAGAGGTAGGCCTCGCGTGTTGTGGTTCATGGGATTGCAAGGAGTCAGACACGACTGAGCGACTGAACTGAACTGAGACAATGATCATGTCTGCCTTGCTCACTATGGACTGAATCCCCAGGGCCTAACACAATGCCTAGCAAGCACATAAATAAATACTTAATATGCTTTTGAATAAATGATTTTCATATAAAGCAACAATAACAAAATTATAACTATTAAACAATTTATAATACAACCAAGTGTCCTAATTGCCTAAGCAATTACCACTGTCTACGTTGCTCAAATCATCTTATCATCTTCGACTTTTCTTAACCATAAACTAAAATTTGACACCTTAAATAAACGTGCTTCCCACCCCTGCACAACGTCTTTCCCTCCAAGGATGAGTTCCCTGGGGGAAGGAGATATCTTCTCTTTTACTAAACTTTTGTGAAATATTTCTTTAGTTTTGGAGTCTATTTAGTTATTTCAAACAGATTTTCAAAAATAAGAATTTCAGTACAAAGTCATATCTGAAGACAACTTCAAATGTCACTGTCCCAAAGTATTTGATAGAATGGATGTTGGCACAGGCAAAACAATGGAATGTTCCAGAGTCTTGTTGTGAGAAATAACTGCTGTCATACCTAGCCTTGCACCAACATAAGAGGCAAATTCCTTCATGCCAGGCCTGTCCCTTCATTCTCCTGCCAGCAGCTTTTAAATGGCTGTAATTATTTGTTCCCAGCTTCCACCAGCAAATGTCAAAGACAGTCTTAACTACACAGTGTTTGCTTCTCCCCTCTGATTTCCTCTCAGAGATGAAGTCCTAATGCATTTGTGCTTTCCTCAAGTTAAAGGCATCCTTTCCAGTGACTGATGAAATAAACAGCTGGACCCTTTCAGAGGCACCTTGAAAGTGAGGGTTTGTGCTGAAGCACAGCTGCTGTCAGTGCTCAGAGTGGTTGCTCAGCACAAAGGGCTACAACTTTGGGCAGAAAGAGCCATGCTTTTCAGTCTCTCAGAAAACCTGCCTTTCAGGGGTCACTCTGGTTCAGTGGAAAACAGCCTAAGTGGTGCTGCCTCCCAGAAATGATAACATCAGCCAGGAGAGCAGGAAGGGAGATGAGCTCAAGAATTCAGGTTGCTTTTTGTGCCAGGACCTCTCAGTTGACCACTGGTCTCTGTGATGAGCCCACCCACCAAGCCCCCAACATCCCAGCTTCAGCCATGGCTGTATGGCTGTATAGACCCAGAGAAAGTAAGATTTGAAATCCAAGGGCTGCTTCTGACTCCAGGCCCTGGGGAGAGCAATGAACCTACCTCCCTGGTATTAACAGTCTCATCTGCAACCAGACTTTCTAACCCAGTGGTTCTCAACCCTGGCTGCTCAGAATCATTTCATTAAAATCCTAGTGTCCAAGAACCACCTGCAAAGACCCCAAGTTAGTTGGTTCAGGAGGGGCCAACCACAAGTTCATTCACAACTGGCCCAGTGATTTCTCTGTGCAGCCAGGGCTGAGAACCACTGTCCCCAGGCTTGGTCCTCCTGTAGGCTTGTGAGGGTGAGCCAAGAACACCAGGGAGCCTAAGCTCAGTGACTCCACCTTGGTGCACGTTAGAATCACCTAGGGAATTTCCTAAAATTCCACTGCCCCAGATGAATTTTATCATATCGCTGGAAGTGGTTCTATGATCTGCACGTTTTAAAACCCCTCAGGAGATTAAAATGGGCAGCCAAATCTGAGAGCCATGGAGCTCTTCTGATTTTCCCAGTATGCTCTGAGATGGTGCTTCTCAAACTACTGCTGAAAGACTAGCTTTGAGTTTTGTATTTGTTTTTAAACTTTTCATCCTTTGCTGACTGATACTTTTGTAAAATACAAGAAAAATAAATCACTAGCAAAGTGGAGATTTTAAAAGCAGACATAGAAGATAAACCCCAGATATTTTAATTATTAGATTGAAAGACACAGCAGTGCTCTTGAAAGTTTCTAAACTGTCTCCATTTCTGTACTTAGGGATTGTTTACAGTTTGTGAACCTGAGCTGGTCTGTGGGCCACACTTTGAGAAACAGTGCTCTGAGGAACACCATTGCAGGAACTGTGTAGATAGATATTCTATGGTGGGAGGAGGGATTAGATTTGATAAATATAATAGATTATATACAGTCATCCAGTCCCACCAGGTCTTCCCTAAATGGACTGGGGTCTGTCCACTCTTGCCCACTGGCTCTACCTGAATACCTGCTCTTTACCCCTGAAACGAGAATGATAGTACTGAAATCCAAATCCAATCATGTCATTTCACTGCCTGTGAACTTCTTTGGCTACCACTGTTGGCTGTCTTAAACCATCACTCCCCATCTGTCCACTCTGAGTTAGTAACAATTCCCGGTGTATACAGAAGCTTCTTCTAGCTGTCCCCACCTCTCCATCTCACTCTGTCCTCTCTGGCTAACTCAGCCTTCCGAGTCAGCCTAGATGTCCCCTCCCTGGGAAACTTTCTCCACCCACTCAATTTAGGGTGGGGATCCCTCTTCTGTGATCCCTCAGGACCAGTCATCATCCATTCTGTGCTGTGATTGGCTGTTGACCCACTAGATGTGAATTCCTTCAAGACAGGATTTATGTTCTACTCACTGTTCTATCCTTAGTACCTGGTATCCTGCCTAGAATAGATAAGCTAATCAATAAACACTTATTGAAAAAGACGGATTAATCAATAAACAAAATGAACCCAGGCCAAGGGGCCCTCGAAGAGCTAGAAGATGGCATTTCAGCATCTCAGAAACCCCCCAGATCCAGCAAGCACCTCCATTTCAAACTTCATCATCAGTCCAGTCACCCAAGGGCTTTCCTTTTTCCTGTGCTTAGGATTCTGACTCTCTACTCAGCTCTTCAGGCTGACACCTCTGCTGGACCGCTGGCCTGACTTGTAGTTTAGGTTTTACTTTTTTGAAGCTGCCTCTCAGATCATTCTCAGAGTCATAGTTCCCACCCCAAGGATCTGGGGTCCTCATCTCCTGACTCTAGATCAGCAGGCTGGGCTCCTACTTTTCCTGGTGGAGTCAGGGCATCATCACTAGGCCACTGCACCTACTTAGAACAATCACCTAGGCCAGGTTGATCTGGCCCATGCAGAGAGGGGCTTTCTGAGACTTATGAAATTATAAACCTGTTGGGCTGGTTATTCTCTGCTTGTCCCTCTGCACTCATTCTCCATCCTCCTCTGTCTGCTCTGCCCATCACGTGGGCTCCCGTGCCCTGTGGGTTCCTGATGGATTTAGCTAACATGGGGCACCAGAGGGGATTGGAGGTAGGGAGGAAGGAGAAGCCTGGAATGCGTTCCTTGGCTCCATCCTGTTGGGTGGGGTTTGGTATTGCCTGGATTCCTCCACACCACAGCTCTTGTGAGATGGTTTCTCTTCCAGGGTGCCAGCTCTCACAGCTTCAGGTTGTGGGTGGCAACAGCTCCTGCCTCTGTGAGTCCCTGATACTTCACGGGCTCCTGTTGATTCACTTCACTTTGCTCCATACCTCTGTTAGTACTCTCTCCATGAAACCTTCTTTAATTCAGCCTTTGAGTGCACCATCTGTGTCTTGCCAGGACTCTGTCTGATGAGATTCCCTTCTTGTACAGCAACTAGAACCATCTCCTGAGCCAGTCCAGTGCTTTTTCCACCCCACTGTCATCACTTCCCTTACCCTGGAATCTAGAACCTAAATAGTACATGTAATAATAATACAAAACAATAGCAACAACAATAATAATTGTTATCATTTGAGTTTCTCTTATATGCTAAGCATTGTGCTAACTGAATGAGCTCCTTGTATTCTTACCCCAAGCCTGTAAGGCAGGTATTACTTACTATCCGCATTTTAAAAATAAATACCCTGAATACAGAGAGTGAGTAATCTGGCAGAATTCACACAGAAAGTAAATAGCAGAGCAGGGGTTTCTGTCTGGCTCTTTGACTCCAAAACTGGTGCTTTGATAACTATGAGGACATTTGCTCTTGTGACGACCCCATCACACTGTTGACTCTTGGAGCTCACTGTCAACTTACACTCCATGAGATAATAGATGTGGTTTGGTTGGGGCCTGCCGGGGGATCAGAATAAGAGAAAAAACAGCCCTGAAAACAGCGATGAGATGAGATAGTTCTGCCTCAACAAAGAAGTTGGTAAAGAGTCAGAGTTTAAAAGGCAGTGCTGGCAACTCAGTAACAGAAAGGGCAGAACAGGCTTCAGGTGGAAAAAAGTTGCAGTTGGTTTATATCACACCCCAAAAGTGCCTACCCTCCATGCCTGTGAGGCTGGGTAACAAGAGCCTCTGGAGTTCCCAGAGAGAAGGCAGAACTGGGCTTGGATTTTTAAGAGTAGGAGGGCAGAGTTTGCCACTGTATATGCTGGGAGTCATCGAAGGGCATCCAGGCCAGAGTCAATCCTTTTCTATTTACTAGTGACATCTCCAGGTGCAGGAGAAGAAAATATGAGCCTTTGAGCATGAAGAGACCAAACCCCTCCATTCTCATGTGGCCCAAGTGATTAAAATGAATCCTTTATTTTGTTCCTTACTTGTCGCTCATTTGATGAATGAAAAATAAAAATATTTAATAAATATCTGCATTTTTGCACCTCCCAGTGAGTTCAAACCTGTCGATGAACCCCTGTCTTCTTCCCTCAAATAAAAAGTAAACTACTCTAAGATGTTTTCCTGTGAAACATGGATAGTTGGAAGAGTTTGTTTTTCCTAGTCTAAATTACAGAATGAAGTTCTCAGTGTTGGTGGTGTTTCTCCATTGTAGGGGTTTGCTACAGATGAAGAAAGTGGACACCCTGTGCTATAACCATTTTCCCAAGCTCATTCCATTATTCTCTGAAGAGTGAAGTTATCATCAAGTACTTACCATCATGAGTACTTTTCAATGGAGAAGTATGATTTCAAAAGTACTACATTTCAGTTCAGTTTACAAGGTGGTAATTTTGGAAAACAGTATTAAATATATGATGAAGGAGTCAGCATGCTGGTGAGAAGCAGTGAATGCCCTCAGCAACTCAGCAGAAAGCATACTTCTAGAAGGAAGGGAGAGGCCAAGGAGTGACGGGAGGAGAGAAAGAAAGAACTCACAGCAGCCGGCCAAGAGACTGCTCCCCGCTCTTTGCACAAATCCGTGTCTTTCAAGAGGCTCAGCCTGCATTATCTCTCAGTGCCTTGAGCTAAAGTTTAGACGCTACCTTCCAGGCCCGGCCCAGTTAAAAGCATTTTCTTTGTAGAGGGGTGGCTTTCAGATCTTCCTCACTGTTTTTTGAAGTAGCAATTTCCCAATTCATTATTCCAATTTTAGCAGTTTTACTTCTACTTATAGTTGTGTAGAGACATTTTAAAGCTTTAATTCATTTTGTAATCCTAAATAGTTCCCCTTTCATCATTCATGTCAGACACCTATTAACATTTCTTAAAAATTTATAAAACAATTCTGAGCTGTCAGAAAAAAAAAGCCTCTTTAAGATTCAGATTATTAACTTGCTGTCTGTTCTCCATGTTAATGTATTTTATATCAGTCACTGGTGTCACGAAACTGTTTGTACAAGGCTTAATATTCAGAAAGTAATTTTATATTTTTACACATGGGAAATGTTTTCCTACATTCTCTCCATCTTAAATATGCTGTCTGTCAACCTCCCCTGTTTATTTTATTTCGCTTTATCTTTGACCCTTCTCAATGTCTTTCCTCTGAAAGGGTTGATCACCACCACCTACAGGAAATGAGGCCACCACGCACAGCGGTTAAGAGCATGGCTCAGGAATGGGACAGGCCTGGGCCTGAATCTTGGTGAGGCCTTTTCCGAGCTATGTGAGCTTGAGTAAGATAAGATCTTCTGAGCCTCAGGTTCTGCAGCTGGTAAACTGAGCAGTCATACTGTTTACGACTGAGTACCTACCTCAGTCGTAAAGATCAGGAGAGGCCCCTAGTATGGCTCATAATAACTGCTTCACATATTGCAGCTACACACACACACACACACACACACACGGTGGATGACTGTTGACATTGTCACAATTACTGTCTACCCTTCCTTTCCAGGGTAGGATAGTTGAGAATTATTTCTATCCCTCAGAGGGAACAGCTGAAAAAAAGGCATACGAGAAGGCAGAGACTGGGGGTGGAAGTCACAAAGATTTGTTATCTTAATCTATCGTATTGGAATAGGCTAGGTTGGTAGCAATCGTGGGCAGGAATACAAACTTATCTAGGTAAATAATGTGGAATGAAGTACAAAATATCATTAGCCATTAAGAAGAATACAGCTAATCCTCTTCGATTTATAAATACTCTTGGTTAGCTACCAATCAGAGATTTCAAATAAGCACGGTAAATGTGTAGTTAATTAGCAATGATGAGTATTATTCCATACCTAACACATGCTGAAGAGAATATAAAAATGTGAGACTATTCTTGCTGATGCAGTGGAGAAAAATGTCCTAGAGGTTGAGTAAAAATCCTGGCTCCATACCTTTTGCTCTGAGATTGGGGTGAGCAACTTAAATGTTCCTCATCTGTGAAACAGGACAAGAGGAAATATCACACAGAGCTGTGTGGATGCACAGTACCCAGCCCTATGCTTGGTCCATAGAGAGTGCTCAGTAAATATCTGCCCTTCCCTTCAGGTTTTATGGGGAGAGATAATTAGAAAAGATGGTTCAGATGCTAAGATGCTAAATACAGAGAGAGAAAAATAGGTATGTAGAATGGTAAGTGAAGTTTCTTTGGAGGAGGGGTCTTAACCAAGTGAGGCGGGGCTAATGAGAAAGGTATCACTGATGAACCCAGAGATCCTCCAAGTTTCTACTCTCAAGAAAAGTAGGGGCTCAGCTTGGGCACCAGTGCCTCCCCCAAACAGAGCTCTGTTTGCTTCAACATAGAACAATTTGGGTTTTGAAGCCCAAGCAGCACACTGACATTCCTAAGAGTCCCCTTCAAAAAGCCAGTGTAAGCAAGAGATGCTCAGGGCTGGGAGAGAAGGCCCTTTTCCCCTGCTTTCCAGACAGAAAATGAGAGGCCCCTGCCTGCTGCTGCCCAGTTTTTCAACTGGAACCTTGCTCTTGTCTTCAACAGTCATATTTCAATTTTTTAAAGCAAAGAAGCATTGGTGCTTCAAACAAAACAAACCTCCCCTGATATCTCCTTTCATGTGATGAAGTGCCCATTCTCCTCTCTTCTTGCCTGAACCAAAAGAAGTTTAGCATCCAGCAGCAGAATCTCATGGGATGTCCCAGCGGCCCCGATTCACAGAGCACAGCTGTCCCTCTCCTGGTGAGCTGGTGCTGTCCCTGGCTGCACTGTGCTCACCTCTGAGCTTTCAATTTCCCCTTCTCTTTGCCTGCAGCTGGGGAAAAGCTCATGGGAAGGGATACAGTCCTTTGAAGCAAATTGAGGACCACGTTGGGCTTTTGAACTTAAAGGAGTATGTGTTTACACTCATGCCCTCTGCAAATGGCTCTTAAGGCCACACATGGATTTCCTTGCTCAGATTACACTCCCCAGCAGCTAGGCATTTCTGTTCGTTCCGGGACACCCACTAAAGACAGAACTGTGACCACATCTTCCCTTTCCTCCAGAGAGCAAAAATATGATTCCAAGGGGAAAATAGCCACAGATACGCTTTTGAGAGCTTGACACTTACCAGCCCTGTTATGTTTTGTTAGGAACACCAACCACCCCAGTCAAATCTTCATGGGCCACAGCAACAAGAAACAATCTCCCTGCCGCCAAAAAGAGCTGGGCCCAGAGCAGTAGGAGGGGAAATCTCCCTCCCAACATAAAGCCTTCCCCGGGGGCTGAGCAAACCAAACAGGTGGTGAAGGATCATAAAACTCTGCTACTTGGAATAGCTGAAGGGAAGCAGGGCAGTGGGCTGCAAATATGGAAAGTGTTGCTAAGGAGAAGAGAGGCTAGGTTACGTTTGCTTAAATGAACTTGCACCAGGTCGTGGATCTGCCCCCAGGGTCTGGATCCAAATACCTGTGTCCTCAAAGTCTGAAAAGGACTGTTTCAGGAAGAAGCATCATAAGAGAGGCTGTACTGCTCAGCTTTCGAAGTCCCTTCCTACCCTGAGATTCTCTGAGCAGCAATGGAGAGAGGAGCTGTAAACTCAATCCCTGCCTTTCTCTTCTCAACACCCTCCAGTTTGGTTTGGGCACCCCACATGATTCTAGGAGCTCATTTCATGTGACTCAGTTGGTGAGCAAGGCTAAACCAGTTAGCCCTCTCTTGCTCTCTCTCCCTTTCTCTCTCTCTCTCACACACACACTCAGAGCCACAATAATTGATTCAGTGATTATTGGAATTATTTAATCCCTTTAGATTAAATTATAAGAATTTGTTAGGGATATTAAAACAAATAGGGGCTTCCCTGGTGGCTCAGATGGTAGAGTCTGCCTGCAGTGCGGGACACCTGGGTTCAATCCTTGGGTTGGGAAGATCCCCTGGAGAAGGAAATGGCAACCCAGTCCAATATTCTTGCTTTGAAAATTACCTGGATGGAGGAGCCTGGCAGGCTACAGTCCCTGGGGTCACAAAGAGTCAGACACAACTGAGCAACTTCGCTCACGCAAAATAAATAATGCTTTCTCTTCTCTGCTAGACACGAGTAAGGAAAGCAAGCAGTCCGAACTGCTGTTGGCAGATATCTGGGGCCACTACCGAAGCCCTCTTTCAGAGAAGACAAGATGAAGGAAGGAAAGGGACCTTGGTGACATGGCTGAATCTTGGATCAAGCCTTAACCAAAGTCAGACCTACCTTTGGACCTTTCGAAGTTGAGAATAAATAAAATCCGTTGATTGTTTAAACCAGTTTTTGTTAGGTTTTTCTCTAATTTGGAAATAAAAGTCTTAATCAAAGTGGGGCAATAATAAGACATTAAGTCTCAGTCCTTGCCCTCAAAGAACTTCCTACATAGCTGAGGAGAGGAGACATTTATGGGATAAATAGTAGTAGACAGGAGAGAAATGTATGCAATAACCACGTAGGTATAAAATGGGTGTCACTGAAAAATGTGACAAACCACAGAAAGACTGAAAACAGTTCTATAAGCTACTGAAGCACAGGCACTGAGCCCTGCCTTCCCCTTTGCCTTATTTCTGGTGGTCTTTGTGACCCAGTGATTGAAAGCATGGTCTCTGGAGCCACAGCGTATAGACTTGTATAGTTAGCCACTTAGCACCTTGGTGATCTTGGGCTAGTAACTTAATCTTTCCATACCTTCATTTTCTAATCTGTAAAATAAGTATAAAAGCAGTAATTACTTCTTAGGGCATACAACGCACAATAAGTATTAGTTATTTTGTGTATGTGTGTGTGTGTGTGTGTGCTCAGTCACTTCAGTTGTGTCTGACTCTGCGACTCTATGCACTATAGCCCGCCAGGCTCCTCTGTCCATAGGATTTCCCGGGCAAGAAGACTGGAGTGGGTTGCCGTGCCCTCCTCCAGGGGATCTTAAGACCAAGGGATCGAAGGATGGAACTCACGTCTCTTACGTCTCCTGCATTGGCAGCCAGGTCCTCTACCACTAGCACCACTTGGGAAGCCCTAGAGCTATGGTTTTTCCAGTGGCCATGCATGGATGTGAGAGCTGGACTATAAAGAAAGCTGAGCACTGAAGAATTGATGCGTCTGAGCTGTGGTGTTGGAGAAGACTATTGAGAGCCCCTTGGACAGCTAGGAGATCAAATCAGTCAATCCTAAAGGAAATCAATCCTGAATATTCATTAGAAGGACTGATGCTGAAGCTGAAACTCCAATATTTTGGCCACCTGATGCAAAGAACTGACTCATTGGAAAAGATCCTGATGCTGGGAAAAATTGAAGGCTGGAGGAGAAGGGGAAGACAGAAATGAGATGGTTGGATGGCATCACCAGCTTGATGGACATGAGTTTGAGCAAGCTCTGGGAGTTGGTGATGGACAGGGAGGCCTGGTGTGCTGCAGTCCATGGGCTCACAGAGTCGGACATGACTGAGCAATTGAACTGAAGTATTAGTTATTCAGGTCAGTTCAGTTGCTCAGTCTTGTCCGACTCTTTGCGAGTCCGTGAATCGCGGCACACCAGGCCTCCCTGTCCATCACCAACTCCCGGAGTTCACTCAGACTTACGTCCATTGAGTCAGTGATGCCATCCAGCCATCTCATCCTCTGTTGTCCCCTTCTCCTCCTGCCCCCAATCCCTCCCAGCATCAGAGACTTTTCCAATGAGTCACCTCTTCGCATGAGGTGGCCAAAGTACTGTAGTTTTAGCTTTAGCATCATTCCTTCCAAAGAAATCCCAGGGTTGATCTCCTTCAGAATGGACTGATTATTACCATGATTCAAAAAAAAGTTTGTGAAAACTAATATATTAAACTTTCTATTTGGAGTATAATAACAATGAATGAAACATAGTCTTCGCCTCTAATGGGGTTACAAATTTGATGAAGGATACAAAATAGTGAACAGGCAATTGAGGAGTATGATAAATAAGCACAGGGAGGATAGATTAGCTAATACTCTTTGGTTATGAGAAACAAAACACAACTGAGTGCTTTCTTAAGCAAAAGAGGAATTTTGTAATATGGTGTAGAGGCATGTCAGATGGTAGTAGAAGCAGGAGCTGGAAAACCACTGAGCCTCACAAGTACTCTTACTTTGAAGCTTGGCTGCATTCTTTCTTTTTTTTCACTGCAGCTGGGCCTCCTGCTTTCCTGTTCTCACAGAGAAATATAACCACCCCATATTTTGCTCCCGAGTTTGCAAACTGCTCCCTTACCAAGAGACTAGATGCCTGTCTCTAAGTCCTTATTTCAAGTTCATGTGGCAGAGAAACTTATGCACCCACCTAGGTGAGGGTCCTGGTCTAATTTAGCAGGGTGAGGGTAGAAACATGGCTGGTAGGAGCCACTGACTGTAAATAATGAGGGAGGTGCCAGTGGGTGTCAGTGCTCAGAAAAGAAAGCATGGCTCATGGGCTGATTCGATACCTCCAAAGGAGTCAACCGCAGCAGGAATCAGCCTTGAGTCAAAGGAAGCTTCCAAGGGGACATCATGTATAGGCTGAAATTTCTATGCCTTGTGGGAATGGGAAAAGGAAAGAGGGTATGGGAAGAGAATATTCTTGTAACAGAGAGAATATTGAGTAGAGGGAACCTAGCATGTCTGGGGAATATCACAGGGAGGCCAGAGATAGGAGACTTCTGCATGAGCAGAAATTAGATCATAAAGAGTCTTGTAAGCTTTTTACTGTCTTAGGACTTAACTGTCAGTTCAGCAGGAAAGCGTTACAGATTTTCAAAGAGAAATGAAGGACATGATCAAATGTTTATGTTAGAAAATTATTTGAGCAACAATATGGAGAATATATTAGGTTTGGGTGAGTGATAATTAGGTGAGCAGGGTGATGGTAGTATGAACTGAAATAGCAATTGGGAGAATGAAGAAAAAAGTTGTGTGCAATTTAGGATACCCACAAGAGCACAGTGCCTGGTTTATACTGGGGCTTCCCTGGTGGCTCAGCAGTAAAGAATATACCTGCAATGCATGAGACATGGGTTTGATCCCAGGGTCAGGAAGATCCCCTGGAGAAGAAAATGGCAATCCACTCCAATATTCTTGTCTGGGAAGTCCCATGGAGAGAGGAGCCTGGTGGGCTATAGTTCATGGGATTGCAAAAGAGTTGGACATGACTTAGTGCCTAAACAACAAAACTGGTTTATATTAGGATGTTTGCTGAGTAATAGCAACATAGAGATCAGATAACTGGAGCTGTTACCTCTAGTTCAGATATTGCTTGTTGCTTTGGTAATCAGTGATGCTAGATTGGAGGACTGGCTAGTAAATTCCAGCTGTAGGTCTGTACCAGAAGAGATAGATTAATGTTATTGTCTCCATCATCATTTGTAAGTGTTTATGTTCCTTGATGTGCCGGGGAACTTCAGCATTGTAACTCAGGAAGGAGAGACGTGTTATGGATCAGGGCAAGGCCAGAGGAGGAGCAGGAAGAGGTAGGGTGAATGGCATGGATCTCCATCCTGATTGGTCTCTGACTGAAACAAACAGAAAGGATTATCTTCCAGTGAGTCTTTGTGAGGCATGAGAGGGGGACAAGGACCAGGTGACAGCTGTTCATAGGAAATGGGGTGGGAGCCAAGCAGGAAAAACCTGGCGCTGCTGTGGGGGGGATGCAGCTGTTAGAGTGTTTCAGGAGCCCACATGGAATCACCTTTGAGAAATATCTGGGGAGAGTAGGAGGAGACCTGAGGGGAAGAACTGAATTCCTGCTTCTGTGTCTGTGTGCTTGTGTGCATGTGTGTGAATGAATGCAAGGAGGGTGGGGTGGAAGTTCATTTCTGTCCTTGTAATTTGGGCAAAACTGTAAAGAAACATTATTGTCTAGACTGCAGGCATGGTCATTGAACCAGACAATCAATCAATCTGGGGTCAAGAAAACAAACAGAAAACACACTGGGCAAATATTTAAGCATTTTATTATTTTGTTCCCATGTCTCTATTGTGGTGGTATTTTATTCACTCTCTGGGTCCACAGGACACACTGCCTTGCCAGTGTGGCCTCAGTGTGAATCTTCCTTATGCCTGAGCTGGACCACAGATAAAGTTCCCTGAGTTCACAAGGACATTTCCTACCTATCAGGCTACATAGACCATTTCCTTTCATAAATCTGATGGTGGGATACATAGTCTTCTATTTGTTTTCAAAGACTCTCTTAAAATAAATAATATTTATTAGTTTTTTTAAAAGCCACACTAAGTCAATAATTTTAAAAAGTAATTTAGGATAACACTTTGTAAAGGACTTTGCTTAATTACAAAAAATCCTGTATACTTTGTGAAAAAACTGACGATAAAATATTTGATCAGAAACTTCCACTCAGGTTACAAGAATGAAGAAGTTGGTGCATTTAATTTATGTTCTATTCCGTGATAAGTGGAAATGGTTTTTCTATAAGTCAGAAAAAATCCTTGAGTGCCCTGCCTACATCCCTTGGACTCTACTATTTCAGTAAACTTCAAGATTTCCAAATGCCTTTATCTATCTCTTTATGCCTGAGAACTTTCTCCAAAACTGAGAGGAGCTGCCACTGAGCAGGCAGGAAGTGCTGGAGAATTAGTACTATTCAGGAACAGACCTCAGTAAATGACTCAGGGATTGGTGTGTAAATACTCCAGTTCCATCTTCTTTGGGTAGGATACTTCTGACACCATGTTTTATACAGTTTCCTTGTGGGATTAAGCTCCAACATCACCCACAATGGTAGCAGACATAATGATCTACTCTCAAATTAATCAAACAAGTAGGCCATTAGACTGAGGTGATTCTAAGGCCTTAAAAGTGTGTATAAGCCGACCAAAACCTCAGTCTATAATGCCTCAAGGCCAAGAATATGAAACTAGGGGCAACTAATCACAAATAGTTAATAGGTGTATATTTGCTAAGTCATGTCCAACTCTTTTGGGATTCCACGGGCTATAGCCATCCAGGCTCTTCTGTCCGTTAGATTTCCCAGGCAAGAATATTGGAGTGGGTTGCAATTTCTTCCTCCAGGGAATCTTCCCAACCCAGGGATCAAACCTGAGTCTCCTGCATTGGCAGGTGGATTCTTTACCACACTGAGCCACTAGTGAAGCCCAAATAGTTAATTAGGCTTTTCCAAATAATACAATTTAAGCTATACCAAATCAAATAATTTCTTTGCTTCGCTTTTGTCTTTTCTCTGTAGAAGTCTTTCCCCTAGTCCCTGTCAGTGGAGCACTCCTAACCACTTCTGTTTTGGCACTATTGAATTCAAATCAATTTTGCCCAGATAAATTCTTGAAATGTTTGATATGCTTCTGCTTATCTTTCATGGAGAAGGCGATGGCACCCCACTCCAGTACTCTTGCCTGGAAAATCCCATGGACGGAGGAGCCTGGTGGGCTGCAGTCCATGGGGTCGCCAAGAGTCGGATACGACTGAGCGACTTCACTTTCACTTTTTACTTTCATGCATTGGAGAAGGAAATGGCAACCCACTCCAATGTTCTTGCCTGGAGAATCCCAGGGACGGGGGAGCCTGGTGGGCTGCTGTCTCTGGGGTCGCACAGAGTCGGACACGACTGACATAACTCAGCAGCAGCAGCAGCAGCTTAGCTTTCAACAAACTGCTGTTAGCTGCCTTATGTGGGGGAGGAAAAATTCTCCCTTCTAACCTTCTAGGTTCTGTGGCTTGTCTAAGAATTTAAAAGACAGCTTAACAGGGGAATGTTTTAAAATTACTTACCCTCGCACCAGAGCTTCACAAGTCATCCTGAGGTAGGGAAAGGGGTTTGAACTTCTGAGGGGCTGCTGGGGCAGGAGGCAATTCTCTGGAAAGCGAGAGGAGGAAATGCCTGATAAGTAAAGTTTGCCTGGCTTTACAGATGTCTCTTAAGTGAAAAAAAAAAAAAAAGAAAGAAAGCAACACTGTGTTAAGAGGAGGTAAAACATTTCTATTGAGTTTGCTGGGTCTTAAAACACTTCTATTGAGTCTGCTGGGTCTTGATTGCCTTCAGCTCAAAATAATCCATCTGCCAAAGGGGCATGTATCAGGGTGGCATGTTCTGAGCCCCTTCACGTCAATTGTCTGAGTCACTTCCTCACTTCCTTTTCAGTGGTCCTCATACCTCCAAGATAAGCCACTGTGCTCAGATTCTTGTCTAAGGTCTACTTCTGGGGAATCCCAACCCAGACAAGCAGTTTGTTTAAAATGGGATTGTTCTATTATTGCAAATTCTGTTAAATGCTGATTGAGTACCAAAGCATACTTTTCACACTGTTAGAAAGATAACTCTCATACAATTGATGACTTGTGTCAAGGTTTTATTTAATTCATTTATGGCAGAATAATAAAGCTGACTCAGTGTAATGATATATCGACAGTAGAAAAAGGAATGCTGAATAGATGGCTAAATTAGATGTAAAATTAGTTAATCCTGCCATAACACCCTAACCCTTGAGTTGTATTATCAACCAGAGGAACAAATATCATCATAGCATCAGATTTTCTACAGAGATAGAAAACTCTAACTTTACAGATTTCTAAGAGGTCTGAGACACCAGTCAATTGGTTGTACAGGGAGGCAAAGTTTGTCATCACAAATTCTGTCTCTTTGGTATGAGGATTAATTTTGGCTGATAATTTTTAAGGCCCCAAAGACTCAGGGATCTTGGATCTTCCTCCTAACCACTTAAAAGAAGGTAGGTAGAATACCTATTCCAGGAAGTAAGCTATTATCATAGGTAACTACAGTGTGAACTAGGTTCTGTGTATATAGTTATAACTATAGGGAGGAACCTAGCAAAGTCTGTTTGCTAAAATTTCTTTTTGCATCCCATTGTCTCTGCATAGCCTAGCAAATATTTGTTTGCCAAACATACACTTTTTAATTGTTGTAGCCACACGTTCCGGGAAACAAACTCACTCAGAAGGACAATGCAGATAGTGCAGTGCAATTTATTACACCGGCGGGCCCAAGGCAGAGTCTCCTCTTAGCCAAGTACCCCAACCAGTTTTTGTGAAAACTTTATATACCCTAAGTGTATGTGCCCAAACCCACCTCCCCAAATTCCCTGAAACTAGTCTGAACAAAGGAAGAGAAAGATACAATCAAAGCTAGCCCATGATTCATATGCCTTAAGCCTAGGTAGTTAACAGTGGACAATTATCAATAGGCCTGTGGTCATACCCCAATAAGCATAATAGAATTTATGATTCCATTTGGTTTCACAGATAATTAGGGTATTCTTTTAGGCAATGGAGAATCTAGGTATGAGCCCTGGCGTTCTTCCATCCGGGGGGCCTGGTTTTCTAGTTGGTATGTCGTTTTCATAGATACTGGACACATAGCTGAAAGTCCACTGTCTAGCCCAAGATGGAGCTCTGCTTTCAAGAGCCTGCTCTGTTTCCTCCTTCATAATCTCCATAAAATTGCCTTTCTCCCCTTTGAAGGTCAAACTCTGCTCCTAACATCCTCTTTTGTCTTTAGCTGAAGAAGGTATTTAAGGTGAGGGCTTTGGCCATTTGGGCAAGTTACTAGCTTCTCCTGGGTCTCTCTCATGTATCCATGTTATTAAACTTTTGCTTGATTTTCTCCTGTTTATCTGTCTCATGTCAATTTAATTCTCAGACCAGCCAGAAAAACCTAGGAGGGTAGAGGAAAATGTCTTCCTTTCCAGCAGTAATAGTAAGTCAAATAATGTTACACTTCAGATGGACATATTAGAAAACGCCTGAGCATGATCAAAAAATGTCACTCAATAATTTTTTTTTACTTATTTCCAAGTTTAAAATCATTTTTCTGAAAAACAGGAGAATTTTAAGGTTTTTCATAAGTGATCTATGGATTAATGAATGCAGTTTTCTTATTAGATCAGTAAGTTGTAAAATATATGTGTTTTAATGTATTTTAAAATTTTAAGTTTACTTGTTTGGGACCAAAATATGTTATTAAGACATTTTAAAAATAAGAGATAATGCACATTTCAATATAGATTTTAAAAAATGGAACATAGGCTATCAAAAACAAACTTCCCCTATTCTAGGTATTGGTCTTTTCTGTTTTAAGTGTATCTAATATTTTGGTGAGAAGTGTTAGTCGCTCAGTCATGTCCTACGCTTTGGGACCCCATGTACTGCAGTCCTCCATGCTCCTCTGTCCATGGGATTCTCCGCCAAGAGTGGATTGACATTCCCTTCTCCAGAGGATCTTCCAGATCCAGGGATCGAACTCGGGTCACCTGCGTTGCAGGCGGATTCTTTACTGTCTGAGCTACAGGGAAGTCCATATTTGTTGAAATTATCTGTAAATTCTAGATCTGGACATTGGTTACAGATATACTGTCCCCAGATTTCCCTTACTGGCAAAGGATCTCTGTGAAAACATCAATTATACTAGTTTTAAAAACAAGACAATAGACCCAAACGGAGTCAGTTATGCTAAACCTTATGACACCAAACCGAAACTTAGTTTCAGCATCTCCCAGAAATGGAATCTTAAACCAATCAATCAGGAACCACCAAATCAGTGCACTAGATAATTTGCTTGAAAGACTCCTGTCATCCCCTAAAGGAAAGTAACCTGGTAATAATCAATCCACTACTTTTTTTGGGGGGGCGGGATGGGGGCTAGTAAAACTTCCTTCTTGCTACTCCTTTCTGTCTATAAAAGTGTTTCAGCTTCTACAGCTCCTTGGAGCTCCTTTCTACGTGCTACATTGCATGCTACTCCATTCGTGAATCACTGAATAAAGCCAGTAAAATCTCTATAGAGGCCTAAAAGTAAATAAATAACACAGGGTGTATATCACCAGCCTCTGAAAATTGCACTTCTTTTGGTTTTGTTTTAAAAGAATCTGAATGGACTTCTTTAAGGTCATGATACTTTTTTTTCCTTCCCATATCAAATTGTGATTAATGATGTAAAAAAGACAAAGATGTTCTTCTTTCCACTCTGTTGTTAGAGAGCCCTGAAGGGTGGTCCCATTATCAGCTAACAAGATCCACCTGAAACACTCCATTTGCAAACTCGGAAAAAATGAACAAGGAGCACCCTCTGCTTTTCCACACCAGGGGATTTGGAGTGGAAAACCTTTGCATAGGTTCAGGAATTAAGAGGAGGTAGTGTAAGAGACATTCTCAAAGCCTGAGCTCAAATGGGCTCCTCTCTTCAGAGTTCTCTTTGAAAGCCAGTGTCTCTGAATGCTGGCAGGAGACGGGCGCATTCTCTCTTTGTAAATGGAATGACCTGATTTTTATCTCTAGTTGAATTCCAGGAGGAAGCATGATGTCATTTCAACCACTGGCCAACAAACTTCTTGCTTAATGAGCATTTTGAACTTACTGGCAGTCAAGAAGGCCTTTGTTTATAGTGCTTCCAAACAGAGGTCAAAGATCCTGTTTCTTCAGCTTTAAGAAACAAAGAGACAGGCTTGCGAACCAGCCCCTATCAGCAAGTAAGTTTCAGACAATGGCAGACAGAGAAATACAGAGGGCTTCCCAAAAGGTTATACAGTCTAAGAGGCCGATAGGACAGGAGACAGAAGGAGCCGGAATGCCATCAAAGACAGGTTTTCTGCCTCATTATGGTGCATAAGTCATCCCTATCTGACCCTGAGTAGGGGCGGGGTTTCAGGCCAGCAACCTGTGGCAGGTGTGCACTAGTCACCCCATCCCCCTCACCAACTCCTGCCCTGTCCCTTCCCTTCCTCCCCCTCCCCCAGACTCCCTCAGCTGTTTGAGCAGTTGCAAAGGGCTTGGACAGTCTCCACCCACCGGCAGCTGTTGAAATGTACTCTACTGGTGGAAGCAGGTCTCTGGAACTCTGGTTACTAACTACCGAGGGCAATACCAGCAATACAAGCAGAGAAAAGGAGCTGTGGATTGATTCCTGCTGCGATGCCTAATAAATTATATATCAGGCAAAAAGGAAAGCACAGTGAAGCCCAACAGAAATAGTGAAAGCCCCCTGAAAATTTTTCATTTTGAAAAAAGAACAGCATTATTGAATTGACATACAAAAAAACTGAGCATGGTTAAACTGTACAGTTTGATAAATTTTGACATATGTATATGTTTGTGAAAATCCATCACCACCATCAGGATTGTCAGCTCCAAAAGTTTCTTCCTAATCTCTTTGTCAGCCTTCCTTTCTATGGCCAGCCCTTCCCCACTCCATTTTCCCCATCCCCCTGTAACCATAGCTGCTTTCTGTCACTAAAGGTTGTTTTGGATTCCCTAGAGTTTTATGTAAGTGAACTTCAGTGCTCTTTTTAACCCAGCTTCTTGCACTGAGCATGCTATCCATGCTGTGGTATGGTGTTCATTCTTTTTATTGACGAGTAGTATTCCATTCAGGGCTAGATCACAATTTGCCTATTCATCTATTGATAGACATTTGGGTTGTTTCCAGTCTGGGGTTATTATACTAAATCTACTATGGACATCTATGTATCAGTCTTAGTGTAGACATACACTTTATCTCAAGTAAATATCTAGGAGTGAAATGGTTGAGTTACATGGCTTATATTTAACTTTTAAATATATTGCCAAAGGGGTTGTACTATTTACATCCCTCTCTCACCCCAGGAGTGTATGAGGTCCCAGTTCTATATCCTCATCAATAATTGGTATGGTCAGTTTTTAAATTTTTGGATGGACTAAAATAGGTGTGCATTTATCTTTTAAATTCTAGATGTGGATTAAAAGTGATTTATGGCCCACCCTGATAGAACTCTAATATTCTATATTTGTCCGTATATTTATCTTTACCAGAGAGCTTTCTATTTCCCTACACTTTCATGCTGCCATCTAGCATCCTTTTATTTCAACTTGAAGGCTCCCTTTAGCAGTTCATGTAAAGGCAGATCATGTGATGGTGAATACCTTAGCTTTTGTTTATCTAGGAAAATATTTCTCCTTTAATTTTAAAGGATAGTTTTACCAGATACAGTATTCTTTATTGGCTGCTGCTGCTGCTAAGTCGCTTCAGTCGTGTCCGACTCTGTGCAACCTCATAGACGGCAGCCCACCAGGCTCCCCCGTCCCTGGGATTCTCCAGGCAAGAACACTGGAGTGGGTTGCCATTTCCTTCTCCAATGCAAGAAAGTGAAAAGTGAAAGTGAAGTCGCTCCCATCGTTTCTGACTCCTAGCAACCCCATGGACTGCAGCCTACCAGGCTCCTCCACCCATGGGATTTTCCAGGCAAGAGTATTGGAGTGGGTTGCCATTGCCTTCTCCTTCTTTGTTGGCAGTTGTTTTTAATTTCAGCCCTTTGAATATGTCATTTCACTCCCTTCTGGCCTGAAATATTTCTGCTGAGAAATCTGTTCATAATCTTAAGGGAGCTCCCTTATGTGATGAGTCACTTTCTCAAGAAGCAACTTATCACCTACAAGGGAGCTTCCCAGATAAATGAAAGCTGAGGGGGTTTAGCATCACTAGACCAGTTGATGCAGTTTAAGTTAGCTTTTCTTAGTCATTTTGATGTTGCTCTTCTTGGTTTAGAACTTACCTCAGGTACCATAACTTCCAAACTGGTTTCCAGAGTTTTCATACAGGCTTTTTTGACTATATATTGTTGTTGAGTCAGAATCTCTATTGAGGGACAAAGTCTGGGGCTTCCTGTTCTGCCATTTTGCTTAAGTCACTTCATAACCTATGCAATATTTTAAAAAATGTTTAACCTGAATCTAAACATGAGGAAAGAAACAAATCCAGGGACAATCTGAAAACACATAGTATGAATATTTGAAAAATAGTAATGTCATAAAAGTCCCTCCCCATGCCCCTGCAAGAAAAAAGCAGAGAGAGTGCTTGAAGAAAAGAGGTATGGTAGTCAATGAAATGCATAAAGCTTGATCGATTTTGAATTTTTTTAAACCATAAAAATCATTTTGTGTGTAATGAGGAAATCTGGATTATGTACTACTTACATAAAATCAATGATAAATGTCTTAGGTGTGATAATTGTATGGTGAGTATATAGAATAATGTCCTTGCTCCTAGGAGTTGTGTGTTGAAATATTTAAGAGGAAAGTGTTATGATGTCTGCAGCACACAACACGAATGAGCAAATTTATGACAAAACATTAACTCTTGGTGAACCTATACAAAGGTTATAAAAATATTCTTTAAACTTTTTATAGGTTTAATTTTCAAAATCAAAAGTTGAGGGAGAACCCTATGGGACATTATTCTTATCATCCCCACTTTACAGATAAGAAAACTGAGGTTCACAGTGATTAAGGAGCTTACTTTAGGTCACACAGTAGCAAAGCTGGGAATTCAACTTGAGTAGGTTCATGCAATGTTTATATTTTATTAAAGTGAATCCATAGCACTGAAGGTTGAAATTGCTGCTGTTTTTCATAAAGAAGGAATCTGAAGCCCGGAAGTGAGGTGGAACCACCAGGATCAGTACAGGAGGCTGAACCAGAGCATCAGCCAGGGGTTTTCCTTGGGGTTTGGTACTCATTCCATTACGTGTTGCTGAAAGAATGAGAGTGAGAGAGGAATTGGTTGAATGATTGATTGGACAGGGCTAAAAGCCTTAGAATTTCTCTCCCTGATAACTTCCCATCCTTTCCTCTGACAAACATTTTAGTATGTCTGGCCTGGGGCCAGTCACGAGGTAAGTCGGCTCTCGGCTCAGTTTGCAGTCTGATGACTCCTACCCGTGTACTGTTCTCTTCGCCTGCTCCATCTCCTCCCTTCCCCTGCCCCCAGTCTCCTAACATTCTGTCTGTCGGTCTGTCTGTCTCTTTCTCAAGTCCTCAGCCCTGCAAGCCTTGTGTGTGTGTGTGCGTGCTAAGTCACTTCAGCCGTGCCTGTCTGGAATCCTGCAGACTATAGCCTACCGGGCTCATCATTAAGGCTTTATTTTAAAGGCCATTTATTTCAGGAAACTTTTATTAACCCTCAAGGGCCCTTGCCCCATACCCATCCCTATAGGTTAAGATCCCGTTTTTCAGAGTTCCCTGTTATCACGGTTAATATTTATTGGGCACAAATAATGAGCACTTAACATGCATAAACTCATTTAGTCCTCCAAATTTGTAAGATCTATACCATCTATTTATCATCCCTGAGGTGAAAGTGAAAGTTGCTCAGTCGTGTCCGACTACTTGCGACCCCATTAACTATACAGTCCATGGAACTCTCCAGGCCAGAATACTGGAGTGGGTAGCCTTTCCCTTCTCCAGGGGATCTTCTCAACCCAGGGATCGAACCCAGGTCTCCCACATTGCAGGCGGATTCTTTCCTAGCTGAGCCACAAGGGAAGCTTACATCATCCCTAATTTATGTCAAAGAATCGAAATGTAGAAAGGTTAATTAACTTCCCTAAGATCACACAGCTATAAATTCAAACCCAGGTATCTGGTTCAGAGCTTAAACTTTTGACCACTATGTGGCAATTGTTCTTAATACATGTAACAGTAGAAAGTATTTGTTTACTTCCTACTTCCCTGTCTTCCCTGTGTAACTGAAATGTCTACAGGTTGCTCACTAGTATTTCCTGGCACTAAGCCTGGATCCTGGTATCCATAGGGCCCAATAAGTATTTGTTGCTGCTGCTGCTAAGTCACTTCAGTTGTGTCCGACTCTGTGCGACCCCATAGATGGCAGCCCACCAGGCTCCTCTGTCCCTGGGATTCTCCAGGCAAGAACACTGGAGTGGGTCGCCATTTCCTTCTCCAATGCATGAAACTGAAAAGTCAAAGTGAAGTCGTTCAGTCGTGTCCGACTCTTAGCAGCGACCCCATGGGCAGCGACCCCATGGACTGCAGCCTACCAGGTTCCTCCGTCCATGGGATTTTCCAGGCCAGAGTACTGGAGTGGGTTGCCATTGCCTTCTCCGAAGTATTTCAGGAATGAACAGTAATTCAGGTAGGATGATGGGGAGAGCAAGGCATAAGAAGCCAAACAGACCAGAGTTTATCCCTTGGCCCCTTACCCATGGGGTGGTTGTGGAGAGGTCAGTTGACTTTACAGTGCAGTAGTTTTTGCATCTGAAATGAAAATTATTTGCAAATTTTTGTATCTGTGTGGAAAAAGTGTGATGAACTGAAGCCCTGCATACATGTCAGTTCTGATGGCTTATATACCTGATGAGTAACAGGAGGTTGGTTGTTTATACTTCCTAAAGAGAAACCAGGGGGAGCCTGTGTCCTGAAAAAAGTCACTCCCTGACTATACCAAGCAGGCCTCCAGAATGAGCCTGAAATTCTAAGTCAGGCCCCAAGAACCTGCCCAAAGAGGCCTGATGGAGCACTGGCCAAAGTGCCCGCCTCAGCTCCTGGCTTTGTGAGCTCTGTTTAGGGTGTGAGATTCAGAAGGTCCATGTGGAACCCAGGGCTGTTCCTGGTCACTATGCAGTGCATGGGGATAGTGCTGGGCAGAGCCCAGAAGTAGGGATGGAGGGGCTGTGAAACCACTGTTCCCGCTCATGCACACATTACCCAACCCCAAGGAAGGACTTGGCAGATTGAGGACTCCACTGACAAGGATGCTATGTGCACTGTGGACTCTGTTCCCTACACATGCCCTGTTCTAGCTGCCCACGGGCCACTGCCTTGCCTTCAGACACGGGGGGAAGCTCAGGATCAGCAGGCAGTTGCAAGGAATGATGGGATTAGGCCCATCCTGAATGCTGTTGGGGAAATAAAGAAAGCAAAGAAATCCCAGAAAAGCTTGGGTTATATAATGCCTAAGAAGTAAAGCTAGTTCTTAAAACATATTTCTTAGGTGTCTATGTCTATGAGTCTTCGATTCCTTGTAAGTTTCACAGGATCCTAGAGTGATGATTAAACAGAAGTTTTGTGAAGACTAAGAAAAGAAAGTGGCACCATTCTGAGCCAGGATGAACATGGCAGGAACAAATGATGCCTTTGTTAAAGAGGTTGGCTACAGACAATGGGAAGGTGCAGACTTCCAAGTAGATGGAGATTTTGGAGTTGGGTAAGACTTCCCAACTTGGAGAAGGCAATGGCACCCCACTCCAGTACTCTTGCCTGGAAAATCCCATGGACGGAGAGGCCTGGAAGGCTGCAGTCCATGGGGTTGCTGAGGGTCGGACGAGACTGAGCGACTTCACTTTCACTTTTCAGTTTCATGCATTGGAGAAGGAAGTGGCAACCCACTCCAGTGTTCTTGCCTGGAGAATCCCAGGGATGGGGGAGCCTGGTGGGCTGCCGTCTATGGGGTCACACAGAGTCGGACACAACTGAAGCGACTTAGCAGCAGCAAGACTTCCTGAAGGATTTTGGGAGAGACATGTGGATTGGATACAGCTGTCTGCCCACCCCTGGGCTAGATGATAGGATTATATAGACATATAGGCACAGTTCTTGCCCTCAAGAAGCTCAATTGAGTGGATTTGTGTTTAGATCAATTCTGAGCAGTTAAAAATGTCCCAAGGTGGGAGTATTAATGAGGAGTTAACTGGGTTCCTATTTCTAGTGTAGTGCTATCCTTTTAAATATCAAAGGTATGCAGACACAGAAGTCATGACAATTTTTAGGTGACAAAAACTTGGGAGTGGTAACTCGAAGGCTGGAAATCTGAATCAATACCTTTAAAAAGTTTTGACAGATCTATTTTCTATTTTTTTTGAGCTTCCTTGTCATTTTAACAAGTGTCAGAATAATTTTTTCTTTAACACCATGCCCCATAATTGTGGGTATTTTTTTGAGTGTTGCCATCAGCCTCTTTGTCCCTCTTCCTCCTTGAGAATTCATCTACTCCTGTTGTTTAAAATCTCTTACTTCTTTTAATCTTGACATCTCAGTTGCATCTTGGCTCTCTCCCTTGAACTTAGGAAAAAGGGACACAGGATAAGAGACCTAAAATTTGTTGATCAGGGCTTTACCTATGTTATCCCATCTAATTACCAAAAGAACCCTGTTTTGTTTGGGTATTAGCATACTCATTTTTCAGATGTGGACATGGAGGCTCAGAGAGCCCAGAGACAGACATTCATAGAAAGACAGCTTGATGATTTGCACCTAGGGCTTTTGGATCCTCTTCCTGGACTTCTCCCACCACAGTGCTAACACATCTCTCTTAGAATGTATGGTCTGTATTGGGCATTGATTCATTCATGCTATTCATTTACTTAGGCACTAACATTGCATACCTATAGGGGCTACTCTAGGGAGTGAAGATAAAGAAATGAATGCGGTATAGCCCTTTCTTTTTGAAGGGGACAGTCTAGTTAGAGGGGACTGAAAAGGCAGATGATAGTACAAGGTGCCATGCTGCGTAATAAACAGTTTACCTTAGATACCTAAGGAGGTAATTAGGAAGGATGTTGTTGGGGTCTTGGATAAGGAATAGAAATTTGAACTCCCATTCTAATACAGTCGTGAATTTATTCTGCTTTTCATGTTTATATGTCATTTTCCTCTCCATTACATGTACTCGCAGAAAATTTTAGTCACTCAGTTGTGTCTGATTCTTTGTGACCCCCTGGACTATAGCCTGCCAGGATCCTCTGTCAATGAAACTGCCCAGGCAAGAATACTGGAAAAGAATACTGGAGTGGGTAGCCATTTCCTTCTCCAAGGGATCTTCCCAACCCAGGGATCAAACCTGTGTCTCCTGCATTGCAGGCAGATTCTTTACCATCTGAGCCACTAGAAAAGCCCAGGTGGCATTGTAGGCCCTCAAATTATTGATGCAAGAAAGCTTTGAACAGGTCTATGGCTGGAAGGCAATGAAGTAGCCACACTTGATTCTTACATAAAATCTCAATACATCAAACACTCAGTTGTTCATTACCCATACCGGACTCCTTATCAGTGTAACATGTTTCCTTTCTTTGGGAAGAAATTATGTAGTAGGGAAGTTTAGTGACTCATGTAAGGTCACGTAGCATTCAGTGTCAAAAGTCCAAGTGGGGTCTGCTCGGCAGGCTCCCAACCCCTGGGGATTCACCTTTGTAACAGCCAACATCGGAATGCGCGTGTCTCTTCAAGGAACAGAGGAAGATAAAGCCTGAGCAAGAACAGATGTGTTTCATCACTGCTGGTGATAGAAGGGTCCACAAAAGTGCACCCAGCATTGAGATCTCGCGATTATTGCTGCTGCTGCTAAGTCGCTTCAGTCGTGTCCGACTCTGTGTGACCCCATAGACGGCAGCCCACCAGGCTCCCCCGTCCCTGGGATTCTCCAGGCAAGAACACTGGAGTGGGTTGCCATTTCCTTCTCCAATGCGTGAAAGTGAAGTCGCGCAGTCGTGTCCGACTCTTGGCGACCCCGTGGACTGCAGCCCACCAAGCTCCTCTGTCCTTGGGATTTTCCAGGCAAGAGCTCGCAATTATTCAGTTCAGTTCAGTTCAGTCGCTCAGTCATGTCCGACTCTTTCCGACCCCATGAATCGCAGTCCGCCAGGCCTCCCTGTCCATCACCAACTCCCGGAGTTCACTCATAGGCTCTCGCAATTCAGCCAATTTCTTACCACCTGGATGTTAATGGCTGCAATTAGTTATCCACCTTGGCCTGACCCTGGGAAAAATCTGCCAGGTGCTCTCCTCCCCTACAGAAACCACTTTGCTAACAAACAGAAAAGGCCATTTCTTGCCACTAAATTTATAGAGGGGAAGCAATTCTTTCTAATAGGCCTGGAATCTGAACTTTCATAAAAGGCACCTTATCTCCCTGACTTTCTCATATGTCTTCATCTGTTCCATCGACTCTCATCGATGAAATATACCAGTAGGTGCTGCAAAGTGCTTTTTAATACCTTAGTAAACAGTTGAGAGAAGAACCTCATTACAGATAAAGTGAGAAGTAAAGTTGGACAGCCCATTTATCTTACTCAGTGTGAAATAAGGGCTGTTGTTCAATTAGGTTAAAATAAAATCTCTCATGTTTCCTTCCAAAGGTCTTGTTTGGGGACAGAGATATGAGGTGGTGGGGGTGGGGCGTGAGGGAGTGGCAGGATAAGTGAGCTTCTGAAATATTGCCCAGGAAAGTGACAGCAGAAAAAGACCTTCTTTTGAGGAAGGATGATGGGCTTTGGAAGGAGGGGAACGGCCTAGGCAGCTGCTGCTACAGAAGTTGCTTTGCTTTGGTTTCTGCCGGTGTGGCCAATTAGGAAGCAGGGGCTTGAGACAGTTAGGGATCTAATTGAGAGAGGCAGTTCAAGTCCCTCTTCAGTGCTGGCTGTGGAACTTTAATTAGCATGCCTGAGAGAAGAGAAGGAAGAGGTGGGGCCAGATGGCCAAGGATTGTGGCTGGGGCTCTAGCAGGGAGGACTTGAGAGTCTATTTGATCCTAACCCAAAGTATATGAAGACAGTACATCTGTTCTCCTTTGGCCACTAACCATAGCACATTTTTTTGCTGATTTTTCATGGGGTTAGAGGGGGAAAGCGTAGGGGTGGAGGGGGGGGAGCAGGTGCTGGGAAAGAAATGACGGTAGATAAGGAAAGAGCAGTTTGCACGTGAGGTTCTCAGCTGCTGTGCTGATTAAGAGACTGCTTTCCTTATTTCTTCTCCTCACATTCATGCTTATACTCAAAAAAGGGGGGGGGTCCAATTTTTGCTTCTAGGCCGTTAGTCTGGCAGAAGGCTGGGAACATTGCTGGGAGATCCCTCTCCCCAGCTCCCACAATTTTCACCCCTGACTTTTTCTAGTTTGCTTGAATCAGATAAAATCTCACCTGAGATATCTGTCACATTAAAAAAGAAAAGACAGCCAGAATGAAGCCCCAAGTCCTGATTTATTCATCTGATGTGTCAGACTGTCCAGGTACAAATGTCCACTCTTGCCCTCATTGCTAATTCTTGTGTTAATAATGATATCCAGGGTCATTAGTACTGGTATTCAATCAGCAGACATTTGGTCCTGTTGAAAATGTCCATGGGGAGGCATTTGGTCTATGCCAAAATGTTTTTGATATTTGGTCCTCTCCAATACCATCTGGCATGAACCAAATACACTCATGGACATTTTGGACAGGACCAAATTTCAAGGACCTTTGGCATGGGGCATATGTATTATGGATCAAATGTCTTATAGACATTCGGACAAGACCAAGTGTCCTGCCAGTCTTGTCACTCTTCATATCATGACTTGTGTTTTTTAAAAAATAATTTGTGTAGATAAAAAAATACAAACTATTCATTTGTTTCTTCAAAATTTTCTTGTTAGCCTTTGAGAATCATATACGAAATTATTACCAAAGGGTGTTTTGATTCCGTTTCCGATTAGGTTATTAAAATAAGACTAGTTTCTCTGATGAGGTTAGTAAAATAAAATTACTTTCTCTAGCCTTCCTTCCCATCACAGGATAGCTGAACGCCCATGGTTGGAAGGATAGCAGCCTCCCTGTCGGCTGCAGGACTGCAAGTGAAAACTGAAGCAGCTATCACCATATCAAAACCCAAGTCCAGATCACTTCCCTGTCCCAGAAGTTCCAGAACCCTATCCCAAATCTGCCTCTCTCAAGTCGTCAGCAAAGAGAAATGCTTCAGAAGTCACCTTGGATGCTTTACTCATCATGTATGTGGCTGCCCTGGTGGCTCAGATGCTAGAGTCCATCTGCAATTCCTGGGTCAGAAAGCTCCCCTAACAGGCAAGTTTGGCCTTGGAGTACACAATGAAGCAGGGCAAAGGCTAACAGAGAAGGGAACGGCTACCCAATCTAGTTTTCTTGCCTGGAGAATTCCAACAGAGGAGCTTGGCAGGCTATAGTCCATGGGGTTGCAAAGAGTGACACAGCTGAGAGGCTTTCATTTTCACTCATCATGTATAATAAAGCACTTTTTACACTTTTGATCTGTGCATAATCACTTACCTGTCCCTGATTTCCACTTTATATTTTACAAATATAAAGTCTAGTATATGTAATTCATACAAAGATGACATGACATAAAAAGCAACACTTTAAGTAAACAACTAAGTTAAAAAATATTTTTCCTTAAACCATGGGGTCACTGCAGCCAACAGAGAACATCTGAAATCTCAGTCCTAGAAATAATAATGTTTCTTTTATTTAGTACGTAAATCATTTCCATCCTAAAAGTCCATATGAAGTCCTCATGATGGACACTACTGGTTGCATACCCAGTACCCTCTCCTTGCTTGCTTGTTATGAGAACCCTGCTTTCTTTTCAGATATCTACTCTTCCCCTGTATTGCTTAGCAGAGTACATCCTCATCTCCTAGAAATATCCTGCTGCTAAGTCACTTCAGTCATGTCCAACTCTGTGCGACCCCATAGACGGCAGCCCACCAGGCTCCTCTGTCCCTGGGATTCTCCAGGCAAGAACACTGGAGTGGGTTGCCATTTCCTTCTCCAATGCATGAAAGTGAAAAGTGAAAGTGAAGTTGTTCAGTAGTGCCCGACTTAGCGACCCCATGGACTACAGCCCACCAAGCTCCTCCATCCATGGGATTTTCCAGGCAAGAGTACTGGAGTAGGGTGCCATTGCCTTCTCCAGAAATATCCTATTGGACTCTAAGTTAATTATGATAATCCCATTGCACTTTCTGGTGCTTGGTTTATAAATGACTGAAGAAAGTTGAAACAAGTGTCCTTGTAAAATGGGACTTATTGCAAAAGAACTGAACCTAAATGCAATTTTAAGGGAAGGAAGAAGATCCTCTTTAGGGCACTGACCAGACATTAGGTAAAAGCAGAGATTTTTTTCAAGCTGGTGAGGTCAGCATGGATCTTAATTTATTTCTCATGCTTTGCTTAGACAAGATAATGCACTTAGTACTGCTTGGTTGGTCTCAAATGCTTGGCCGGCTCTCAAAGAGCATTTGATTTGGGGAAAGGATAGAACAGGGTGTTCCCAGCCAGCCTTATCAGGACCAGACAGTACTCAAAACTGCAGCCTCAATTGTGTATGTGGCTTTTGTGAAACCTTTAAAAGGCTGGATCTGCTTACAGAGCCATTTACTACAGGGTCCCCAACGTCGCCTTACTGGGATGGCTGGGTGTCTGTCTCCTAAGTGCACACCAGTCATTAAGCAGGGGTCTTTCAATCTTAACCATTTCTACCCCATGACATACTTAATAGATGCGAGCAGAATTACCAAAACTGTGTGGAAATTCAACGATCTGTTAATTTTGCTAACATATCATTAACTATTAACTCTGAAATGGGATGGTCAGAGGAGGCAACTTAGAGGAAGTGAGACTTTTCATCCTTACATTCAGTCATGAACTAAATTTTCTCAACCAGTTTTCCTCATTTGAACCACAACACACAAGTGATTCGAATGACTGTTTTCTCATTCCGAGGATGATATATAGCCAGTGCCATTCCTGATGCATGGGAGAGAAGTTAATTCAAAGAGTGGATGGTGGGACATTAGGACTTAATCCTCTCATGGAATTGTATGCAGTTCATTTATATTTATTGTGTGCCTACTGTATGCAAGGTACCACTCTTACAGGTGTTGGTTATACAGTAGTGGACAAAACAAAGTCCCTGACCACATGGCGCTTCCACTCTAGTGGAGGATTCAGGGTCAGGACAGATGAAGACGTAGGTCTAGATATATAATGTGTATGCTATATACATGAAGAAAAGATGGAAGCTGAATAGTAGAAGGGAAGGAGAGGGCATTTTACATGGCCAGGGGAAGACAGGCCATTTGGAAATGAATTCAGGGATCTCTCTCCAGCTGGAAGGGCTAAAAGGACAGGTTGGCCCCAACTCTGACCACCAAACCTCATAATTCTTAAGGTTTCTTGTCCTCAGGGCCACGGTCAGACCACAACTTTAAGGGGGCAGATGGTCCTGGAGTCAAGTGTCACTTAGGATCAATCATCATATGACTAAGACATATCCAATTTTTTGGCTATTATCAATTATAGCTTGGTTTCCTAATTTAAATTTCTCCAAACGCACAGCCCAAGTCAAACATATACAGCGTGTGTGCCAAGTTGTGTCTGATTCTGCAACCCCATGGTCCTCTGTCCGTTACTGTTGATTATCCCAGCGAGAGTACTGGAGTGGGTTGCTATTTCCTTTTCCAGGAACTTCTGTAGAGAGTGTAGTTATTTGGGAAGTGATTCTAAATAATTCCCTGTGGGGACAGAGATTGCCCTGGGAGAAGGGAACAGGCAATGAACTGTGAAGTTACTGCTTTAGGCAATAGGGGCTCAACTCTGCAGGGACCACTGAAGCCTACAGAACAGCTTCCAGAATTGTCCATCTACCAGATAGGAAGTTGGGACATCTGTCCAATGGCTCCCATTCCCTTTTAGTTGACAGTTGTCTCTAGGGGCTTCAACTAAACTCCTTCTTCCAGGAGAAACTAGGTGGGCAGAGTAGGCTCCTGTGGTTTTAGAGAAAGTCTTGAGATAGAAAAACAGAGAAAGGCAGGGGTACATGTGAGGTGAGACTGTCCATCACAGGGCAGCTGTGGCACAGAGGATGTACTGCTGTGGAGACACATTTCTGTCACTTGCAACCTTGAGTTCTGACTAATAGTTTAGGATGAGTTGAGGGACTTGAGCTTCACACTTTTAGTGTTGGCACTGCACACTTCTGGAACTTAGCTTCTTCCTCTGTTAAATGAAGGAGTTGGACCACACAAGTTTTGAGGAGCCCTCTAGTGATTCTGTGACTTGAACCCCCCTTTCTATTTACCATGATCATACTGACTATGAGTTTCAGCATCAACCACCTTGCAATCCACTCCTTCCCCTTTTTAAACAGTAGGCCACCCAGGTGGTAAGGGGAAGACTAGAATTTTACATGGTCAGACAATTCTCATTCCACTTGAAAACACAGACCTCAAGTTACATTTTCCTCTTTCTTTAAACCATTCATTTAATAAAATTGTACTGCATGCCCACCATGTGTCAGGCACCATGTTAGACTCTGGTATAGAGAAGGAAACAAAATGACAAAGTCTCTGTCCTTTTGGAGTTTACATTCTAGCAGAGAGGGACATACAGGATGAAGGCTAGTTGTCGCTGGGGTCTTTCCTGGTGACCTTCACTGGAGCAGTAGATATCTGCCATGTCAACTTCTGCAACTTTTCGCTCTCCACAGAAGACCTTTCCCCAGTCCTCTCTCCTCTGACTCTTCTATTTCTAACTGGGGTCTTGTGAGGCAGGTTGTAGTCTCCGAAGATGGTTATAAAAGATTTCTCCCTCCACATGCTCGCCTTATAATGTGATGTCAATACTCCTCTCATTCTCTCATCAAGAGCTGGGGACTGTGCTCTCTCCCTCTGAATGGGTGGGTTTATGACACTGGAAAAAATGATGTTATTTGACTTCTGTGGCTAAGTCATAAAAGGTGATGAAGCCAGTTGGGACCCTGACAGCTATTTGCATACCCCTGTTCTCACTAACATTCTTCCCAATATCCAAGAAGTGGGAACAACCCAAGTGTCCATCAACTAAGGAATGGATAAACAAAATGTGGTACTTTTATACAATGGAATATTATTTAGCCTTAAAAAGGAAGGAGTTACATGAAGTACCTAGAATAATCAAATTCACAGAATAGAAAGTAGGATGACGGTTGTCAAGGGCTGCAGGGAGAAGAAAATCATGAATTCTTTAGTGAGTGTAGAGTTTCACTTATGCAAGATGAAAATGTTCTGGAGGTGGTTTGTACAACAATGTGAATATACTTAACACTACAGAACTGTATTCTCAAAAATAGTTAAGATGAAAAATTTAAATATTTTTTACCATAATTAAAAAGAAAAGGTGATACAGAGCTTCTGCCTTGCTTGCTGGAAAACTTTCACTAGAGCCGTGAGCCACCATGAAAGTTGTACAAATACCCTGAGGCTATCATTCTGTGAGGAAGCCCAAACTTGTGTACAAAGAGGTCCCACATGAACAAAGATAGCTGGCCAGCCCAGCTATTCCACCTACCCATCTCAGTACAATCTCATGAGAGAGGCCGAATCAGATCTGTCTAGCCAGGCTTTCTCCAAATAAAAAGGAAACTTGAAAAAAAATTGTTCCTTTAAGTTACTAGATTTTGGTATAATTTGTTATGCAGCAATGGCTAAGCAGACTCCTTGTCTCAATCTCTCAATCTGACCACAGGCAGAAAGGGATTAAGTAGCTCTAGCCCATCACTGTGCAATGTCTGATGGCCTGGCTAGATTCAAAGCCCCTGGGAGCGAAAGCCCTGTATTCATCACTGCAGCAGTTATAGCATCACCCCACAGCACTGTGCTTGGTATATTTCATCTCACAGATATCCACAAAGTACCTACTCTATGCTAGGGACTGTGCTAGAACGAAATGTCTAAAGTATGTTCTTTGCTCATAAGGAATGTAAGAGGAGACAAACATTCAACGGATAAATTGTGGTAAGTTTGATGAGGGAAAATAACCAGGTACATTTAGGAAGAATTAAGAGGGACACCATTTAGATGGGAGGAGAGTCAGGGTGGGGGTCTCTGAGACTGGAAGGATGAGAAGGCATTAGCCTTTCATCAGAAGAACATGGGTAAGAACAATTCAGGCACAGGAGACGGCCCTTGTGAAAGCCTAGAAGCCTCAAAGAAATTGCTATGAATAATATACTCAACAATGTGTATTTGCCTGCCTCAGCTTGCTCAGTCATAGGTGTGGTCCTAGTCTGCTCCACCAGTCTCTCAACCTGTCTGAACTAGTGCCCATGGCAGGCTGTCCTGCTGCCTGGCAGAAGCCCCACTGTGCAAACATATTACAAGCTTCTGCTCGTGCACCTGCTAGCATCCCATTGGACAAAGCAGGTCAAGTGACCTAGACTAAAACACTGGGATAGAGAAATACACTCCTCCCATGGAACTGAGAGGAAGGGATACACATAGTTTTGCAAACAATCCTAAATGTCTGTCAAATGCCCTGTATTTCATATTATGACTGTGGCCTGGGCTCCCTCCTTTTATCTGTGCTAGCACCTTTGTAGATGGTACTGGCATCAACTAGACTGTTCTTCCTGACACTCTCAGCTGTGATATTGGCTCTCATCCAGTCCCTCGAAATATCCACATCCATCAACCATCCCATGCCAATGCCTTGTTTGATTCTCCATTCTCATCAGTCTGCCCCATGCTGCAGCACTTAACTGCCCATGCCAGCTGTATCCGCCTATGACAAGGATATCTGATAAAAATGTAGGGTGCTGGCAAAAATCATTTCAAAGAGATAAATTAAAGTAAAATTGCCCAGGCTGATTAAAATGCTGATGAAGAACTGAGTTGGAACACTATAATAAAGCTCACTTATCTTATAGAGATGTCATGAAAATTAGCTAGTTGGTATTCATGGTCTGAATACAAAAGAAAAATTGTTATTGATTTACATATAATGTCTCTGTTGTGTCTTCCAAAAGCCTCCTCAACTAATCTAGAACAGGGAATGGCAAAACCAAATTTTGAGATTCATCCAGCTTGGTTTTATTTTATATTTGCCAATTGAAAAATAACATCAGTGGTGGCAAAGATAACAACCCTCCTCCTGACAATGGAGAGGAAAGAAGCAGAGAGAGCTGGCTTTGGACCGAGACATTTTAAAGAATTCCAGGGTATATCATAAAACACCGTTGCGTTCATAAAGTATGGTTCATTAGGTTTTTGATGGAGCGCTTCAAGGGGCATCTGTTTTCCCTTCTCTTTTCCGCTCTCTTCCCTCCCCGGAGTCCATCACCGTTAGAGACCATTTCAGGGTAAATTACGGCCTGTTCTCCAGCCTGTTCTCCAGCCTGATTATCCCGAGCCTATTTGCCATCTTCCTCCCGCCACCCGGCATTGCTCCATCCCTCAGCTTCTTAGCCCTGACCCCTGCGAGCACAAGGGCAGAGACAAGAGGACAGACTCAAGCCAATTCACTGTGCCTCTCAGTGGTGATGCTGGTAAGAGATCTGTGGGAAAGGAGACTGGAGTTCCGACCTTCTTAGCAGAGGTGGGAGAGGGAGGCCAGGCCTGCAGCTGCCAGTCAGCACTACCTCACATTTAGGGGCAAAACCTCTTTGCCCTCAAGCCTGCCTTTGCGATGTTACTGAGCAGGGCTTTCCAGTGTGTTTGGGATTTTCTTCAGAGTTGAATGATATTATGCTGTAATGATAACGGTCATAATTAGAAGAGGACACGTTCAGTGAGTGGGTGCTAGGCACTGTTCAGAGTTCTTTGGTGAATGTTCTGATTTAATTTCCACAAAGACTCTAGAGGTGGGAACTGTTACTGTGCTTATTTTACAGATCAGTAACAAACTTGCATGGGCTTCCCTGGTGGCTTAGGGGTAAAGAATCTGCCAGCAATGCAGGAGATGCGAGTTCGTATCCCTGGGTTGGGAAAATTTCCTAGAGAAGGAAATGGCAACCCACTCCAGTATTTTTGCTCGGAAATCCCATAGACAGAGGAGCCTGGTAGGCTACAGTCCAAGGGGTTGTGAAAGAGTCAGACACAACTGAGCAACTAAACAATAACCACAACAGTTGAATTTGCCCACTGCAAGGAGATCCAACCAGTCCATTCTGAAGATCAGCCCTGGGTGTTCTTTGGAAGGAATGATGGTAAAGCTGAAACTCCAGTACTCTGGCCACCTCACTCAAAGAGCTGACTCATTGGAAAAGACTGATGCTGGGAGGGATTGGGGGCAGGAGGAGAAGGGGACGACAGAGGATGAGATGGCTGAATGGCATCACCGACTGGATGGACGTGAGTTTGAGTGAACTCAGGGAGTTGGTGATGGACAGGGAGGCCTGGCGTGCTGCGATTCATAGGGTCGCAAAGAGTCAGACATGACTGAGCGACTGAACTGAACTGATGGCTCAGAGCAGCAGCAGACACTGTGGAGAGAAGAGTCACCTCTTCTCCACCCCTCTTGGGGCTGCATTGTCAACCCCTTCTTTCCCTGAAGCACAGAAGCTCATGTGCTTGTTCCGATCACCCTTTCCCACCTCCGTGGAGGGCCTCGCTCCCTGCCAGCCCCCTCCCCCCCTGCTTGCTTGTGTGATTTCCCGTGTGCGTCACAGCAGCTGCCTCCACAGCAGAGCCCTGGCTCAGCCTCTCCCCAGTAGCACGGCACACTGGTAGGTCACACTGGTTTTGGATCCAGACTGTCTGGACTGTAGTCTTGCTCCTACTGCTTCTGTCCTCTGTAGCCTTGGAAAGTCACTCGGGTTCTCTGTGCCTCAGTTTCCTGAGGTTAATAACCAGCCTCCTGTCTAAATGTGCTGAGAAGGTCAAATGAAATAATGCGCTTGGAGCAGCGTCAGATACTTGGTAAATGCTCGATAAGTACTAGCTATTATTACTTCCTGTTGTGTGCTTGCCACTGTCCTGGGACTCAAGGGGCTTGAAAAACTCTGGGATCAAATAATTTGGGGGTCTCCAGCAACCTTATGTTTCTCTGGGCTGCTCTAACCATTCATACTATTTCAGGAACATTATATTTAGGCCAAAGGGTACACTAATTTGGGACTCTCATCACTGTTTATAATATATAATGTGTATAATATATAATATATAATGTGTTCAGAGACTTTTTGGAAAGCCCAGTTACTGAGGTGAGCTGAGTAGTCTGGGGACTGAATAAGAGAGGCACTCATTTCTTCCACCTAATGAGACTAGCAAGGCTCCTACAAACCCTGAGAGTGGGGGCTTCTCAGCCCCTTGGAGATGTCAAAACGGTGGCACCACAAGAGGTTAAGGAGCAGGAAGGAAGGGAAAGCATTTGCTGAGTAGGAACCACCAAACTGTGCTTCATTGGTTTGTTTGGCTGCATTTGAAAAGCTGCGTTTTGCCTGGGTTACAGAAAGGATAAACCTTGATTCCTATCCATTTTAAATATTGGTTAGACGCAGCAGTGTCATTGTTCACTGGGCAAACACTCAGTGTGAAGTGAGAAGTGAACACTCAGTGGAAGTCAAGAGTAAGACTTTTGGAATTAGGGAGCCCTGGGCGAAAGACCAGGCTCTGCCACTCTATCTGCCATGTGATGGAAAAGCCTGCATTTCCCCTTTTGTAAAATGGAGATAAGAGTGGTACCTATCTCACAGGTTGTTCAAGTGAGATACAGGTGTAAGTTGCTTTCAGCATAGTGCCTAACATGGAGGAAGATTTACAAACTTCCTTATATCATTTTTTTGGTGAAGTTGCAAGGTCTCTGCTGATAGGACTTCTGGGAGAGGGGAAGCTGGGAAAGGGATGATGAAGGCCAAGAAAGATATTGCTGCCGGCCACCTGCCCATGACTATGGTCCGTGTGATCAGTGACATGAAGCTACTGCAATGAAGCAAGTGAGTGCAGATGGACAGGGGTCTTTCCGCTGCAGCCAAGTGGGTTTCTTGAATTTTTTTAAGATTTTTTTTTGACGTGGACCATTTTTAAAGTCTTTATTGAGTTTGTTACAATATTGCTGCTGTTTTATTGGTTTTTGACCTGGAGGCATGCCTGATCTTAGCTCTCTGACCAGGAATCAAACCCATACCCTCTGCACCCCCTGTGTTGGAAGGATAAATCTTTTTTTTTTTTTTAACTTTTTATTTTGTAATGGGGTATGGCTAATTAACAAGGTTTTGGTAGTTTCAGGTGAACGGTGAAGGGACTCAGTCATACATATACATGCATCTGTTCTCCACCAAACCACCCCTCCCATCCAGGCTGGCACATAACATTGAGCAGAGTTCCATGTGCTACACCCTAGATCTTTGTTATCCATTTCAAATACAGCAGTGTGTACATGACCTTCCCAAAGTCCCTAACTACTCCTTCTCCCCCGAAAACCATAAGATCATTTTCTAAGTCTGTGAGTCTCTTTCTGTTTTGTAAATTCATTTGCATCGTTTCTTTTTAGATTCCAGTATAAGTAAGTACGTGTTAGCAGCCCAGTTGTGCCTGACTCTTTGCGACCCCATGACTGCAGCCCCCCAGGCTCTACTGTCCATGAGATTTTCCAGGCAAGGATACTGGAGTGGGTTGCCATTTCCTTCTCCAAGGGATCTTCCCGACCCAGGGATTGAACTCGGGTCTCCTGCACTGCAGGCAGATTCTTTACTGACTGAGCTACAAGGCAAGTCAATTCCACGTATAAGGTATGTCATGATATTTCTCCTTCTCTGTCTGATTTAGTTCACTCAGTGTGATACTCTCTAGGCCCATCCATGTTGCTGCAAATGGCATTATTTCATTCTTTTAATGGCTGAGTAATATTCTATTATTTATATGTACCACATCTTTACCCATTCCTCTGTTGATGGACATTTAGGTTGCTTATATATCTTGGCTATTGTAAATGGCACTGCAATGAATATCAGGGTGCGTACATCCTTTCAGATCATGCTTTTCTCTGGGAATATGCCCAGGAGTAGAATTGCACGGTCATTTGGTAGCTCTATTTTGGGGTTTTTAAGGAACCGCCATACTGTTTTCCATAGTGGTTGTACCAATTTATATTCCCAACAACAGTGCAAGATGGTTCTCTTCTCTTCACACCCTCTGGAAGGAGACATCTTAATCGTTGGCCCCACAGGGAAGTCCCGCTAGGTGGGTTTCTAAGGTAGACACCTGGTTGTTAAGAGTTGACCAAGTTTCCGAGTTAGTACTAATATTTTTCCTTTATTTAACCCTTAAGAAAGGATTAATGCTAGAGAAAGAGAGGAAAAAGGAGATGCAGCTTAGGGAATTTACTGTCTCCCCACTCCAGTACTCTTGCCTGGAAAATCCCATGGACGGAGGAGCCTGGTAGGCTGCAGTCCATGGGGTCGCTGCTAAGAGTCGGACACGACTGAGCGACTTCACTTTGACCTTTCACTTTCATGCATTGGAGAAGGAAATGGCAACCCACTCCAGTATTCTTGCCTAGAGAATCCCAGGGATGGGGGAGCCTGGTGGGCTGCCATCTATGGGGTTGCTCAGAGTCGGACACGACTGAAGCGACTTAGCAGCAGCCGCAGCAGTGACTAGGAGACCTTGGAAAGAGCATAGCACGTTCACAACTTAATATCTTTACCTAAACTTTGGTTTTCTCATCTGCAGAGTGAAGATAACCAGCTCCACCGTATAGTGTTATTGCAAGAGTGAAATTAGAGAATGTGTATAAAATGCTCCATACAGTGACTGGCTTACTGTAAACAGCAAAGAATGACACTTTTTTTTTTTTTTTAAATGGCGTGCTCTTGTCCTGCCAAACAGGGTGTATAATCTTTTTGGAGGAAACGAAGACTCTGACTAGAAAGAACAAAAAGCATTTTATAGATTTGTTACCTTGATAAGAGACAAATTTGTAGAGCATATTCCCTTATGGCTGAATTTTGGAACAGGCTCTTCCAGTCTGTAGGCTCTTTCCTCCTATTCCTGGCAACATGGTGCTCTAAAAAGTTTCACTTCCTCATCAGATTACTCATTAGTAATGGCCTATTTAACTGGAAAGAGTCAGTAAAATGGTATTGCATTTCAGCTTAACTTAGTAGCTTGCAGTAATATTTTGAGGACCGTCATTTATTGTTTCTGCAGTTAAGTAAGCTTTAAAGTGAAAGACAACAAAGTAGTTTTAATTTCTCTGCTTTATTGAAACAGGTGCCTCACAATCCCCTAGAGAGTTTGTTGAAGCTCAAGATGGCTGGGTCCCACTCCCAGAGATGCTGGCGCCCACACTTTGAGAACATCTGGTTTAAGCCAAGGCTGATTTCTCTGCACTTACAGCTGTGATAGTAGTGGGGCTGAAAAATCCCTACTTGGCTTACGATAAACTTTGTAGATTTTTTTCTTAAGTTGTTCAAGCAGTAATTTATAGGTACTTTATTTTAGGAACTTTTTTTTTTCTACCTCAAGAAAAGTTACTCGGAAGGAGTGTAGGAAATAATGGACCATTGACCATATTTTGTGGCACATATAAAAAAATTGATGTCTGTGTTACACACTGATTAAGAGCTTGGGCTTCGGAGTTGAGAAGACAAGGAATGAGACCAAGATCTGCCCCTTTCTGGCTCAGTGGCTCTCCACACTGTTTTCTCATCTGTGAAATGGGGTGAAAAATACCTATGTTTATCACAGAGTGCCAGGCGGGGCTTCCTGTGTTATACAGCAACTTCCCACTTGCTATCTGGGTGGCATTGGAAAGTGGGGGAGGCTTAAGAGGAAGGGGATATAATATATAATAATAATATAATATTGATTGATTGATATGTATTGTATGGTAAACAACAATACAACATTGTAAAGCAATTTTCTACCAATTAAAAAATAAGAATTAAAAAATAAAATACCTATGTTCCTCCCAGGTTTAAAGAAGGAAATGTACATAAACTGCTTAAATAAATGTCAGCAGTTTTTTCAAAGGGATGAAAAACTCAATACTGCTTAAGACTGTGAGTGTCACTGTTCGTGTTTGTTCATAGCACCCTTTGGAGAGCCTGAACATGAGTGAATGCATTCTCTCTGGGGTCTAGGTCAGTTAGGTCTGTGAGTCTGGCTAGAGAGGGATTTCCAAAGGAGTCTCTCGCAAGTTATCATTCCATTTTTTTCTAGAAAAGTCAGATGGAAGAGTTTTGTTCTCTACAAAAAAAAAAAAAAAAAGAAACAAAAAACAATAAACGCATTGGCTATTTGCTAATAGACTGTGTATGCATATAACTTAATGACTAATTTGGGATTTATCATTAGTTACTATTAATCCATGAGGAACTTTGCCTTGTTTAGAGCTTTTTAGGATGGATGCAGAGCTTGAGAACTTTAGGGATCATCTGGTTTAATCCTTTCAGTTGACAGATGAGAAAATTGTGAGCCTTTGAGGTCAAGTGGATAATTTGGCTGAGGACAAAACCACAAATTTAATTTCTACTGGATGCTATCTAAATGCTCTCAGAAAGAATGGCTTATGATGAACTATTCTAAAACCGCAATTGTTTTAGTCTCCTGCAACAGGCAATTTGTTTATATCTAACACACTCTATGCTGCGATTCATGGTGTCGCAGAGTCGGACATGACTGAGCGACTGAACTGAACTGAACACACCCTACAAGAAGGTAAATTCATTTAGTTTCTCAGGGTTACACTATGAAACAAATTACACTCCTCAGAAAGTTTCATGGGATAAAATAGCCATTTTATAAGTGCATTATTGAAACTGTTTCATAACCATAACATGCAATTGGTACACATGCTTTGAAGACTTCCAGGTCAAAATGATCATGGAGCTTCAGTGTCTCGTTTTTTTACAGGTCTAAGTATACACTGGACTGTTTTCCGAGGAAAAGCTTCACCCTTTCTCCAAGGGCTCCTTTTTGCACCGTAAGTCACTTTCTCTACAGATTTTCAGTTGGTTAATTTTTCGTAAAAGCAATTTCAACTCACTTTTTATGTGATTGGCTAAAAAGGGATCTGTACTCTTAATCTCATAGGAGAACTTAACTTCTAACCTTCAGCTGCCAATGTCTTATGAAAAGCTTGATAATGAGAAATATATATGGAGTTTTGCCTGAAGGTTATGTACACTTATGACTTTAGAAATACTGATAGTGATGATGATGATGATAGAAATTATTAAGAATATACTATGTGTACCTTCCCTGGTAGCTCAGCTGGCAAAGAATCCGCCTGCAATGCAGGAGACCCCGTTTCGATTCCTGGGTTAGGAAGATCCCTGGAGAAGGGAGTGGCTCTCCACTCCGGTATTCTGACCTGGAGAATTCCATGGACTGAATAGTCCACGGGATTGCAGAGTCAGACACGACTGAGTGACTTTCACTTTCATGCGCTACTTACTCAGTTTAACTCATGCACTGTTTCATTTAATCCTCACAACCAGTGGTCCCCCAAGTTCAGCTTGCAACACATCACCTGAGGGCTTGTTAAAATACCAGTTGTTTCTAATTTGGTAGGGATCTGGGAATTTACATCTCTAATAAATTCCTAGGTGATGCTGATTCTGTTGGTTTGGGTGTTCAAGATCTACTGCTTGCCATAAACATAGCAAGTAGGTGTTTCAATCTGTATTTGATAGATGAAGAAACAGGAATTGAGGTTATGTAATTTGATTAACACATAGCTAATAATTGGCAGAGATGGGATTTGAAAACTTGCCTTTTTGATTTCAAAGTCTGTAATCTTAATTTCTGTGCCAGGTGGTTTTGCAGTAAGACTTTCTTTCTGGGCAGAATAGTAGGTTAGGACTTGATTTCTCCCAATATTGAGGTGCAAATACATTAAAAAGTGTGGAAGCTGTGAGATGGTTCTCATTAAAACCAGACTGTTGGGCAGAATCACATGACCCCTAGAGGAAATTTATCAAGAAGACAGAAATAACGAGACTAGTGAACATATCCTTTATGTCGTAGGCTATGGGACAAAGGGGAATCTTGGGTCCAGCTGAACAATGTGTCCAATCATGGAATTTGCCTTCATTAGTCTTCCTTATTGGGGCTGTTCTGACAGAATTGGATTCTGTGTATAATTTGAGAGTGATCTCGTGCTTAGGGACTTATGCTTTGAGATACCCTCTACTGAACATAGAGAAATGGCATCTCATTATGTCATCGTACTCCGACTTCCATTTCCATCTGAGGAAGGAGTGATCAGGCACTAGGGACTGTAGACAGTATTGACAAAAGGGATGGCTAAGGGTTGGTGAGAAGCACAGGTGTCTGGGGAAGATTCTTGTCAGCATGTGATTGTACAGGTGAGGAAAAGAGCTCTATTGTGTAACTGGTGAAGTCTTTGAGTCATGAAGATCAACTTTACTACCTACCATGAAAGTGAAAGTCGCTTAGTCATGTCAGACTCTTTATGACCCACCCCATGGACAATACTGTCCATGGGTTCTCCAGGCCAGAATACTAGAGTGGGTAGCCGTTCCTTTCTCCAAGGGATCTTCCCAACCCCGGGATCAGTCCCAGGTCTCCAGCATTGCAGGTGGATTCTTTACCAACTGAGCCACCAGGGAAGCCCAAGAATACTGGAGTGGGTAGCCTGTCCCTTCTCCAGAAACTCTTCCTGACCCAGGAACCAAACCAGGGTCTCTTTCCCAGTTGAGTTACGGGGTAAGCCCAGCTAACTATGAAAGGGAATTAACTAAAACAGCATTCCAAACCCACTTCTGTGAAAAGCTACCTCAGAGGCCATTAGTGATCTTCCAATTCTACCACCTTACAATCATCCCACTAAAACTCAGCTTTGCTGCAGTGGGCACAGAAAACTTTCAAGACAACTGGGATAGGAGTATGAGATGGGGTGGAGGGTCAAACTGTCCTGGAATGAGGCTGGGAGGTGGCCCCTGAGTTCCCTCTCCACCAGCAGATAGAAGAGGATTGATTTATGGACATAAATATCCCCAGAGATTGCTAGAAATATGTAAGAAGGGGAACCCTCCACTTTCCGATAATTTGAAAAGTGAAATCTTAGAATCACTCTATTTCAGGGTGTAAAGTGAATTATTTATTGTTTATTTCACTTTCAGATTGATGGAGACTGCAATACAGCAGTCATGTAATGTTTAATCCCCGAAACGAGGCAAGAGTTCTGGCCTCTGAAGTTAATTCTGCTTTGGTGCTTAATGTTGTCTTCAGTATCCCATTTATGAATGGCATGCTCTGAGCGGCCAGCGTGATTCCACAGTGCTGACCAGAAACTTTGTTCAGGTTTTTATGTAACAGCTTACAGAAAAACCAAAATGAATTTTTTGGCCAACCCAACATATGTGAATGGACAATTTGAAGTTTGATTCATCCTTCTTTGGTTGCTGGAGTCTGAGTCAGATTTGCCACTCGTGAATAGCAATTGAGCAAGATTTTTTATTATACTGTATTGAGCATGTTACCATTTTTCCTTTGTATATTTATATACCTTTCTTCTGTTATTTGGTGTACATTTTCCTATCCATATAACCATTTTGAAAGAAGAGGGAACATGTACAGAAATGGAAAAAAGGGAGGGTAGAAAAGAGGTAGAGAGGAGAAAGAAAGGAACATTAACCTATTTTACAGTAAATGTTTACACAGAAAAGCTTAATGATGTATTAACAAATAATCCAGTCCTAATGTGAGGTGACTTCTCCCAATTTAACATGAAATATAGATGATATAGCTTTACCATCTGAGCCACCAGAGAATGCAGACCTGGGTTCAATCCCTGGGTCGGGAAGATCCCTGGAGAATTCCATGGACAGAGGAGCCTGGCAGGCTACAGTCCATGGGATTGCAGAGTTGGACATGACTGAGCAACTAACATAGATATAGCTAATAAACTGTTGTTTTGCTAAATATACAGCAGTGATGAGCAATGTATAAAATGAACCAAACTGAATCAATGGGAAATAATGATTGATCAATTTGCTTTCAGAGAAAAGTAGATGTGCATTTTCTATGATACTGCTGTCCAAAGAGGGCAATGTTTCTTAGGGCAAAACATGTAACAGCACCAAGTATGAGTCATTACCAGATCATTTGTTGAAATTAGAATGCTGTTAGCAGCTACCTTCAGGTTGCTGAAAGTCAGCTTTAGGTGTGCTGAGTTAGGGGACACAAAGTCCCTGCCCTTGAGCACAGCTAGGTTATGGTTGAGTTACATTCATAAATGTGAATAATTCTGCCTGAGGGAATCCAGTATATCTTCATAGCAGAGGGAGCCTTTAAATTACTCTTAATGTGAAGGTCTTCAGGTAGAGCTGAATAAAGGAAGCTATATACAAAAGGCAAAGAGGTATCAAAGCATATGGTTGTTGGGACAACCTTACAGCGTTTCATACCACTTCACTAGAACATGGAATTAGGCAGGAACATGTACCGAGAATCCTAGTGCATCAGGCTTTCAGAAAAGTTGCTGATAGTAGTAGCCTTTCTTCTTTCACCTCATAGTCACTTAATTTGTTCTCTCACGAACCTGAAGCTTCCCATGGAGGCTTCCTCCCTTATACCCCCTCTTAAGTTCTCTTAAGTTCAGTTCAGTCGCTCGGTCGTGTCCGACTCTTTGCGACCCCACGAATTGCAGCACGCCAGGCCTCCCTGTCCATCCCAGAATTCACTCAGACTCATGTCCATTGAGTCAGTGATGCCATCCAGCCATCTCATCCTCTGTCGTCCCCTTCTCCTCCTGCCCCCAATCCCTCCCAGCATCAAAGTCTTTTCCAATGAGTCAACTCTTTGCATGAGGTGGCCAAAGTACTGGAGTTTCAGTTTTAGCATCATTCCTTCCAAAGAAATCCCAGGGCTGATCTCCTTCAGAATGGACTGGTTGGATCTCCTTGCAGTCCAAGGGACTCTCAAGAGTCTTCTCCAACACCACAGTTCAAAAGCATCAATTCTTTGGTGCTCAGCCTTCTTCACAGTCCAACTCTCATATCCATACATGACTACTGGAAAAACCATAGCCTTGACTAGACGGACCTTAGTCAGCAAAGTAATGTCTCTGCTTTTCAATATGCTATCTAGGTTGGTCATAACTTTTCTTCCAAGGAGTAAGCGTCTTTTAATTTCATGGCTGCAATCACCATCTGCAATGATTTTGGAGCCCCCCAAAATAAAGTCTGACACTGTTTCCACTGTTTCCCCATCTATTTCCCATGAAGTGATGGGACCAGATGCCATGATCTTCGTTTTCTGAATGTTGAGCTTTAATCCAACTTTTTCACTCTCCACTTTCACTTTCATCAAGAGGCTTTTTAGTTCCTCTTCACTTTCTGCCATAAGGGTGGTGTCATCTGCATATGTGAGGTTATTGATATTTCTCCTGGCAATCTTGATTCCAGCTCGTGCTTCTTCCAGTCCAGTGTTTCTCACGATTCTGCATATAAGTTAAATAAGCAGGGTGACAATATACAGCCTTGACGTATCCCTTTTCCTATTTGAAACCAGTCTGTTGTTCCATGTCTAGTTCTAACTGTTGCTTCCTGACCTGCATACAGATTTCTAGGGGCCAAAGTGGCAGTGACAAAAGCTTTTATAAACTGGCATACTCTACAATAGCATTTCCACCTTCAAGTATTCTCCTTAAGGAAATATTAAGATAAAAGATTTAACAACACAATGTCCTTTAAAGCAGTTTATTAGTTGAAAAATTGGAAACAACCTAAAAACAGTAGTTTAATAAAATGTGGCACAGGAGATGGAATACCATGTAGCCATTAAAAAAGATATAGAAACATATTTTGACATGGCAAGATAGTCATGGCACTGTCAAGTCAAAAAAAAGTTACAAAACAGTATGTACAACTTGATCCCAAGTAAAAAAATCTACAAAAGCACAGAAGAATCTCTAAGTCTATACACCTAGATAACAGTAGCTCTCCCTGGATGATGGAATTGTAAGTGATTTTTATCTTTATATACCTTTTCCCTCCTTTTTTACCAATGCATTTATGACTTGTATTTTTTAAAAAAGCACTTACGATTCTTAGGTCTCCTTTAAAATAGGGAGAGCAGAGCTTAGCAGCCCGAGCACCAGGATGTACATGTTAGTCTGATATGACTTTAATGCTTTGATGTCAAACTGTGACTGTGCAGAGTAATGTGGGTGGTGGTAATGCTTACCCTTCTTCAGACAAACCCATCCATCCCTAGAAACCCTTCACATCAATCAAGTACAGGCATTCTAAGTGGTATTGTTCTTTCTTATATGAAGCATACCTTATACCTTCACACCCACTTGTAATACAGCCCACAGCAAGGCTCCTCTACACTTGAGATAAATGTTGGTATACAAAAAGCAGGGAGAATTTTCAAGTGATGTCAGTTAGCAGGCCTGAAGGTAAAAGGCACATTATTTTTATTCTACTCAAGTGGGTCTCAAACTTAGGAGGGTAACAATTACCTAAATGACTTGTAAAATATTGAGTATATACTACGTGCCAGGTCTCATGCTGAGAGTTGGGAATTTAACTGTGATCAAAAGAATTAATAGTCTCAATCTCAGAAGCCTACATTCCAGACTGACAGATACATACATACTAAACAAATAATTGAAAGTAACTAATTACAATTAGTACTAGAACACCGGAAAGATCAGAATTCAGTTTTTGTCTTGAAATGTATTTAAAAATGTTATATGGAGAACTAAGACTAGTTGTATAGCCCCTTGAAGACAACAAGTACCAAAAAAGGTACTTGGACATACAAATTAACATTTTTGGCAAATTCCTTGGTGATGCTGATATTGCCTGTCCTGGGGGGTCTCACACTGAGAACCACTTCCCTACTGAACAGTTTCCCATTAGGATAATGTGGGAGAAAGGGCAGGTGTGCTGTGGACAAACACCACACCCCCATTTGAGTCTCACCATGAGGGAAGAGCCACTTAACCATCTGGAGAAGGGGTTGAGGCAAAGTTGTGCTGTGCTAAGTCGCTACAGTTGTGTGCGACTCTTTGCAACCATATGGAATGTAGCTTGTGAGGCAAAAGTACCGGAGTGGGTTACCGTGCACTCCTCTAAGGGATCGTCCCAACCCCGGGATTGAACCCTTGCCTCTGATGTCTCCCGCATGGGCAGGCAGGTTCTTTACCACTAGTGCCACCTGGGAAGCCCCTGAGGTAAAGCTGGCTGCAGGTCATACTGCAAAGAGTGCTACATACTATGGCAACATATTTCAAACTTTCAGGTGTCCCGGGGCTAGGGAAGATATTTTAAGGAATCATTTCAAAAAAGCATGGAGGCAAGCTGGACCTTCCTGGGTAAATAAAGCTGTTCCTTCTTGCCCTGTGCTCCTTCATCTTCTGCGGGTCCTCCTAAGACCAGCCCCTCTATTTACGTCCTGTTCCTTTGTTCTGGTGGAGAACAGCAGACTACGAGGATGAACTCTAACCCACTAGTGACTCTGGCCTCAGGTTTCTTACTTCTCACATTATTCAGACTGAGGCACATTCCCATTTCTAGGACCTAGTCTCCTACAATATGAATTCTTCTGATCAGCACCACAAAAACAATTTAATGCAATGACCTTTTAGGTTAATTACCTTCAGGACAAATAAAAGATATAATCAGTTACTTCTGTTTGTAAAAAGAGCCTATGATTATTTCCAAGTTTACTGTTTCATTTATACATGCATCCTTCACATTTCTGTATCTTTAGATTAAGCTCAGGGCCACAGAGATTAAGTAATTCTCAATTGCACCATGAATTAACAGGCTTCCCAAGGTTTTCTTCCACGCCTAAGAACCTACAGACCTTTACCTGAGTAAAAATTAAACCTATGACCTTATAAAAAAAGCCCAAACCAAAATAAAACAAATCCAAAAGACTCCAAAGAACCAAACAAAACTCCATTAAAATAAAAAACAATAAACATAAAAACAAATTTACATATTGTGCTGGATTTGTGGTGGACAAAGGCACAAATAAACCTTTGAACTCTAACATTACTGAAGGCTACTGTACATTATTGGGTTACGATAAGCAACATTCATTTGATGCAAAGCAGAAGGTTCTGATAAAAATGTACACTGACCGTGGCAAGGTTAAACCTAGATCTTGATCTGATTTAAACAGGGTGCCAGATACAATCAGTAAGGAACAGAACAGAGCATGGACATAGAAGATGAATCTCTGATTCACAGTTGTAAACAAGGCCAACAGTCAGGAAGCTACAGAAGCTAACAAGGGGAAAAATCTTTACAGCACATTTCTACAGTGTGCCAAGCTTTTCCCCCCAAATTATCTAACATACAAGATAGTTATAAAATCTACAGGTATAGATTTTATAGATATTACTATTTTTAAAACTTTTTTTTGGCTATAAAATCCTCACGATAACCTTAAGGTGGCATAATTATTATCCCCACGTTACTACCAAGGAAATGGCAGTTTACATGACATCTGAGCTGAAGCTCAAAGAGCACAGTATGTGAAGAAGACTGGATTTGAACCCAGGACAATTGTCCTTCACTGCTCATATTCTTTCCCTTTTACTACTCTACTTCCCATAAGCCTAATTTACAGTTGCTATTAAAGCTGACTTGATCTTTTCATATGATCTTCTAATGCCTAAATCTGGATTTACATAATAGATGGTGCCCTGGGCTGGCCTTCGAGCTTCCTTTCTGGGGGAGAAAGCTTCACTCAAGTGGTTTTATGGCTAACTAACCAGCGTGAGCAGCTCTGGGGATTAACAGTATGGAAATTCACAGGGTGAATCAAATCATCTTTTACAACTATAAAACTGCAGAGAAATTTGTCTCACAGAATAGAAATGTAACAACTACTGTTAAAATTTGGATTGTAAACTGAATTATCAACAAGTTCACCAAGTTCTCATTAAGAACTCTTAAATACCATTTTAAAACATCTTTTGTGCTGAATATTCATTTTTCAAAGTACCAAAACATATCATTTTGACACATTAATATTTCCTAAAGAAATTAACTACACCTTTATACTTAACATGTAAGCCAGACTGAACCACTCTGAGCTGACAGAACATGCTACATTCTCTCAACTCCAGGCCTGGCGTAACTTTTTCCTCTGCCTGGAACACTTCCTCTCCAAATCATCTCCCACTATCCAAATTTGAATTAGGTGACTCCCAAAGCTCCAAAACACGGTATCACATTTTCCTTCTATCATGACACTGACTCTGTTATATGACCATTGCTTACTTATTTTTCTGTATCCCCTACCAGTCTTTAAGATCTGTAAGGGGAAGAATTTGGTGCATCTTGGTCAGGGTCATATTCCAAGCTGATCAGCATAGTGCCTAGCACCCAACAAATGTTTGATGAATGAATGAAAATGAGAGCCGAAGTCCTGACATGGAAACAATCTGCTGATTCATAGCAATAGCCCACACAGCAATTTTCTGATTCCAAGTATATTACTAATTGTTTCATTAGTGTGTGAACTAGAGAGCCTGATTAGGATAACCTAAGGTCATTAGTAAATTTTTAAAGTTTTATTTGTAGGCTTAAAGTAACCAAAAGTATATTGTTTGGATACAATTTACTCTATAACAAACACAGCTGTGCAAATCCATATTTTTATAAGGATTTGTTGTTGAATAACAAATTCTCTTTACTGTACTACAATATCTTAACACATCCAATTCTGATTATGGATTAAATGGTGCCAACTGAACAACCTTAGAAACATTGTTCAGTGAATTGAGTTTGTCCCAGATGATTTAGAACCTTAACTGCAAATGTACTAGAGAAATATGGTAATACTTCTTGAGGACTAGTTATTCTTAGAAGAAATCATTCAGTAGTATTTAATAAAAAGCCCTCAAAATAACTCACTGAAATAGAATATTGTCATCATTCAATAACTGCTAGAAAATAAGGTAAACATAGTATAACTAAGTTTTTGTTTATGAAAACATTCAGAAACATTATATTTTTCACAAAAGAGGTTTATATCCTAGAGCTCTTTTTAAACCAAGTTAAAAACAAATTTTAACTTTATTCTTTGGCTATTAATTATACCTAATAAATGAGTCACTGATACCAATTCACAATAAATTTATTTTACATACAACAAAAAGCTTGCCATTAATGAAAATTCCAGTAGAAAACAGTTCTTCTGCTTTAACTTGGGGTTCAAAAGTAGAAGGTACGTATTAGTGAAACCTCAGTAGAAAGAGAATTTTGTAACAAAACATTCTTGGCATGAAAGCTCTAACATAACTTTTGTAATGAAATATTTACCATGCAGTTTTATTGGCAGAAAGGCCAGTTTCTGATGGTTGGTATTTTCTTTTCAGTTTCTTAAGACATTAACATGAAAGATACTTAAACCTGTTTTATTAAGAGTTAACTGTATATAAATATGGTATCTTTCCACAGTCCACCTATTTAATTGAGGAGTTCTAAGTAGGTAATTGGCACCCTGCCCTTCTGGTTTCCCCTTTCACCCATCAGCCAGTCTGAATCCATTCCAACGACACTGAAAACAGTGATTACCTACAAAATAAAACATTTCCAGTTATTAACTATATTAATAAATATACAAAAAACTAATCAGATTTAATTTGTTTCAATTGTAAATTATTCACTATGAAAATTTAAATATTACCATAAACACCATTGTCACATCATAGACATTATCATCAATGTGAAAGATAAAGGGTTTTATCAGAGGCAGTTTTAGAAATCTAATTATTTAGCAGTTAAAAGCTTTAAATAGTTCTGTGATGTTCTATTTTGTTAAAAAATAGTAGTTAAAAATTCACAGAATATTAACACAATCTGCAATCTATGAAAACATTCATAATAAACTATTTCTAAATAAGCAATGATGAATTTGCATTTTGTTATACTGGAAGGTTAAGTCAATCTATGATACAGTTTTCTTTTTACATCCACATTACTCACCTCATCTGCCAGAAGGGATAATTCAGCGCTGTTTGCAGCATCATAATCATACAGAACCCTGGCCCTCCGGCTGCCACTGCACTCCTTCAGGTCAGTGAGGTTGGAAGGAGAGGTGATTACTAGGCTACTTGTTGAAGTCAAGGCAGAGGAACCAACCACATTCGATGAAGCAGATGGTACAGGTGCCACAGAAGTCTGGTTGTTGTTAGAATGATAACTGGATGGAAAACTGTTGAAAAGAAATTGCCAATTATGTATACAGGACCAAAGTTTCTGTATATCACCACCTGGTGGCAGTATTTACCTTCTACCAACCTCCACTGGCTGAAGATTTAAAAGATGCTAATATTTTAATGATAAAGTGTGCTCTCTCATTACCCCTTTTGGGTCAATTACATTAGAGAAAATGCAGGTTATTTTTAAATATAAAATCCTTGAAAGTCTGTTTCAAAGTCATCTTTACGAGTATAAACTTTAAAAAGTTTAAAGAAACATATCTATTTTTCTCCAGAAAAATGATTCGTAATACTTCAATTTTCTACTGTATGTTTTATTAACCTTTTCCTTCCTTTATGAATTTTTAAATAAAAAACAAATGAAAAACTTACCTAAATGTCAGATACTACCACAGATTAAAGTTTTCAAGTTAATTCTTTGAGAAATATTTGACTAACAACTTTTTCATAAAATAGATTTTCACATTTTTCTGTTCATTCGAATATTTACTGAGTATCTCCTTGTCCAGCATCACTAGAACAAGCTGAGATATAAACGTGAAACTATACCATTCTTTTATGGATTGTAGACAGGTGAAGGGACAGACATTCAAATAATATGTTATGACTGATAACATAATGAAGACTCAACGGAAGAATAGGGCAGATATCACAAATTCTTCTTGTTTTTTAGGGGAAAAATGCAAGTTTTATTAGAAATTAGTGAAATCTTTTTATCAATGTGCTTACAAATACTTTAAAGATAATTAGAATTTTCAGTTTATTTTAAGCTTACTGTTCTTCCATAATACTAAATAGAAAAAAACATAACATGGCTGGCCTATAATAATTCTAATCCAACCACCTGTAAGGTCGAAAATAATCCTATTAAAATTCACTGTTGTTGTTCAGTTGCTAAGTTGTGTCCGATTCTTTGGGATCCCCATGAACTGCAGCATGCCAGGTGTCCTTGTCCTTCACTATCTCCCTGAAAGTGAAAGTGAAGTCGCTCAGTTGTATCTAACTCCTTGCGACCCCATGGACTGTAGCCTACCAGACTCCTTGTTCCATGAAATTTTCCAGGCAAGAATAGAGTGGGTTGCCATTTTCTTCTCCATCACTATCTCCCTGAGTTTGCTCAAACTCATGTCCATTGAGTCAGTGATGCCATCCAACAACCTCATCCTCTGTCATCCTCTTCTCCTCTTGTCCTCAATCTTTCCCAGCATCAGGGTCTTTTCAAATGAGTTGGCTCTTCACATCAGGTGGCCAAAGTATTGGAGCTTCAGCTTCAGCATCAGTTCTTCCAATGAATAATCAGGGTTGATTTCCTTCAGGATTAGTCTCGTTTGATCTTCTTGCTGTCCAAGGGACTCTAAAGAGTCTTTTCCAACACCACAGTTCAAAAGTATCAATTCTTCAGTGCTCAGCCTTCTTTATGGTCCAACTCTCACATCCATACATTACAATTAGAAACAGCATAGATTTGACTATAAGGACCTTTGTCAGCAAAGTGATGTCTGTGCTTTTTAATACACTGTCTAGGTTTGTTATAGCTTTTCTTCCAAGGAGCAAGCATCTTTTAATTTCGTGGCTGCAGTCACCATCCACGTTGATTTTGGAGCCCAAGAATATGTAATCTGACACAGTTTCCACTTTTTCCTCATCTATTTGCCATGAAGTGATAAGACTAGGTGCCATGATCTTCATTTTTTGGAAGTTGAGTTGTAAGCCAGCTTTTCCACACTCCTCTTTCACTTTAATCAAGAGGCTCTTTAGCTTCTCTTTGTGGTATCACTAGTTAAAATATAAAATGCTTCATCGGTAAAGATAGGTGAAATTAATCTCTTCATAAAATACAGTTTTCTTCTTTATGACTCCTGTGCCATCTGGAAATCAGTCAGCAAAATTTTCTTTATCCTTAATCTCTTCTCTAAACCTTCCTTTCACCGTCTGATGCTTGTGTTTATCTCCCACACTCCATGTATCATTGAGCCTAGAGGTGGAAGCTGCAGGAGTTGCATGCTCATTTCCATTCCTATAATCCTCTCCCTCACCAAGATTACTCCTACCAAATTTTTGAATTTCACGTTATTCAACTATCAACTATCTCTTGTTGCAATCATCTACAGGTGTCTTTTTTTTTTGCCCTTTATCTCTAAATTTTAGTTTCTGGCTCACTGCCAGTATATCTTAATTCTTGGTGATTCTAAGAATTATTTGAACAATATTAACAATATTATTTGTTCAAATAATTGTTAGTCTAATTAACAATCAGATCCATGGGCCTATCAGATCCATGGGCTCTTCTCTCCTAGTGATTCTGTGCCTGACCCTAATTCAGCTATCCATTACCAATGCCTCATCTAGACTTTTATCAATTCCAAAAACTATAACCCTTATAATAACCATATTTCCCAACATTCCATTCTCTGACCATCATCTTTTCCCCTAGTACTCTCATTTCAACAAGCCTATCTCAGATTCCAAGCTGGAATCAAGATTGCTGGGAGAAATATCAATAACCTCAGATATTCAAATGACACCACCCTTATGGCAGAAAGTAAAGAAGAACTAAAGAGCCTCTTGATGAAAGTGAAAGGGAAGAGTGAAAAAGTTGGCTTAGAGCTCAACATTCAGAAAACTAAGATCATGGCATCCAGTCCCATCAATTCATGGCAAATAGATGGGGAAACAGTGGAAACAGTGGCTGACTTTATTTTGGGGGCTCCAAAATCACTGCAGATGGTGACTGCAGCCATGAAATTAAAAGACACTTACTCCTTGGAAGGAAAGTTATGACCAACCTAGATAGCATGTTAAAAAGCAGAGACATTACTTTGTCAACAAGGGTCCGTCTAGTCAAGGCTATGGTTTTTCCAGTAGTCATGTATGGATGTGAGAGTTGGACTATAAAGAAAGCTGAGCACCGAAGAATTGATGCTTTTGAACTGTGGTGTTGGAGAAGACTCTTGAGAGTCCCATGGACTGCAAGGAGATCCAACCAGTCCATCCTGAAGGAGATCAGTCTTGAGCATTCACTGGAAGGACTGATGTTGAAACTGAAACTCCAATACTTTGGCCACCTGATGTGAAGAGCTGACTCACTGGAAAAGACCCTGATGCTGGGAAAGATTGAAGGCAGGAGGAGAAGGGGACAACAGAGGAGGAGATGGTTGGATGGCATCACCGACTTGATGGACATGAGTTTGGTAAACTCCTGGAGTTGGTAATGGACAGATAGGCCTGGTGTGCTGCAGTCCATGGGGTTGCAAAGAGTCGGACACAACTGAGTGACTGAACTGAACTGATCTCAGATCTATAGTCCTACCATAGATCTACCATCTATTACCCTACCAGCATGCCATTTGTGTCCAAGGTAAATTATCAGAATCACCGACCCTTGCACGTACCTTCAAATCCCATGTCCTTTACTTCATACTACTCATTTGGTAAAGATTTCCCTAATTATCTATTCAGTATCCATGTATCTCTGACATGAAAAAATAGAAAATCATAGTCTAGTCTCACACTCAGTGAGTTAAGTAGGAACAAGTGGGTCCACAACACTGCCTAGCAACTACACTACATTTCTTTAAAATCTATCCACTTAACATTCTCCTGATGACTTTTCATGCCCCTTTATACATCTGCAAAATTTCAGCAATTCTCCGTTAACCTTTATAATCAGCTGATGAACTGCTTCCTTTTTATCTAAGAGGAGAAAAAACAATCAGGAAACTTCTACACCTTTGGTCATCTTTCCTCCTACTACAGATGAGCTATATTATTTTAAGGTTAATTTTTCCACCTGTGTATAAAATTGCCTCTCAAGGTTATCACACTACCAATTCTCCCCTTTCTTTTCAATACTGTATTTTCTCCATTTACTGTATCATTCTTATCAGATTATAATTGTGCTTTTATTTCTCCTATCTTAAAAAACCAAGACAAAAATGGGCTAGACTCTACTTCCTCCTCTGGCTAGTGCTTCACCTCTCTATTCCTCTTTACAGTAGGACTCCTTGAAAGACTCATCTAAACTTAATGTCAACAGTTTCTTTCCTTCCACTGACAAACAAGCTTTTGCCCACACTGTTCCATTAAAGCTACTCATCCAGGTCAGCAATGACTTCAATGTTCTAAACCCAAAGGTCTACTAACAGCCCTCTTTTCCCTTGATCTATCTAGAGATCACAGTCAAACACTCCTCTCACCTTTTACAGCTTAACCCGAGGCCACACACGTGGTTCACATCTTACCTCACTGCTCACTCCTTACCATTCTCCTTAGCTTGTTCCTCGGCTCTTTGTTGGAGTACCTCACGGCTCAGCCCCTGGTCTTTTTTCTCTCTCTACTCATGCTGTGCTGTGCTTAGTCCTCAGTCGTGTCCGACTCTTTGTGACCCCATGGACTGCAGCCAGCCAGGAACTTCTGTCCATGGGGATTCTCCAGGCAAGAATATTGGAGTGGATTGCCATGCCCTCCTCCAGAGGATCTTCCCAACCCAGGCATTGAACCCAGATCTCCCACACTGCAGGCAGATTCTTTACCATCTGAGCCACCAGGGAAGCCCATGAGTAATGAAGTAGGTAGTCTATCCCTTCTCTAGGGGATCTTTCTGACCCAGGAATCAAACCGGGGTCTCCTGCATTGCAGGTGCATTCTTTACCAGCGAGCTACCAAGGAAGCCCCTCTCTCTACTTACTCTGTTGGTAATTTCATCTGGTCTCACAGATTTAAATATCCTTGATATAATGACAAATGTCTAATTTATCTACTTCACTCCCCCACCAATATCCAGACTTGCATATCCTAAAACTGATTATCTCCACTTGAATGTTTCATTTCTCAAACTTAACATGTCTAAAACTGGGCTCCTGATATACCTGACATGCCTTCTCCACACCCAACCTGTTCCTCCTGGGGTATTCCCCATTTTAATGAACCAAAATGCCAATTCTTTCAGTTTCTCAGGCCAACACCTGCAGTAATTCTTGACACCTCTAGGTCTCATGTATAGAACATATATCAGCAAACCCTTGCTGTCTTTACCTTTAAAAACACACCCAGGGTTTGAGCACTTCTACCATATCTATCACAACCCCCCGATCCAAGCTTCCATCATCTTCTGATTGGATTATTACCAAGTTATTGCAATAGGCTCCCAATAGGTCTGTCAGCTCACACTCTTGCCCTCTAACATCTATACTCAACAGAGCAGCAAGAATGATCTTGTTAAAAGCTAAATCAAACTATGTCCCTCTTCAGCTCAAAATCCTCCAGACTTTATCTCCAAGTAACGGTCAAAGTCCACAAAGAGTGGTTTCCAAAGCCTAGCTCCCTGTTTCCTTGATTAATCTTTAGCTAAACTCTATTTTGCTACCTGGACATACAGCTATGTTCCTGCTTGAGTTTTGTACTTCCTCTCCTGGAGCATCTCTAAGATGCCCGTGTGCTTTATTTTCTCACATCTTTCAAATCTATCTTCCCTGACTATGTAAATCTCTACTTCCCTGCTGTATTTTTCTCCAGTGCACTTATCGCTTCCTAATATACTATGTAACTGATAAAACATATTGATTTTCTATGCCCCTCTACCCCTAAACAGAATGTAGGTTCCATGAAGGCAGGAATATGATCTATTTTGTTTATACTCTATCCTTGATGTCTAGAATAGTGCTTTTAAAAATTACAAGCAAATGTTTCTCTGATGGGTAAAAGGGTTCTAATGATAAAAAGAACTCATTTCTAATTCAGTTTCACTCTGAAGTTAAGAATACATTTCCGAGCATTCGTTCCTCAGTGAATGCAGCCTATATATACATTTCCGGAGGAAAAAGAAAAAGATATGCTCTCTCCACACAGACGTGTTTGTATATCTAGACAGGATTTTTAAAATGTTCTACCATGGAATTTTACTTTCAAACTTACCAGTATAACTAACCTTTGTTTAGCCACTGAGTTCTACTGATGTTAATTTTGGGGAATTAACGTAAAAAGAAAAACAACAAAACACCAAACAGAAAAACCCAGAAAGACCATCTTCACCTTCTAAGAACTATTACTGCTAAATTAAAAAAAAAGAAAAAAAACTCTAGACCTCCTGCCACTGTAGCTCAATACGTAAACTTTCCCACTATTAAAAATAAAATGTATTTACTAATCTTATAACCAGTTCTTCTGATTCCTTATCTGTATGTGGATAATAATAGTACCTATCTCAGAGCATCAATGACTAAATTTTGTCTGAATGGCTGAGTTTCAAGCATTTGAATGGCTTTAAGGAGAATGCATGAGGTGGCCAAAGTACTGGAGTTTCAGCTTTAGCATCATTCCTTCCAAAGAAATCCCACAGCTCATCTCCTTCAGAATGGACTGGTTGGATCTCCCTGCATTCCAAGGGACTCTCAAGAGTCTTCTCCAACACCACAGTTCAAAAGCATCAATTCCTCGGCGCTCAGCCTTCTTCACAGTCCAACTCTCACATCCGTACATGACTACTTTGGCCATCTCATGCAAAGAGTTGACTCATTGGAAAAGACTTTGATGCTGGGAGGGATTAGGGGCAGGAGAAGAAGGGGACAACAGAGGATGAGATGGCTGGATGGCATCACTGACTCGATGGACGCGAGTCTGAGTGAACTCTGGGAGTTGGTGATGGACAGGGAGGCCTGGCGTGCTGTGATTCATGGGGTCACAAAGAGTCAGACATGACTGAGCGACTGGACTGAACTGAACTGAAGGAGAATGCAAGGATGAATGATTTTAACAGCAACCCCTATGCTGCACTGCTAGAACATCAGGACAATATGAACAGGAAGTACTAATCTCCTTGGGCTTAAAATTGGTTCTGTGGAAGTGACTAATTTTGTTCTATGCCTAGTTTTGAAGGATTAATATGCAGAAAGGAAAATCAAAGTGATGAGGCTTTTTAATTTTTTCTCCTTATTCCTTCTCTTGATATTCCTCTTTCAAATGTTACATATCCCTCCCCTGCTTTCATGGTTCCTCATTATATAAATCTCAAACTCCTCATTACTTAAAGGGTGTTCATGAAGTGACACTGCTTCATTATTCTAATCTCATCTCAGTTCAGTCGCTCAGCTGTGTCTGACTCTGTGACGCCATGGACTGCAGTGTGCCAAGCTTCCCTGTCCATTACCAACTCCAGGAGTTTACTCAAGCTCATGTCCATCAAGTTGGTGATGCCGTCCATCCATCTAATCCTCTGTCGTCCCTTTCTCCTCCTGCCTTCAATCTTTCCCAGCATCAGGGTCTTTTCAAATGAGTCAGTTGTTCTCATCAGGTGGCCAAAGTATTGGAGTTTCAGCTTCAAGATCAGTCCTTCAATGACTATTCAGGACTGATTTCCTTTAGGATTGACTGGTTGGATCTCCTTGCAGTCCAGAGGAGTCTCAAGAGACTTCTTCAATACCACAGTTCAAAAGCATCAATTCTTAGGTGCTCAGCTTTCTTTATAGTCCAACTCTCACATCCATACATGACCACTGGAAAAACCATAGCTTTGACTAGACAGATTTTTGTTTCCAAAGTAGTCTCTGCTTTTTAATATGCTGTCTAGGTTGGTCATAGCTTTTCTTCAAAGGAGAAAGTGTCTTTTAATTTCATGGCTGCAGTCACCAGTATCATCTTTTAGGATTTGAAATAGCTCAACAGGAATTTCATCACCTCCACTAGCTTTGCTTGTAGTGATGCTTCCTAAGGCTCACTTGACCTCACATTTCAGGATGCCTGGCTCTAGGTGAGTGATCACACACACCATTGTGGTTATCTGGGTCATGAAGATCTTTTTTATATAGTTCTTTGCATTCTTGCCACCTCTTCTTAATATCTTCTGCTTCTGTTAGGTCCATACCATTTCTGTCCTTTATTGTGCCCATCTTTGCATGAGATGTTCCCTTGGTACTGCTAATTTCCTTCAAGAGACCTCTAGTCTTTCCAATTCTATTGTTTTCCTCTATTTCTTTGCACTGATCACGGATGAAGGCTTTCTGATCTCTCCTTGCTTTTCTCTGGAACTCTGCATTCAAATGGGTATATCTTTCCTTTTCTCCTTTGCTTTTACTTTTCTTCTTTTCATAGCTATTTGTAAGGCCTCTTCAGGCAGCCACATGGCTTATTTATATTTCTTTTTCTTGGGGATGGTCTTGATCCCTGTCTCCTGTACAATGTCACGAACCTCCATCCATAGTTCTTCAGACACTCTATGAGAGCTAGTCCCTTGAATCTAATTCTCACCTCCACTGTATAATCCTAAGGGATTTGATTTAGGTCATACCTGAATGGTCTAGTGGTTTTCCTACTTTCTTCAATTTAAGTCTGAATTTGGCAAGAAGGAATTCATGATCTGAGCCACGGTCAGCTCCCGGTCTTGTTTTTGCTGACTGTATAAAGCTTCTCCATCTTCGACGGCAAAGAATATAATCAATCTGATTTTGATATTGACCATCTGGTGATGTCAATGTGTAGAGTCATCTCTTGTGTTGTTGGAAGAGGGTATTTGCTTTGACCAGTGCATTCTCTTGGCAAAACTCTTGTTAGCCTTTGCCCTGCTTCATTTTGTACCCCAAGGCCAAATTTGTCTGTTACTCTTGGAATCTGTCTTCCTACTTTTGCATTTATTTCAGTCCCCTATTATGAAAAGGACATCTTTTTGGGGTGTTAGTTCTAGAATGCCTTGCAGGGCTTCATAGAACCATTCAACTTCAGCTTCTTCAGCATTACTGGTTGGGGCATAGACTTGGATTACTGTGATACTGAATGGTTTGCCTTGGAAACGAACAGAGATCATTCTGTCGTTTTTCAGATTGCATCCAAGTACCGCATTTCAGACTCTTGTTGTCTATGAGGGCTACTCCATTTCTTCTAAGGATTTCTTACCCAGAATAGTGGATATATGGTCATCTCAGTTAAATTCACTAATTCCAGTCCATTTTAGTTCACAGATTCCTAAAATGCGTCAGTGTCAGTGTTCACTCTTGCCAGCTCCTGTCTGACCACGTCTAATTTACCTTGATTCATGGACCTAACATTCCAGGTTCCTGTGCAATACTATTCTTTACAGCACCGGATGTTACTTCCATTACCAGTCACATCTACAGCTGGGTGGTGTTTTTGGTTTGGCTCCTTCTCTTCATTCTTTTTGGAGTTATTTCTCCACTGTTCTCCAAATCACTCCAGTATTCTTGCCTGGAAACCCCATGGACAGAGGAGCCCGGTAGGCTATAGTCCATGGGGTCACAAAGAGTCAGACACGAATGAGCAACTTCACTTTCAATGACCTGGGGAGTTCATCTTTCAGTGTCCTATCTTTCTGCCTTTTCACACTGTTCATGGGGTTCTCAAGGCAAGAATACTGAACTGGTCTGCCATCTCCTTCTCCAGTGGACCATGTTTTGTCAGCCTCATCTACTACCCCATTTTTTTTTAAGGCTTCTTGATTTTTTTATTACTCAAAAAAGCTTCATTTTAAAATTTAACTTTCTGACTCTGTGCTTTCAACACTTTCACAATGATTTTCTGCTCAATAAGGACAGTGTGCTTGGTCCTGTCATGGATACATATAGCATACAGGGAACCACCATAAGCCCAGCTGATATATTTCTTCATTTTAGACAACCTGATAAGAACTTTAGGTCACAGCAAATTCCTCAAAAGTGGCCTGGGCATATTCCACATGTAGATTCTGCTGCTTTCCCAACCTTCTTACTATAAAGATAACTCTATTACCAGGGATTTGGGACAGCCTGGTTTCCTCAGAGGGGTACTGTAGGACAGTCTACAATGCGGTATGTCAAATGCTAGACCATTCTTAGTGCCTCTTGATACTGTCCCTGGAAGAGCTCCTATCCCATTTTTAACTTGAACACTGTGATCCAACCCACAATGAACTACTGTCAGTTCCCTGAGCTTGCCACACTCTCCCCTCTGGCTCTTCCATATACATATTCCCCCTTTGCCTAGAACCTTCTTCCCTGCCCTTTTCTTCATCTAGATTATTCCTACTAAAATACTTTTATCTGTGAATCTTTGCTAGACTCACTTGAGTCACAGTTAGATGTCCCTTACAGTAATCTGAACTTCTCTATCTTTCTACTTATCACACGGCCTGTCCACCTATGGCCTGTACTTCTACCTAGACTTTGTTGTGAGAGCAGAGATGATGTCTGTCCTGAATGCCATTTTATTTGCAGTGTCACCTTATAATGTGAGTTCTACGAACATAAGCAATTTTGCCTGTTTTGTTTGCTGATATAATCCTAGAGTACAGAACAGTGCTTGGATATGACAGGTGTTCCATAAATGTTTAATAAATGATTGGGCTATGTGCTTTACATGTGTGCTATAAAGAATAATACCACACTCAATAATATCAATGGGTGTGAAGTCTTATAGAACACTCTAAAACCTTTTCTTTTTAAACGGTGAACAAGTAATGAAATATAAATTAGTTTATCTCTAAGGGCAACTAAAAGTCAATAATTTCATTTTCCTCAACTACCTCCAAAGGTATACAGGAGAAAAGTGAACTTCAAATGCTTTTAAGCTCTCTTTTCATAGCAATAAAAAGGTATTTCTCTTAAATTATCTTCTCATCCCTGTTAACATTCTTTTGTGCCAAGAGTTCAAAATGTTTTTATTTCAGAAGTGTGATAATCACTTTCCTTAAAAAAAAAAAAATCTGATTTTTAAGTAAGCTAATAAAAGCCTTTAATACTATTTTCACCTATATTATTAGTTCAAATGAAAAAAAATCCAAATTTCCTCTCTTATCAGGAATTTCACATATGAAAAAGAAATTACCACCTTCCCAGTTGTTTCTGAAGGTCTAACATGTATTGGTAACACTGTGCGTAGTAAGTCATCTGGGCTTCTACAAAGTCATTCAGACAGCGAAGGTGATGGGCCTGTAAAGGAAAGTTTACAGTCACTTCTTAGCTCTATAATCTACAAGTGGCAAATGCTAAGGGGAGACAGAGTACACCACCGTACTCAGGGTGAATCATCAGTATCTAGCATTTTGCTGCAGTATATAGTAAACTATTTAGCCAAAAAAAAAAATAAAACAAACAACCAAAAAACAAACGGATTTGATGATGGTGAGAAAACTAGGTGATGAGGTGTAAAAAAAACTTAAAATATTTCTTCATATATCTTTAAAAATGCTACAATTTAAGTATCTTGATAAGTGACTAAAAAGGAAGTTCAGTTTCTACTCCAAGAATTTCCCTAAGACTATCAAAGCTTTCTGTTCTAAATGAATTTCCAAGGAATGAACACTCACGTGTGTACTGCTGATTCCCTCCAGCAGAAGTCTGGTAATCTCTGCCTGACGATCAAATTCACTTTGAGTTATTCTTAATTCCTGTTCAGACTTAAATTGTAACACAGTTTTAGAATCTCATTAGAGGGCTTAGTCCATGCTATGCACATTCATTTAGACAGTTAAAAATTCCCCAAACAAACCCCAAAGTCTAGCAATTCCCTGATTGTACTTCGTACCTAAACTAGTCCCTTGGTTTCTAGACCTTATTTCTTCTATATTACTTAATCTAGAAAGAACTGATTCCTTACTGGTACTTAACTCAAAAGAATCAATGTCAAAGGTTAATGACATAAACATATAAGCCTAGGAAAACTATGGGACAGTCAATATATTTTCATACATTTTCCAGTATAAACTCTGGTAAATTTTAATGTTTCATGAAACCTTAAGATTACCAGTTTACATGTATAAAATATTTCAAAAAATTCTCAGTTACTACTATAGTTACTTTACTTTGAAGTTAAATATAGGTTTCATTCTCAAATGAAAAAAACTTCACAATGAAACGAGGATTTTAACTTCTTTTGTTTAGTTATCAAGCATATACTTGATTCTAGGGACATAGTTCTAAGGTTCCTTCAAAGGATTCTTTGTCCTACATAAATGTCTTTTACGGCTTTCTTTCCAAACTTTGCATAAAATATGTTTTAAGCAGAAATACTATCTATAAGATATGCTAGGATTTTTTTGCAAGTTATGAGTGACCTTTAATCAATGGTGTACTAGTAACTGGCTCTTTACTGGGGGGGGGGGGTGGGGTGGGGTGAGGGAAGCGAGGGGAAGGGAGGGAAGATTCTCTAATGTGCTGAGTTTCAATGGTATCAATACTTCCACCACAGCTGATATCAAGCTACCAAGATGAAGTCAGTGACCTCAGAGCTAGAAAGAGATGTGTACAACAGCACACCATTACCAGCTTTAACTATCCAATATAGGTTTAGTGCTGGGACAAAACAAGTTGCTTAAAAAAATAAAATCTAAAAATAGTATGTACTGGTAAAAAAAATCCTCACAAATCTTTAGTCAGAGTTGGTCGGTAGTGAGAGTGAAGAGGAAAAAAAAAATCTTATAGATCATTCAAAATAGTTAGCTTATTCCCCATAGGGAATTAGCACTGGTGACAATATCATTATAATATTTTCTACTACCTCTCCAGAATAAATTGCTTACTCCCCCAACCAAATAATTACAGTATTTTCCAAGACTGTAGTAAGGATAAAGACAAGGTGCAAACTCTTTCCCTTTCATACCCTCTCCTTTACCCTCTTTGGTGACAACAGTTAACCCAGTGAAGCAGTCAACAAGGAAGTATGCAAAAGAGGTATCAGTTGCTGCCATCATTCTTACCCCATTGCTAAAAGACATGGCGGAGAGGACTAAGACTTGACCACTAGAGGAGACTTATGGAGATAAGCTTGAATTATTCAGTGAGTTGAGATAAAATTAAATTTACTTGACCAAAACCAGACTACATGGTACTTTGATAACAGGGCTGAAGTAATAAGCTTCTAGTATGTAACAGAAAAATGTCCTAAAAGAAGTGTTAAGGAAAACCAATTACTTCAGTGTTACATTTGCACCATTTACTTTTCTATTTGGTCGAGAGGTTTTGACAGATAGAACCAAAGCAAACAAAAAATAAATGCACTTCAGAAATAAATGAGGCTTATTCCACATAGGTTTGACTGTGAAAGTACAATCTGACAGCCTTTAGTGGAAATGGCAGGAAAGTCTACTAAATAAATGGTAATGTTTCTATACAAGGTGTAAGTAAGCTAGGTAGCAGATTAAAAGTGACTAGGAAGCTTGAGTCTGAAATGGAAATAATGTTTTAAAGCTAAAAACACTGAATAAAAAAAAATGATCTTAGTAAGGACAAACAATCAGTCTCCTATGTTTTAACAAAATTTAATTATTTGTGAATAAAGCACCATATTATTAAGGCTAGGAAGTCATTCTTCTGTACAATCTACACTTTATATTTCAGAAAAGGTAAATGACAGCAAGGAAACAAATCGTGTTTCTTGAACAAGTTGCAGCGTATGTTTGGGGTAGCTGCACACAGTCCAACGTCCCAAACCATCTCTACTTCTGACAAATGTAATTGATTATAATAATTAATCAGAGAGGTTGAGGTAACTGAAATTAGGTTCAGCACAAATAATTTACTTAGGAAGAAAATAATCCATATTATAAAGAGACCGAAAAAGGGTTTAGAGAGAGACAATGAGTTGAGAGTTTTTATTCTATCCTCCAGAGGATCTCATTCTCCAACTTAATTTTATAAGTAGGATAGAGTTCTAGGGAAAAGATCTTCTACTGCTTAGAATTACTGTTACTGGACTAACTGATCTAAAGCATAGCTTGGGTGAGAGAAGCAGGGAGAGTTCTTTGAGGATATAAATTGGAAATAGGGCAAGAATGTGTTGGTTAGTTATATCAGGACTGGGTTAATTATTTTAAGCCAGAAATTCTGGTCAAGCTTCTAAGGCATTTGCTATGAAATCTTGGTCAGTGTTATCTACTTTTTCTAGGGGCTTAAACCTTAATATATTCCAGGAATATGAAGTTTTAAAAGTACACATTTTTAAATTATAAAAATGACAGAATTGAGAAGAATAATATTTTTGGAAATTCATTTTGATGTTATTTTAAACTTTTTAAACATATACAAGCATAATAATGTAAATATTTTTTTCATGAGTTTCTTGATACTATATCAACCATCTCCCAAATTTGTAGAGACTGCAAGATCAAATCCGCAAAAATTTTTTGATGTACCTGTATGCTAACCAAAGTGGAAGAGACCCTTTCTTGACCAAACTACTTTTTCTTCCATGTTGTTCTGTCCTCTTTTCATGCTAGAGGTTCAGAAAGAGATGAGAGGCCAGGGTGTGACCATAACTAAGCTGATGAATGGATTCCATGAAAGGGAGTGAGGGCATGGGTGTTAGTCAAGAATTTCACATTGGATTTCCAAGTTATGCTCCATAACCTATGCCTGAAACAAGACTGCATAGTCAGCAATCCTATAAAGTCAGAAAATAAGTTTAAGTTTATAAAACTATTTAATAGCCAGGGGCCCAATTAACACCTGGGCTCTATCTCCAGGACTGTCCTCATTCTAAACATGAGAAATGAAAAATGCTTCTGAAGACCTCAAATAGCACTTGAAATAAATCTGCATGAGTCATAATTTTATTCCTTAAACTAGCTTATTTGCTTTCCTAACCAAGAGAAGACTAGAAATGGTAGCAGAAGTAGAGAGACGGGCAATAATGCTAATATGGACAGTGTCTCAAAGTGACAGTCGGACAATGAGGGAGGAGACAACAGACTTCAAAAACAAAGAATCCAACTGTTGCACAGTACACACAGCATGTCCATAATAAGCCTAACTGTGAGCAAAGTTAAATATATGTTATCCTGTATTTAATTTTTTATGAATATTTTCAACTAGAATGACAGAGAAATTATCTTTGGAGCTGAAGAAAACAAGCTTCAGTTACCTTGAAAATTCATTTGTGTGACATGATATATTCACTTCTCTGAAGATACAGACATAGTGTAAACTATAATTCACAAAATTATCATATGAATAAACCATGTATTTAAGAACTATCTTCTGGCAAGGCACTGTAAGGATTACACTTAATATAACAGATACCTGATATTTATCAGAGTGTGTACAAACAACATCTCTGAAGCACTGTTATACTACTCTGTGGAACTACTACTAGCCAAACAGATCTGAGCTCTCCACAATAATTTTCAGACTTTATAAGACATACTAAGACTGATTATCCCCATAGTTGTTGCCCAATATAGATTTACTGAAAGAATGACATTTAAACTGTTTCATAATTTCGTAGTTTAATAATTTACTTACTTTTGTCACTTCCTCTGCCCAAATCTAGCCAGCATTAAAAATTAGAGAAAAATATAGAGCATGAAAGTTGGAATTTAACATTTTCTACAGCTTAGTATAGAAAAATGTAAATATTTTAATTCACGTGGCATACTTGTTCCAGAGTCACATTAACAGATTAAACAGTAATAGTTAAATCAATAAAGCTTAATATACTGTGAAAGTATGCCTTCGTATGTATTAATAGTATTGATGTTTGAGTCTTATACTAATTCTAAATTAATAACAGGTTTACAAAACTGGGAATATTTAACACCTCTCAGTTCTAGTATTCTCATCAGTAAAATGAGACATTTAGAGTATATGATTTCTAATTTCTCATTTAGGTTCAAAATTCTGCAATTTTAGGAAGTTAAAATGAAGCAAGGATAAATGGACACAAAATGTTGACAGAGCCATGAGGGGAGACAAAATAAACTTGGGGTATGCTGAACTTAAAGTTACCAGAGTTAAACATATCTTATAAGTAGATGACACAAGTAGTAAAACAAATGCCTAATAAATGAAACAGTCTTGATAACTGTTTAGCATGATTTTAAATGTTTAAAATGACTTTGAGTGAAACAGTCTCATACTTCTCATTTACCTACATATAAATAGGACAATGGAAATAAATGAATGCATTCTCTTGCTATCTAAGGAAAGCCCTAATTTAGCTGGGGCTTCAATAATTGCAGTAGTTTAAAAAACAAAATCTGTATAATAATCTTTTCTATTACATATTTTCCTCCCTCCTTGTAGTACAGTGCTAATGAAATAAAAGTAGTCAACTGATTTAACAAATAAACACTGCCAATTACTTACTACTTAACTGTGGATTCCATCTACTTCTATGGCAGTAATATACCCAGGAGTATTATGACAAACACTGCACCTGTAAATCTTTACTGGCTAACATTTATGAGTTTTGGGACAATGTTTAGATTTTACTAATTTCTCTCTCGCTAAAAAATTAAATATGCTTAACATCTCAAAAATTTCCTCAAATCAAGCTCAATAAAATATACAGGATACTATAGAATAATTCTCATACTAATTCAAAGCTATCACTATTCAGCTCTCCTAAGTGAATTGACACATGGCTCAGCGGTTTCGAATCTTCCTGCAACGCAGGAGCTGCAGGAGACATGTGTTTGACCCCTGGGTCAGAAAGATCCCCTGGAGGAGGAAATGGCAACCCACCACTCCAGTGCTCTTGCCTAGAGAATCCCAAGGACAGCAGGCTACAGTCCATGGTGTCACAGAGAGCTAGACACGACGGAAGTGACTGAGCCTGCTTGCACAGTCCTCAACACTACAGAAATACCTGAACTACCAGGGTTTGTTTTGGCCTGGAATTACAAAGAAGAAATTAATTCTATGTTGAGTTTGAGGGAAAATTAAAGTAAACACTGAAGGTACTGTGAAGCAAAGTAAATTTGTATACCTTATACTTTTCTCTAAGTTAAGTAAATTTTGTTAATTTTGTCAATTAATATCTTTGAATATCTAAGTCAGTCAACATAAAAATTTAGCATCTTTTATTGTGTATAAAAGGCAATATATATTTATGTATAAATTCAGACTCTAGAACATGAATTTTGTCTAGCTGAATTTGTCAACTAGAACACATAACTTCTGTTCTTCAAGTTCCAGTATTACTTCAGCTAGCATTCTCTGTAATTTCTGTTAGACTCATGAATGTATTGCTTCAACTACTTTAGACTTTTACATGTAGACAATAGCAAGAGAAGGCACTTTATTCAAGATGTAGAAAACACAGTAGGCCAACAAACCTTCAGCCATTTTACATGCAGGAGGTTGAGCATGTAAGAGAAATTTACCATAACGTTATCTCCTTCAAGGCGTGCTGAGTTTAGTTGCTTAAGTGCATAGGTAAGAGACAAAGAACACATTATACCAATGAACAAAGTGAAACAAGTTACTTCTGCACAACACACAAACAAGTATTAAGAGCTGATAAAATGGTCTTCTACTTAAAACAAATATCCAACTAAGTAAATTTTGTTTTCTTTGTCAATTAATATCTTTTAATATCTATGTCAATTAACATAAAATTAACATCTTTTATTGTGTAATAAAAGGTACTATATATTTATGTATAAATTCAGACTCTAAAAATCTGAATTTGGTATAGCTGGATTTGGCAATTAGAACACATACTTTCATATTATGATACCTATTCAATTTTTTTTCAAAAGATTCAAGTTTCCAAAGATAAAAAAACATGGTTGATGCTTGAGTTTAAATTGGAATTATTTGGCAAAGATGAATTATTTTAAAAGCTGCCACAATCACCTAAAGTTTTATCAAATTTTCACCTATTAAAGTCCTTCTGCCTACCCACAATTTCCCTATTCAAAGATCATTCCTATTTTATTAGTGTATGATGCCTTCAATCACATTCTCTTTCAATCAGCCTCAGCCAGGTCTTGGCATACCCTGAAGAAATATGAAAGGCAAGTCAATCCTTGTATTTGTAATAAACTTTAAATTCTAATATGTGTACATTAAAGTTAAGATTATATGATGGTTCTATAAATTCACTTGGTTTTTAGAGTAAAGGCACAGACTGCTGTAGAAATTGTGGAATTGATGCTTTTCAACTGTGGTGTTGGAGAAGAGAGTTCTTAGACTTCAAGGAGATCAAACTAGTCAATCCTAAAGGAAATTAGCCCTGAATGTTCATGGGAAGGACTGATGCTGAAGCTGAAGCTCCACTACTTTGGTCACCTGATGTGAAGAACTGACTCATTTGAAAAGACCCTGATGCTGGGAAAGACTGAAGGAGGGAGGAGAAGGTGACGACAAAGGATGAGGTGGTTGGATGGCATCACTGACTTGATGGTCATGAGTTTGAGCAAGCTCCGGGAGTTGGTGATGGACAGGGAAGCCTGGTGTGCTGCAGTCCATGGGGTCACAAAGAGTTGGACACGACTAAGCGAATGAAGTGAACTGGACTGCTGTGGAAATGGTTAGATGGATAGAGGGACATATTTGCTATATTATGTTAGTGATAATGTATTTTCCATCATGTTTGGATACCCAAAAGTAGCAGACAGATGTCTAAACCTCTCAGTATCAGAGAGCTTTGAAACCAGATGATTTTTTTCTTTCCATTAACAACACTCTAAAATGATTTTTTTAAAAGCTTATACAGACTAAAATTAGATTAATAATGTCAGTGCCTTATCACTTAGATGCAGAAGTTATTTATTTTTGCTCCTCTTTATACTATTTTCAAAGCTGTACTTTTGTTCACTGTAAAATATTCAGGGAGGTTTTCTCTTTTCTGCTTGTTGGTGTATTTTTGAGAAATGTCTTTGATATTGCTTTACCATTCTTCAACATATTAACTAATAAAACAGGTTAGTAAGGTCACAATATTGAATACAGGCATAAATATTTACTGATAAGGCTAAATGACCAAAAAATTCAATCTACTATGCTAGATTGTAAACTGAGGGTAGTAGAGATTCTGCACTATTTATATACTAACTCCTTCTCAGCAAAGCAACTTGCACAAAATTAGCATTAAGTAAATCTAGAATTTAAAAACAGGTCACAAGAAACTAGGAAACAAATTTTTTAAAAAGTGCTGATATGCACAGGTCTCAAACCTTACTTATAGAGAAACTGGTCACAAAACAATCTGAGCAAATTTATACAAGGAAGTAAAATCAAAGAAAGTCTGAGGTTAGAGTAACCTTCCCAGCCATCAACTAGGAAGCATGAAATGTGTCAAAGGAAAAGAATAAAAAAAGCAAAACAAACTCCTGTGGTTTCATTTTTTCTCTATTCTTCAAGTAAAGGGAAGAGAAATACAGGGAAAGGAAAAAAAAAAGATCACAAAATACAGGCATGCCTTAAAGCTTTATGTGATAACAAACTAAGAGGGCTTTTCCTTTCCAAAGTATTTCAGACTTACTGCTAATAAAGTTTGAAGAAAAGCAAGTTAGTTATCTAGAGGGAAAGAATACAACTAAAATCAGGAAATGGGAATTTTTGTCTAGACTAATATTTTAAATATTTAGCTACAGTTAAATTTTGTTTCATGCATTATATAAATTCTAGAAAAGCTGTGTACAAATGAAATTGTTGAAAAAGTCATTTGTATAATCTTATTTTTAAATCTAAATTCTCTGAAAAAATTTTGTTCTCAACAATACAATGCAGAGAGATATTATCAACATCTTTTCTGGATATATCAAAAGGAAATATACAGTTTAATAACAGTGATAAAATAATTTAGAATAATCATAGGACCTTGTGTACTGTTGAAACAATCAACTTTCTGGAACTTTTGCAAGTAAAAAGTAGACTACTGTTATCTTGTAGTGGTGCTTGTTAAAGAAAGTTTTGTGCTGACATTTGACAATAGTTATTCCATTATCACTAGGCACATAAAGGCATTTCAAATAAAGATATTCTGTTCAAACATTTAATTCCAAATAATCCTTATTTAACATTTTTTCTGATTATGAAATTAGTATCTTAAAAACCAATTCATATTTTACTATCTAAGTTTATTATCAGCAACTTTAGAGATTAATATCCTATTTTAGAGTCTCTTGCCATCTCTGGTATTTAAAGTTCTGATTCTGCAAAATGCTTGTTCAGGGAAGTTAGGCTATTCTTTATGATGAGGTCATGTAAATTCTGAGGTGAACTAGCCAGTGATTTTGAAATTAACGTCTTGTCAAAGATAGTTCTTCAGCAGTAGCTAATTAAGAATCTTTAAAGGGCAACTGTCTAGAAGAGAATAATTTATTCTGCTCATACAAACTGCTGGGGTAAATCTTCTAAGACATCACTCTCCAACACCAAGTCACTAGTTTTAAATTTCACTCTAAACCAAGTCTCTTCCAAAACGAGAGAGCCACAACAGACTTCCACCAGCACCTTGGTAATATGCTCCTAAGGCAGTGACTCTTGATGACAGTAGTGGTAGGAGTTGGGAACAGAAGGTGCTGGGAATGTCACGTCTCTTAACAAAACATATCCCTTTGCTCGTTAAGAATGAGCCTGTTAGCTTCATCTAATAAATTCAAACTTGTTTATATTGTACTATCCTAAAGGTGCTCTAATTCAAGTCTGATTAATCTCTCCAAACTCTGGAAGAGACATAAACAATATTAAATTAGAGGCTTTATAAATAAAATCTTTAAAGAAAGTTTTACATATATAGCTACCTATATATCTTCACATATATATATATAAAATCACTGAACTACTTTATTTAACATATATCCATTCAGTCCCAAAAGACCACTCTGAAGTTGGTTTTATGAAAAATATACCAGAACTTATTTATCTAAATGGGAGTCCTCTCCTTCAAAACAGCCACCTGGGAGTCCATGCTGCCATTGTCTGAATGTTTTTGGAATATTCTTGGTGACAATTCCTTCAGTCAGTTTGAATCACATGTGGAAAGGCAGTCATATCTAATTTTTAAGGTACACATAAGCATTCTCAAACTTGACACATTCTCATCTTAATTACTATCTATTTTTCTCTTTCAAATATAATAAATCTATCTCCAAAAGACTTATTTTCCATTACCACTGGTTATTTGCAAAATATGACACAGCTTTTTAGGAGCTCTTGTAATTTTTATTTTTTTTTTAGCAACAAGTGGATTGCTAAAGTAAGAATACTGACATCTCTTGATATGGTTATTGTCACTGATTTAATGTATTAAGTCTTGAAAAGTTTAAAAAATACAAAAATAATATCCTAAAGTCCTATTCTAGTCTTAATGATAGACTATAGCTTGCATAATATATAAGTGAAATCTTTTACAAGACTTAAAAGTTATTAACCTAAAATGTTTTTTTATTTAAAAACAAAACAAAACAGTACTTACTGATGCTCTAGTTTCGGCAGCTTTTGCTTTTTTTAGTCTTGTTTTTGCAGCATCCAAATCCAGTCTCTTATTTTGTAATAGTTTCCTCTCTTTCTATAAATATAGGAAAGAAAATAAAGCCTAATGATGTTAGAAATCCACTAAGAGCACACACATTTAAAGGACTATTCTCCCATTAAACAATCATCTGATGAACAAAGATCTATGATTATAAAATGGGCCATTAAATGACCTTTCAGGTGTCAGAATCCATTTTCTCACTATCTGCAATTGAAAAACGACAGAGACATTCTAGATATCTGGGAAAGATGGCAGGTGATGGTAGAAACAAAGGAATATTAGTTTTAATATTCTGTGATTTTGCGCTTCGTTGAGGAATGTTTGGCAATGTCTTCTTGGTTGTCATAATTTGGGGACGGATGTTACTGGCATCCACTGGGTAGAAGCCAAGAGACGCAGCTACATATCTTACAACATAGTACAGTTCTTACAACAAAGAATTATTTGAACTAAAATGTTAGTAGTGCTCAGCTTGAGAAACTGTTTCAGCCTGTTACAGATAATCTAGGAAGTGCCTAAGATGAAGAAGGTAGAAGCCCTAGGGCAAGGCTCCTTGCAACTCTGTGCTGTAGCACCAAAAACAACTCTGCTACTCCGAAAACAGAATTTCACATTTATTTAGAATGAGTCATGAACAAGTGTTAGTCTGGTATCTTAGAATTCCTCAGGGGAATGTCAAGCTTCTTCATAATATACTAGTTTATAAGAATTTGCTGTTTGCTTTGTTAATTCTTAGATTCCACATATCAAATTTCATCCTGTTGACAATATAGTATCTTTTCAATTATATTTCATCTTTGTGATTTTTCCTTTGTCTCAGGCCAAACACTTTTTATACACAGATTCACTGTAAACATACTGAGTTTCTATAATAAGAAATATGAAAATTAAGTTTGAAGTAGTATTTACAATAACAATCTTAGGAAAAAAATATCCACCTAGAACACTACTCTCCATCATTTAAAACACGACTTAAACTAAAAAAAAATTAGACTAATAGATTAGGTTTGGGAAGTGATTTTTTTCTTATATTTCAGAAATAAAACACACCTGTGTTAAAAGAAGATAATAGATTTCTAGGGATACAAAAAGACAGGAAGTCTAATAGCCAGCAATATAGCTTCTAGTCATTATGATTCTGGCTCCCAGTTTAAATGTATGGCTATACTATGACAATAATTTGTGCCACATTTTAATAATTATTCCAGGAACTTCTATATAGATTTCAGTGCTGGTAACGAACAAGAATGGATGTGAAGACATCTCAATAACACTACAGGGACAAAGAAGTGGAGTCTGTATCATTAATAATCCTCTATTTTGGTTAGTTTTGTATTCTGTTGGACTATACATCTTGCTAGATTATTTAGTTCTTCTGATTATTTAATTCTTCTAATCTGCTATTATCTACAAAGTCATTAAGAGTGCAACTGCTCATTAAAAACTATAAGTTTTTACCTGTAAGTATATACCAAAATTGTTTTACTAAAAAAATGAACATTTTCCAACTCACAGCAATTGTTTTGTAATCGCCTTCTATAAAGTTTCTTAACGGAGTGAGAAAATTTAAGGCTGAAGTTTGAATCAGCTCTCTGTCTGCTGTTCCAATTCGTTTTTGTGTTTCTCCACATTTAATAAGGGCGTTACCTGCAATGGAAAAAAAGTTTTGTTTCTTTTTTTTTTTTTTTAAAATACTGTGTGGTAATGTCAGAAAATCACGTTAAGATAAATCAGCTATTTGATCTGCCTTAAAGTTAGTTGTTACTTGTTTACTTAAGCAAAAATCAAATAAAATTAACTGTAGGTAAGATAGTTTTGGACTTCCTAGGTGATGCAGTGGTAAAGCATCCACCTGCCAGTACAGGAGATGTAAGAGACGCATGTTCAAACTCTGGGTCAGGAAGATCCACCGGAGTAGGAAATGGCAACCTGCTCCACGATTCTTGCCTGGAAAACTCCATGGACAGAAGGAGTCTGGTGGGAGTCAGACATGACTGAGTGACTGAACACACACACACATAAAAGGTAGTTTTATTTTGAAAGTAAATTTAAGATTATAAATATGTAAGTGAAAATGACAAAGATAAATTTTTTATCATATCACAGTTAATTGTACTAACTGTACCAATGGGACAAAAGAGGACAGATACACATAAAAATATCTATGGTCACAGCTCAAATAGTACAGATATGCTTATAAAAGTATAATTCTTAAAATATGTTAATAAGTAGACCAGGTAAAAATTCTTCTGTTCCTATATTTATGCACTTATTTCAAGTGTCTATAAATAATTGTATACATTTGTATCTTAAGTTAAAAAAAAATCTGTTCAGCAGCACACACCGCCTAGTATTTAAATAGGACAAATTCAGTAGAAAATAGAGAAAAAGAGAACCCCAAGATTCTAACTGGAAGGTTAGAACTGGAAGTAGGTTCTAACTGGAAGTAGGACTAATCTACCTCTAATAAGCTTTAGTTCTGTGGATCTTAATTCCTTTGTTTGGATGACATTAGATCTAATTTGTAAGGAAGGTAATAATATAACATGTAGTTAAGAGCTCAATTTCTGGATACAGATCTACATTTGAATTACTAGCTCTGTGTGATCATAGATGAATTATGTAACCTCTCACAGAGATAACAGAATTTACAAGTAGGATTTAAGTGAGGATTTACTAAAATAATATTTATACAGAGCTTAGCCCAATTCCTATTCAATTGCTAGCTATTATTAATTACTAATAAATAGATTCAAAAAGCCCAATTCCAATAATCAGGGTACATTCAATGGAATTATTAGAGGTAAAAACAGGTTAAGCAGGGAAAAAAAATTTAGAAGGCTTTTGAATGTTTTTGCTCTACTGGACCTTCAGCTTGGTGAAGGTAACAGCTGGGTCCTTCATGTACCTTTATGACCCCTGCACCTAACTGAGTTTGGCATAAGAAGGCAATTAACAAATCTGATCTCTCTCTCTCTCTCTCTCTCTCTCTATATATATATATATATAAAGTTTTCCTGAAATTTACAGTTAAAATTTAGAAGTAAAACTATAGAATCTAAAGCATTTTCAGACTTCTGAAAGAACTGTATTTTGAAGAACATAGTGTAAAAAAATTTCAAAGTTGTACATCTGCAAGCTAGTTAATGGATTACCAGCATTCATTACTTAGTACTCAGGTCCTTCTGACATAAGGACTACTAAAATTAAGTTCATTTAGTCTCAGAATTTATGTGCTCTTATAAATCAGGCGGCTTTCTCAGGAGGTGCTAGCGGTAAAGAACCTGCCTGCCAATGCAGGAGACGTAAGAGACAGGTTCGATTCCTGAGTCAGGAAGATGCCCTGGAGGGCAGTTTGGCGGCCCACTGGGGTATTCTCATCTGGAAAATTCTATGGACAGAGGAGTCTAGTGGGCTACAGTCTACAGGGTCACACAGAGTCAGATATGACTGAAGTGACCTGGCACACATGCATGCCTAAATCAGGACTATATATGTAGAAAATCACTTAATTTACCTAGCAGTTCACCATCCAAATAAAGACCAATTTCTCACAGAAGTCTTGACAAGCATTCAGAGATACCCACTGTTAACATTTTTGTGGTATTGACATTACTTGTGTAATAAAAGCACTAGTTCAAACACTTAGTTTGTGCTATGCACATTATAGAAAGAAGTCCTCAGGAAAGCTTTAAAAAGAAAGATCAACTCGAGGAGACACAAACAGAAACTGCAATATATCACAAGAAGTATAACAAAGGAGTTGTGAGATTCAATGGGAATACCTATTCAGACCTAAAAAGATAATGTGAATTCTCAGAATATATGGTTAAATATATTAAGTCATACTGTATATATTTGGTGGTTATGTTTATCACTTCATCTAAAATTTTAACACAAAATATTTGAAGTTAAAACTGATTCCACTAATACTGGGTAAATGTTAATGATGTCTCTAAGTAAGTAAAGATCTAAAAGAAAAGATATCTCTTAGCATAAGACATTTGCCTTTCACTTACCATATGCTGTTCCAGGACCAAACTCAGTCCCTGCATCAATCATATATTGTCCCAAAAGTTCTGGGTTGTTTATACGACTTGGCGCTTTTCTATCCAGTTTCTCATAAACAAATTCTTCTATCCTGGCATCTAGAAAAAAAGTTTAAATTACCAACGATTTCAAAAAGCTATCTAAAACACTGTTGTTCCCCTACTAGCCATTTATCACTTTGTAAAATAAGTAAGAAATTAGTATGCTTTCAAGTACCTATCTTAATATATAATTTTTCATTTGCATGTTAGAGTATTATATAACTCTAAGAAACTTACATTTTAAAAATATGATAAAATATTTTGGCACAAAAACATTTTAAAATGAAGTGCGTTTCCCTGGTAGCTCAGACAGTACAGAATCTGCTTATAATGCAGTAAACCTGGGTTCACTTCCTAGGTCAGGAAGATCCCCAGGAGAAGGAAACGGCAACTCACTCCAGTATTCTAGCCTGGACAATCCCATGGACCAAGGAGCCTGGTGGGCTATAATCCACAGGGTTGCAAAGAGTCAAACATGACTGAGTGACTAACGCTTTCATTTTTCAAGGCTATTATAAATATTTTATGGGATTTTAAGTTTCAGAAAGGGTTGGTATTCACTTAATATCTAGTGAAGCTGCCTTAGACCCATTCATATAGTGTCTAACTTTTAATTTTTGAATATGTGCTTACAATTTTAAAATCAGGGATTTCCAGCTATAAAAATATGGATATAAGGTACCTAGAGAAATTGAAGAGTTGTATACTTCTGCCACTGTTACTGTGCTTTAGTTTGCTTATATGCTCAATCTCCCTCTGAGAGGTTAAATATTGGGAGTTTAAGGAGTAGAATAGTCCACACTTGGACTAGTCTACAGAGATCAGCAATACGATTTTTTGGCTTAACTTTATTTAATTATGTTTAAAGTATATAAATATCTGAGCATGTATTCATTCAAAAGATTTTATCATTAAAAATAAGTTTAAAACACAAAAGGTTAAGAGCAGTAATAGGAGTTAGCATAAAGGAAAAGGAAAAAAAATCATTAAAATCTGAGTAAACACTTGGTTATCATATTTAAGAAATTCACATTTACATTGCTACCAACAGTGAGATATTTCAGAGAAAAATCAGAAAAAAGTGAAAGTTTCCAGAAAAAAATGTTTAAATATAAATTAAAATTATGATCCCCAAAGAAGTTAAATAGGTTCCTTCTAAGCACCTCACATAATTCCTCCACAAGTTTCACACAGTGTACTGAAAATTTCAAAAATGAGTTGAACCAGTAACAGAAACACTTCAGAAGTTGGCAAAAGTGTTCATTTTAATATACAAAATATGCTGTTGGAATAATACTTGGATTTGTGGTAGACTCTGGTGCAGCATCAGAAGAGTTTTTAAGTAAGAATTTAAAAACCTTTAAATTAGTTAAAACCAAAATGAGTCAGTTGAAAACAAAACCCCTTAGAAAATGTTAACTAAATCTCAGAATTTCATTTTCTGACTGTGAGAGTGATTCATATCTTTGCCACCTGTTTACCCACTTGGTCAAAAATTTAAAGCTGAATCCCATGTTGATTTCATTCAGTTCAAAAAAAAACTGGTGTATTTTAAATAAACATTTCATTTGGGTATCAAAAAGTCCTAATAAAATCTTAACAAGAAATGTAGGCAATTCCACTATAATGCAATGTACACTTCTGAAAAATCCTAGGTTCTGGAAAATCATACACTAAAAATAACAGGGCTTACAGAAAAAAGATTCAGTCTAACCACTTAAAATCTGTGTAACTTTATAATGAGAGCACAAAATAAAACACAAAAACAACTGTTACTAAACACTGAAATAAATTATGTGAGCTACGGTAATTCTTTCTACTGACATCCTTTCCAGCATTGTTGGTGACATTATTTGCCAACCACAAAAACATGCTGTAGGATAGACTATATACTGGAGAAACTATGGCTAGAGCAAAAAACAAGAGGAAAAATGTCTACTGCTTTAGGTGCCATGGTATATTATTTAAGTAGCCTTAAGTGAGGAAGATATAACACACAGTGTCTAAAGACAATAGGCCTCAAAGAATAAAAGGATTAAAGTCACCACCAATTTAATTAAAATGGCACAGTATTATTAGTATTTAGTATAGTGCTTGGGCTTCCCCAGTGGCTCAGCATTATAGAATCCACCTGCAATGCAGGAGATGTGGGTTCATTCCCTGGGTCTGGAAGACGCCCCAGAGAGGGAGATGGCAGGGAAATTCCATGGATAGAGGAGCCTAGTGGGCAGTCCATGGGGGTCGCAAAGAGTCTGAGCAATATAGTGCTTGAGGTTTATATAACAGCAACAAAGTTTAAAGCCTGGAGGTAGTATCTGAAAGAAAGTTTATAGAATTTCACAACATGGTCACAATAACACTGGGGAAAGGGAAAAGGGAAGCAGGAACTGTTGCTGTTGATTTTGTCCTTTAGTTTTGATCTGTAAAGCTCCCCGTCAATACACATGGTTCTAGTTCAAGTTCTACTTTTAATTAGTTATGCTACACTGAACAAAATGCTACCTTGTGAATTTCAGTTAAAACAATCATTGTGCATTTTATTTGCCAGGTTATTGAGTTAGGTGATCTGAAAAATCTTACAGAGTTGTCTGAAAATCAAATGGAGTAATTTGTGTTAAAACATAAAACTTAAACATAAATAGTTGGTAACTGCTTAAGTTTCTATGTAATTTTCCCTTAATTATATAGGGGCATTTTCTTCTTAATTATATAGGGGCAGTTCTCCCCTGAATGAGGAAGGAAGATTATCTTCACAGGCTTTCATAACTCTTAAAATTCAAAGCTGCTGCCTGAAATTTCAAGAGGATTCTCCAAAGGCCTTAAAAACATCTGTCACTTTCTTAGAGGATACCCAGTGAAGTGTTTATCACCCTCTTTACCAAAAACACACATACAAAATAACATAGACCTCAAAGCCATAACTGGAAAATGTTTTCCAACAGCCATTAAAACTTTTTTAAAAAACACATTAAAAAACCTATTAACAGTATCTTTTAATAGGATTAGTGAATAATGTAGGCAAAAGGTAAAAAGTTTCTTACTTGGATTTGGCTGCAATAACACTTCAGTTTGTTTCATTATTTTTTCTGTCCATATTTTGGTACATTCAGCTTTGCTAAGGAGGTTCTCTAAGTGAGCATCCAATTCTGTCTTCTCTGCCTGGCCAAGCTTTTCTTCTGTGAACTGTTATTGATTGTATAATAAAAAAAATTAAATATACCCCAAATACATTTTAGGAATCTATATCAGTAATTAAAAAGAAAACTCAAATCCAAACAATACTGGACATACAAATGTTCTTAAACTGTTGCATATGAAGGCTGTTTTTTGCCCCTCTGGTAATATATCCATACCTCTTAGGATACCCTAAGGCACTTAGGATAATCATATCTCATAGTTTATACATATTCTCAGTTCTGCTAAAATGTATGGTGTGAATGATAGAAAATTTGCCATACTATTTTGTATATAAATAAAGTATATAAATATTTCTTACATATAAAGGTAGAATAACCAATCATAATGAGTAAACATTTTTGAGCCAGCTGGATCTGAATTCAAATCCTGACTATACTGCTAACTATGTGACCTAAGCAAGCTTTTGAAAATTTTTTTCCTCAGGTATCTTTCATTGTAAAAGAGACACAATACATATCTTAAAGTGCTTTAAGAATTTAAGTATGGCTATGTACGTAACATCACGTTGTTCAGTGCCTGGTAATTATTATTTTGAATTTAAAAAGGGCTATTATGTTTAATGTGGCTTTGTATCACTGGCATTTTAACCACATCTAGTTAGACAGGCTTCTATGGGATGTTCTGGAAAACCATCATTTAACTTGTTTCCTTAAGATATGTTCCAGCAATTGACTTATGGACTAACGCTTGGAACATCCTACATTGCAGGTGGATTCTTTACCAACTGAGCTATCAGGGAAGCCCAATTCATACTACAGAGGCATCTTTTTTAGGATCATAAAATGTAGTTAAATAGACTCAACATATCAATTTTTATTATCTTGAGTATATTTGTTTCTGAGGAAAGGCAGCACTGCCCATACAATAACAAAGAGGTAAAAAGTATTTCTGTGTAGATTTTATGGAGACTTCTGGACACGTTTAATTAAATACTAGAAGCAATGACTCAGGCTGTTTATCATGAATAGTTTTTCTCTAGAATATGTGGTTTTCCATCAAAACACAAGTATATCACTATCACTAACTCTGTACTCGTTAGTCATGACTCTTCTCTGGTGGCTCAGACAGTAAAGAATGTGCCTGCAACGCGGGAGGTCTGGGTTGGATCCCTGGGTTGGGAAGATCCCCTGGAGGAGGGCATGGCAACCCACTCCAATATTCTTGCCTGGAGAATCCCCATGGACAGAGAAGCCTGGTGGGCTGCAGTCTATGGTGTTGCAGAGCTGGACATGACTGAGCGACTAAGCACACTGCACACATTTCTGTGCAATAAAATTTAATGTTCACTTTTCCCCCCTCTCACTTCTCAAAATATCTTCTGTAGTTCCATTTTTCTGAATTTTATTATCTGTTTCTTTCAGCATCCTTCTTGGTCTAATACTGATTTCAACTGATTATCAGTCAGCATTTTTAGCTCAAAGGTCCTTTAGAATGTTATTCTTAGACTTCTGGTACACCCTCACTAAAGGTCTTATTCACGGCCTAGAAATAGCTGCAATAGCTTTTGTAAAACTTTAGGTCTTTTAAAGACTGGCCTGTAGCCAGCCCCTGGGTGGAACTGAGAACAGCAGGGCAGACCGTAATTCCAAAGCAACTGCCTAGGCTCGTACAGTTGCAGGGCACTGTAACTGAGGATAGGAGAGGCACTGGGAAAAAATCAAAACCCTGACCCCAGGGTCAGCTAGGTAATGACGCAATCTAAGAGAGATGCTGGTGTTTTTTATAGATCCCGGAAGATTCCAAGCAACAGATCTGCCAAAGGTATACATTAAAATTTTACATATTAGAAATCTACCTCCCATGGTTAAATAGATTATTTCACAGATGAAGCAACCAATAGGAGGGAAAGGAATACGCCCAAGTGAACATTAATTCATAAAGGATGATCTATCAGTAGAAAAAAATTCTCCACTTAGCTCCTTAGTAAGCAGGTATATCTAATGTTGTATTTGTTCATTCCTTTCATTCTTTCAACAAATATTTATTAAACACCCAGGTATATGCTAGGCATTATTCTAAGCACATGGGTTTCAACAGCTAGAAAACAGACAAGCTTTGTCTTTAAAGAAACTTAAATATTAACAGAGAAGAAAGACAACTAACAAGTACATACATAATTTGACAATAAGGATACTAAGATAAAAAGATGGTAGACAGAGGACCAACAGAGGTGGTCCTATTGTTTCTTGATCCAGTGACTCAGTGAATTTATGGAACCCTTAAGTATGAGTCAGACAGTTTGATTATAGGAAGCCTGTTTAGAAAACAGTAGTTCTATGAGAAGGACCTTGAATTTAACTACCAGTAATAAATTCTGATGTTTTCTTGCTTTTTTCTGAGAGTGAAAAACAGTTGCTCTGCATTTTGAATCAAGTACTCAAAAAAAAATTCTTGTTACATAGGGAAGAATCATAAATTAAGTGAAGAAATTGAGAATGGTTTATAATTTTGCTCTAAACTGTCAGAGCTGGGATTTCATCTCATATCTGTTTGAATCATAGTCTTATTATACTATGAGCTACCCTCTCAGTAAAATACTTGATTTCAAGCAATTGATATTTTCTATCACAGTACCTAAACACATTCTGTGCTTCCTTGTTTGTTTCTTTGTTCATAGCGCTCTGGTGAGCTGTAGCCTATAGCTTACCTCTCCTTCCTACATAATATTCAATCATAATCAAATTAAGGATTAGTTTAACTCTAGCTAAAATAAATAAAATAAGGGGGAGGAAAAGGGACATAAGAGCATTGCTAATGCCATCACATATTTAAGTTGAAATTACAAAAATTTAAATTTTATTATTTAAACATACAACTGTTAAAAGACATATTTCCCTTAATTTTTATCATTGTGGGGACTTAAGGATTTTTTTTTTCCATTGTTAATCACAAGGTATGACATTACAATAACAAAATAGTACAATATTTAGTACATAAAATTTCCTCTAAAACATTTTAAAGAATACATTAACTATAGAAAATGATGAGTTACATCAACTAAATTAAGAAGAATTATTAATCCAAGATATTTATGGAGGATACATATTTTTTCTTCGACTGTATGTGAAATATATATTTAGCATATAACATGGTTCTTGCCCTGAAGAATTTTATGATCTTGTTGTTGCTGTTGTTCAGTCGCTAAGTCGTGTTGGACTCTTTGCAACCCCATGGACTATAGCAAGCTGGGCTTCCCTATCCTTCACTGTCTCCCAGAGTTTGGTCAGATTCATGTCCATTGAATTAGTGATGCTATTTAACCATCTCACCCCCTGTTGGCCTCTTTTGCCTTCAATCTTTCCCAGCATCAGGGTCTTTTCCAATGAGTCAGCTCTTCTCATCAGGTGGCTGAATTATTGGAGCTTCAGCATTCAAATTATGATGGTATCTTTATCAGAAGGACAGGACTTTTTTTTTTTTTTTAGAAAGATCCCTTTCCTAATTATCAAACATTTTAAATTTTACCCTAAAAATTTCAGTTTTCAAAATCCCTAAGTCCAAAATCATTACTGACTTTGTAGTCAGTGATGATAGCTGTTCATTGCAAACCACATTTGATTTTAAGCACATATTAATATTTCAATGTATATAGCAGTACCATTTAATAATCAAAAACTTCTGTGAAAAACAAGCTACAGTGAAAGTCAGAAAGCAAAAGAATCATAGAAATTCAAACATCATGTTCTCTAAAATGTAATATGATATAGTATTCTTTCATAATATTTCATTAGTAACACAGTAAAATGACTCGAGAAAGTTCAACCCTCTCTTTTTATATATTTTCTCTAAACACTGCTTTAAGAAAAGGATCGTCTTTGAGTCAGCCACATTATGCCAGGTACTGTAATCCTTCCTTTACTAGCACAGACAAATAGCCTACAGTATGAAATAAGGAGCCTGGATTCTATGCTCCGATTTAGAGAGAAAGAAGGACAAATAAAAATGCTGTGTGATCAAAGACATCTACTAACATAAATACTAACCATCAATTCTCTGGGTAAAGTAATTGTTTAAAAGAAATCTAAAGTTCTTGGAGGCAAGTGTATAACACAAACTCTGAATGTAGTGGTGAACTTTAAACTAGATACTTCTCAATTGGTTCTTAATTTTGGCTGCTCTTTGGAATCAAGGGAGCTCTCAAAAACACTGATGTCAAATCGAGTCCCAAGGATTCTAATTTAACTGGACTGAGGAGCAGCCTTTAAAGATTCCTCAGGTAATTTTAAGTGTAGCTGATACATAAGCTCATACATAATTATTTTAATATCAGGTTAACAAACCATCTTCTATCTAGTTGTTTACTAAATTAGTGACAACTGCACCAAAGCATGTGAACACAGTTTTGGGTAACACTAAACACGCAGTTTTTACAGAATGAGAAAATGTATGGCCTTTGAATGCAGTGTATTTATTAGAATTTCAGAGACATGATAAAGTTACTGTAATTTAAATTCTATAAATGAAATGTAATGCATATATATGGAATTCAGAAAGATGGTAATGATGACCATATATGCGAGAGAGCAAAAGAGACACAGATGTAAAGAACAGACTTTTGGACTCTGTGGGAGAAGGCGAAGGTGGGATGATTTGAGAGAATAGCATTGAAACATGTATATTATCATATGTGAAACAGATCGCCAGTCCAGGTTCTATGCATGAGATAGGGTGCTCAGGGCCAGTGTACTGGGATGACCTAGAGGGATGGGATGGGGAGGGGAGGGAGGTGGGAGGGGAGTTCAGGATGGGGAACACATGTACACCCATGGCTGATTCATGTAAATGTATGGCAAAAACCACTACAATACTGTAATTAGCCTCCAATTAAAATAAATTTAAAAAAAAGAAATGGAATTTCAGAACTAATTAAAAAAACGAGATGGAATGAGAGAGTGGAATTCCTTCCACATAGGATTTGAAAGGAGTTGGTGGAGACTAGCATCAGAATTTATCTTCATATCTCCAGCTTAGATACACTATTGTGCTTGCTAAATTAGATGGAAGATAAAGGTTAGAGTTACAACTAAAGTTTAGAGACTTTTTCCTCATCAGAAAACAGCTGGTGTTTGTGAATTTTATAGTGTAACTTTAGCAGTTAAAAAAAAAGTTAGAAAATGAACTCTCTTCCTTTAGTAATTTAGTATGAAAATATTATACAGATATAAATATATATCATTTAAGGATGGTGAGCAAAATTTTTTGCTTCAGTATCAATTCTGAATTAAAAATGTACCCATTTGAAAGATTTATCAAATTAAGAACAATAATTTACAAAATGGAAATTTACTACAAAGAATAATTATGACAAATTGAGAGTAGATTATGAAGTCCTTGAGGGCAGTAACAGGGGGTGTCATTTATCTTTGTATTCTTCAGTATCAAGTACTAAGGAGGTACTCTGGAGAAGGCAATGGCACCCCACTCCAGTACTCTTGCTTGGAAAATCCCATGGACGGAGGAGCCTGGTAGGCTGCAGTCCATGGGGTTGCTAAGAGTCGGACACGACTGAGCGTCTTCACTTTCATTTTTCACTTTCATGCATTGGAGAAGGAAATGGCAACCCACTCCAGTGTTCTTGCCTGGAGAATCCCAGGGATGGGGGAGCTTGGTGGACTGCCGTCTATGGGGCCGCACAGAGTCGGACACGACTGAAGCGACTTAGCAAGGAGGTACTCAATAAATATAGGCTCAATTAATGAGTTTAATATTTTAGATTAGCATTAAATCAACCCCAAGGTCAGCATATATAATGTTAGAAAAATACAAATGAAAACAATTATTTAACATGTTAAATGATTCAAAGAGTAAACTTCACATATAGGTACTATTTGCTTGGCTAAAATGGCATAAAAATTAAAACAAAACAAAACAAATCATGCTGAATACTGTGAGAGGGGAATAAGGAGAGTTGATTCTTCAGGTCATAGGATCTTATTAATGACATGAAAGCCAGAGTAACAAAATTTTAGACATCTTAGAGACCCTACATAATAATTCATTAGAAGAAAAATGCCACACGATCATACAAAATTTAAGAATGACATAGGAATTGCCACAGGTATTCACATCAAGTTCTTGCGGTCTGAGATGGACTTGAAGTTGTATTCTGAGGGAAGGAAAGGTTACAGAAAGGGAGTGGAGGGCATTCAAGATGAATTTAACTGTATGAACAAAAATCTAGAGTTAGAAAAGTACAAGATATTTTTGAAATTAAAAAACAATTTGATGGAAATACAGTGTTTTACACGAGAAGAGAAAAGGCAAGGCTGGAAGGAAGTATTTAATTCTCAATTAAGGAATCTGGACTGAAAAGATAGGATTTTAATGGCTTTCAAGACACTTTACCAATTTATCAAGGATAAATTACCTGATCCTTTCATATTCTACTGAAGGCATTACGAACAACAAAAACACCCAAATGGACTGCTAGGGATGATATACCCCTATTCATTTATACATTTACCTTATCCAACCAGTCCATTCTGAAGATCAGTCCTGGGTGTTCATTGGAAGGACTGATGCTGAAGCTGAAACTCCAATACTTTGGCCACCTCATGTGAAGAGCTGACTCACTGGAAAAGACCTTGATGCTGGGAGGGATCAGGGCAGGAGGAGAAGGGGACGACAGGATGAGATGGCTGGATGGCATCACCAACTCAATGGACACGAGTTTGGGTAAACTCTGGGAGTTGGTGATGGACAGGGAGGCCTGGTGTACTGCGATTCATGGGGTCACAGAGTCGGACACGACTGAGTGACTGAACTGAACTGATGTATATAAACATATTTTAAAAGAGTGAGAGTTGAATGATGGGACTCATTTATATATTTAAATAGTCTGATTTTATGTTTTAAAATAGGGAACATGTTTAATTGTTAAGTTAGAATTTGTACATAAAATGAAAGAATATGGCAGTTGTCTAACCAGACAATGGCCTATTCCTTAAGGTGTAATTTGATTTAAACAGAATTATTTAGAAATATCAAAGCTAAATTCCATCCCGACTGTTCTTATTGCTTATACTGAGTAACTGGCCTAGCTCTTACGCTATTCTTAGCATTAAATCTGGCACTTTGACACTACAGTGATGTCAACTCAATTTAGAGTAGGAACTCAGTTATTGACTAACTACCAAAATGAGAAAGCATGTTTTGTTGAAAACTACACACAGCACTCCAAATTGCACATTACATTTTGGAACCATCTTTATTTCCTACATATTTTAAAAAACTGCAGAAAACGTCAAACATGGAAGTATAATAGTATAGTAACATCTCATGAACCCATAACCCAGTATGAACCGTTTGCCATTGTTGTTTCAACTACCCACCCTTCCTTCTTCTGAAACATTTTAAAGCAATTCTCAGACATGATAGTTTATAAACATTTAAAAATGTACCTCTAACAGACACAGACTTAAAATAAAAAGACGTATCAAAGGAGCCTGCTCCTCCTGAAATTTTTCCCTTAGTAAATGGCTAAAGCCAAAACCTCAGAGTCATCTTTGACTCATCTTTCTCTCATACTTCAGAGTCAATATAATATGCAATACTGGTTAGGTTTTGAACCTCCCCTGCTATCATTCTTATTTAAGTTCTATCACCTTTTGCCTGTCCTATGGCCACAGCTCCTTAACTAGTCTCCCTAACAGCCCTGCAACCTCAGATTCTACACTTGCGACCTCTGCTTGAAATGTTTTTATTCCAAAAAAAATTGGATCTGTCACTTTCTTGAGGTCTTTTTGCATTTGAACCTATTAGAAATAGAAAGGCTTGCCCTTACCATCTCGGCAACAACCACTACCCCTGCCCTTAACCTAACTAAACCTGTTGGCCTGTTTCTACATCACCGCCTGATGTATTTACTAGTTTGTTTTTTCCTGTTAGACAGTAAGCTCCAGGAGCACAGACATTATGTTGATTATGAAACACTAGTGTCCAAAATAGTAGTGACACACAGGCATGCACTAAGCACTTAAGCATTTAAGACTGAAAATTATTTGATAACTAACAGATTAGAATTTTAAAACTTCTTCCTAGAAAATTTGAAACAAGTAACTGAAACTCGTTATTTGGAAAGTACATCTTGAGAGCTTTGCCAGATTTTTAAAATCAAGTCTATCAATTATTTAAATCAATTTGTAATATATATGTCCTATTTAAGAAGTTCGGATTATGTACCTGAAAACATATCTAGAAATATGTATGTATGGCTGCTGGAGCGTGTGGGATCTTAGTTCCCTGACCAGGAATCTAACCTGTGCCCCCTGCAATGGAAGCATGTAGTCTCAGCTCCCGGACAGCAAGGGAAGTCCCTCTAGCTGTACTGAAAAGAGTGGCATTAGGTAGTGCCAAATCTGCATTCAGCACCTAGAATCACAGGGAATCAGCATTAAAACACCACCAAAAGCTCACAATATAGGCAGCCATTACCCTGCTCTAGTTCTACCATTTTTTGCCAAAAACGGTGCAATGTAAGATCAACTATGTCAATAAAACTGGAGTAAAGGGGACAAAGAAAGTAATAATGCAATACACATGATTTACATTTCAACTTGGCACGTTACATAAGAAAACTATTTTTGTTTTTTCTTTACAAAAGAGAATCTTGTTGCTACTGTGACTGTCATTAACTTAAAACACCAGACTGTTTATATCCCGTGTTGTGGTGAAATTTACATCTGTTCGTAGATTTAACTTAGTTGGCATAATGTGGGTGATGACTAGAAAACTGTCCAAGTTCCCTAGTACCGACACTTCCTTTATTTTGGAATACGATGAGACAGTCAACTTTCCCCTTTAAAGTGTTACTTGAAAAATGTCCCTGTGACTATAAGCACAACATGAATCTTCTCGCTCACTGCCCTACGGTCAGCGCTTCCCATTTCGAAAGTGAGTGGGAAAGCCCCCAAGCTCTGTGGCTCTGGCAAAGTCTGGACGCCAACTGGCGATCTCCATTTCTGCCACGGACAGCCAAGACCGGGAACCTTCCTCTCAGGGTGAGAGGACGGCAGGGAACTGCGTTGGCAGCTCCCTGGGTTGATGGGCAGGAAAAGGAAACTTCCTTCTTGGACTTGGCGAGGAGAGAGGGAGACGAAATGAAAAGGTGGGGGTGGTGCAAGAATGGTCTCCACCACCCCGCGGACTCGCAAAGCCTCCGCCCGCCCGGGGAGGGAGGGCACACGAGCAGCGGCGCCGTGAGGTCAGAAAGGCCGGCGGTGCTGTGCCCCGGCCCGAGGCCGAACTCAAGGTGGCCTCCAGAGAAGGAAGGACGCTCCGGGCCCTGTCCCCACTCCACCTCGCTTCCCCGGCACCGGCGGTTGGGCAAGAAGGGGGAGGAAAACGGCCGCCAGGCCCAGAGGGGCACAAGGCCGCGCCCATCACCCGGGCCTCCGGCCGCGGCAGGCCAGTCGGGCGGTCGGCGAAGCCGGGTGCAGAGGGCGCGGCTGTCTCGGGCGACCCCTCCCTGTCCCTCCCGGGCGTCGCCACCCCTTCTTCCCGCCGCGGTACCTGCACTGCACGACTGAGGAAGGTGCCCGCGTCGGCCGCCAGCTTCTTCACGTTGAAGTCCATGATGTTCATCCTGGGCGTCAGCCGGGCGGAGCAGCCGGCTGACCTAGCGGGGAGATGGAGGCGCCGCGGCCGGGCTGGGGCGCCGGGCGAGAGTGGCGGGGGCAGACGTGGTAGGTGGAGGGAGGCGGCGCCAGCCCCGCCGCCGCAGCTGTCGTTTCCGTGAAGGGGGAGAGAGAGGGTGGGGCGAGGGGAGAGAACAACCGCCTCGAAGCCGGCCGCGAGTCCAGGCGGCAGCGGCCGAGACCCAGGGCCTGTGCCGCCTGGACAGATGCCGCTAACGTCGGCGGGCTTCGCGGTGGGCTTGCAAGACAGAGCAGCGTCCGGGCCTTTCTGGGCCGGGTCCCCAACAGAGGAAGCGAGAGCGGGCCTCGGGGCGGGGCCTTTATAGAGGTTATCGCGGGAACAGCGACCCCTCCAGGAGCGCCGCGGCTGACCGCGCCCGGAGCTCCGCCAGTTCCGCTGGGGGCAGGGTCGCGTTCGTTGCTAGGGGCGCGCCTCCGGGCGCTGTGGCGCTCGGTGTTTGTGCTTAAGCCCCTGGGAACCGCGAGCAGAGAGAACCCAAACTCCCCGTTTTGTTTTAAGTGAAAATATGGAAATTGTAGCATAGAATTACAGTATGTGAAATTAGAACCAACAGTTCCCTGTCATCTTGAAGCACCCGCGCCCTACTGGTTCCCTGACGCCTGGATGGCACGCGGCTAATGTTTGCAGCATAGAGTTGAAGTTAAATGTTGCCACCGAACCCGTTTTTCATTTATTCAGCATTATCGACTATCCATCTTGTACCAGAACTGAATCCTGTGCTGCAGACACCGTGCTGAACAAGATTGTCCCTGTCCTCAGAAAGCTCTCAGTTCGGTTACTCGACAACTTTCAGGGACACCTCGCATCCCCGGGGCCAGTTCTGTTTCTATATGCTTCCACAAGAGCTTTGTGACTGAGTGACCGTGGACACGCTGGACTACAAAATCAACACTAGGTGCCTACTCTGTGCATAATACGGCGCCCAAGACACCAACTGCGGGATAGAGGACGCAAAGAAGATGGTGAGTGAGATAGAATACTGCTTAACGATTTAGCGAGGAGAATGTTAATAACTAATGAGAATATGATGTGAATTTTAATAACTAATGGGAATATGATGTGGAATCTGTTCAAAACCCTGCAATTCCAAGTATCTTCTAAAGCAGCTTTAAGGATACAGCCTATGCTTGAACTGATTGAAACAGGTGCAAGAATGGAGGCAGAGACGTTAGTATTTCGAAGAAAAGGCTGTTCTTGTGTGTGTCGCAGTGTCCTTGTGTTACATTAGAGCTGGAAAAATGCAGGCCCAGCAGGCAATGAAATGAGTTCGCACTCATGCTTAGTATTTTACTGAAACAGCAGTCAGAGCAGTAGTGGCTGTGTTAAAGGCACAAAGATTCGTTCCAAAGTATTACAAGGAAGAGTAGATAACAAGCAAATAGTTGTATTCTTTGTGGTGATAACAGAAACAGACACTTCTTACTAAGATAACTACAAAAGAATAAATCTACTCCATCTTTCTTCTCAACTTACCTTGCCAGAAATATGGGAAAGGAAGTATATAATCAGGAATTTTGTTATTTATTGTCCAATTTAGACTTTTACATGGAAAACACCATATCTTTTTGCACATGTCTTTCTTCCCAGTAAATATGTTTTGTCATATTCTCTATTTCTACAAAGTGATCTCAACACCACCCGCCTTCACCATGAGAGGAAAAAACTCTGAAGTCTCTTCCTCAAACTTGTAGATATGCTGACTTGAAAAAACAATCTTCATTTGTTCCTGTTGAGCCGTCTATAATACTGTTTCTCTAGTTTCACTGGTGAATTTATAAGGCTAGTGTGGTGTTTCTATTTCCTTACCATCTTAGAATTTCCTACCTAATTCCATGTAGTTGGTTTCCACTTCTGTAACTATTCCTTAACAGAATTCCTGAAGTTGCCAGTTATCTTCCTGATAAATCAAACAGCCTTTTCTCAAACTTCCACAGTGACTGTACCCAGCCCCTTCCCAATAACAAACACACCCCTTTCCAGGACCTTATTGTTTCATGGTTTCTCTGCTATCTCCTGGACTTTCTCATTCTGTTTTGCTGACACTTCTGATGGATTTGCTATAAGAATGAATACCTGAAATCTCAAGGTTTAGCACTTATTTTTTTGTTATTGTTCTCATGGATTAGTTTCTTAATTGAAACTTCAGATGTACCATTTCATTCACTGATTTAGTAAATATTTTTTGAACGTCTACTGTGTGCATGTGGCATTGTTCGTATGACTGGGAATATAACGGGCAACAAGGCAGGATAGCCCTTGCTCTCATGGGAGCTTATAACTAATCCCATGAGACAGAAATTGAACAAGTAGTTATAAGTATATTGAAATGCCAAGGGGAGTCCAGAGTGCTTTTAAATGTTCACTTCCAGCTGTATCTAGTAACCTGAATTTTAATTTGGAGGCTTAGTTTTTCTGTAAGGGTTTTAGATCACCTTTTAATGCTTTCTTTTTCTATCCCCCATAGTAACTTCTTACTCCAATAATTCAAGGTATTAGGAAAGCAATCTTTGAAAGTTAATACAAAGTGCTGAATACCTGAAATTCTCCTCAAAATTTTCAGCTTGAAAATGAAAAAAATCTTTATAAAAATGACATTTTAGGTAGTATGATATGTATTTTAATTTTTTTTTTGTAGTGGCTGGCAGATAGTTCATTACCTTATGTTTAGACCAATGATATCCAAACTTCATGGGGTACGCAAGATGATCCACTGGTGTGCAAAAATATACATTAGAAGTTTGGTTTGTATATATTTTAATCTAATAAACAGAAAATTTTCATTACTTTTTTAAAAATATGGGTTGACACTGGTGTTCCCACCTTGCATTTATCAGATAGACACATGTCACAAACTGTAAATGAAATATCTTATGGGAAGAGTGGGAATTCCACAACTTGAAGGAGTTGTAATTAGTAGTTTATTTACTAATATGGTCACATAATACATGTGACTGGTTCCATGTCTTTGCAGATTATCTATTTAAATAAAACTTCACAGTAGTGGACAAGGAGCCTAAAGAGTTTCCTCAAATACATCATCATTAAAAGTGTTGATACAAGCATAAGCAAAAAAGAAATGCCAGAATCTATACCTCTACTGGAGAAGGCAATGGCACCCCACTCCAGTACTCTTGCCTGGAAAATCCCATGGACGGAGGAGCCTTGGTAGGCTGCAGTCCATGGGGTCGCTAAGGGTTGGACACGACTGAGCAACTTCACTTTCACTTTTCACTTTCATGCACTGGAGAAGGAAATGGCAACCCACTCCAGTGTTCTTGCCTGGAGAATCCCAGGGTTGGGGGAGCCTGGTGGGCTTCCGTCTGTGGGGTCGCACAGAGTCGGACCCGACTGAAGCGACCTAGCAGCAGCAGCAGCATACCTCTACTTGTTGAATTTATCAGTAAGATTGTTGAAATTTGGCTTAAAAGATGATAACACTTGATTGGAGCTTTCATGGAACTCAGAATCTAGTGGGGGAACCAGACTTATAAATAAAAAAAGTGTGTGAAGGAAAACTATAAAAACTTGTTTAAGATTGAGCAAAGGGAGAAAGTGTAGAGGAAGTGGGTATTAACTTATCAGGATAGGAGAGGTGATAAGAGTTCTTGAACTGGCTTTTGATTGAGTTCATCTGGTGGATTGAGGCATGAGGGTGGGGAGAGATGATCAGACTTTCAACTTAGAAATACCAGGTTTCAGGCAGTGTAGATAGTGGGTTGGAGAGGAGGCTAAGACAAGTAGCAAGACTGATTAGGTATCTATTGCCATACTCGCTCTGTACTCTGTTATTTTGAAGTCCTGCATTTGGAAATCTTGTTTTGACCAAAACTCCCCCTCCTTTCCTCCTTTGATCTCTGACTTCTTTACTCATTTAAGTATGTAATCGTCATCATCAAATCCTACAATCACATGCTTAATTCTTAATTGTCCTATTTTTAACTTTCGCCAGCCTTCTCAGTTCCCTTTATTCTTCCAACCTATCAATCAACAGTCCTGGATGAATGTTTTCTCTGTACATGCTCACAGACTGCCAAGCATCATTAGGGAGAAGAATTATACAACCTTGTAGATGGATGCTAATATCAATGCATGGCTTACTTCCATTGAACTTTTATAGCTGCTTAAAAGCTTCTACTTCTTTCTAAGTAACTTTTCACATACTCTGCAGAGCCTACTGCAAAACTTTGCCAGTCTCCTAACATGCCTGCCTTATTCTCATATACTCTTTATTTTTAGCCTTTGATACTTTGTATATCATGAAGCTATATGGAGGGAGCTCCTTCAACAAAATTCTCTTACTTCTACCTCTTATCCTTCTTCACACTCCTCCGGCAAATACTGCCAAATATTTCAAAGGAAGTATCCTAGGTGTTCTCTTCTGAGTGGAGCTCTCTTACTTTTGATTGCATATTGGTATCACCTGGAGAATTTAAGCAGCTACTGATGCCCACATCACAACCCCAGAGTGTGGACTGGGCATTGGGATGATCAGAAGTTCCCCAGGTGATTCTAAATGTGTGGCCAAAGTTGAGAATGTACATATCATCCTTTGAGAACTTGGTCCAGCAGTTTGTACCTTCTGCCTACAGATAGATTTCATTTCTCTTCTTCTGAGCAGCAACCATTTTTTGATCAGTTTTATATTTTTATGGTCTACATTTCTGGAAGCATAGTGGATTCCCAAATACTTTCTGAAATGAATAAAGTAATCAAATCAAGATTTATACAGTTCTTTTGTGACTCCTCTCCCCAATCTTAATTTCCAACTACAGATTCAGTATTTCCAGTACTGAGCCTGTTGCAGTTTACTTTTTTTAAAGTTACTTTTCTTCTTGAGTTTCCTGTAACTTTAGTTGAATTATATGCACTGAATCACCTAAGGTAGAAATCTGAACCCATTTATTACCTCTTATTTCCCACATCTGATTGATTGAGTGCTGGCAGTATTTTCCCTCTGAACTATTTCTGGTCTTTATCCTCTCTTTTAAAATTGAGGTATAATTGACATTTAACATTATTTTGGACTTCCCAGGTGGTGCTAGTGGTAAAGAATCCATCTGCCAATGCAGGAGACTAGTGTTAGATCTCTGGGTCGGGGAGACCCTCTGGAGTAGGAAGTGCACCCCACTCTAGTCTTCTTGACTAGAAAATTCCATGGGCAGAGGATAGAGGGCTATAGTCCATGGGGCCGGAAAGAGTTGGTCATGCCTGAGCACAAGCACAAGCGCACTAAACAACAGCAGCAAATATTAATTTCAAGTGTACAATGTAAAGAGTTACTATTTGTGTACATTGTGAAATGGTCACCATAATTATCCTACTTAATATCATCACCTTATGTAGTGAAAAATATTTTTTTTTTCCTTGGGATGAGAGCTTTAAAGATCTACTGTCTTAGCAACTTTCAAATATTGAATACAGTATTATTAAGTAACTATAGTCAGCAGGCTGTAATTACATTCCCAGGTTGTGTTTATTTTATAACAGAAAGCTTATATATTCTGACTCCCATCACCTATTTCTTCTTGCTTCCTTCCCTCTCTGACAACCACCAATAAGTGCTCAGTATCTGTGAGGTAGTTTGTTTGTTTGTTTGTTTTTTCTGTTTAGATTCCACACATAAGTGAGATCATATACTAACATTTGTCTTTCTCTGTCTCACTTCGTTTAGCATAATATCCTCAATTGTATCCATGTCGTCACAAATGGTAAGATTTCATTCTTTTGTGACTATATAATATTCCATCTCACACACACACACACACACACACACACACACACACACAGAGACACGCCCCCCATGTTTTCTTTATTCCATTCATCCGTTGATGGACACAGGTTGTTTCTGTATCTTGGCTATGGTAAATAGTGCTCTAATGACCATGGGGTGCAGATATCTTTTTGAGTTAGAGTTTTTGTTGTCTTTGGATAAATACTGAGAGGTGAAATTGTTAGGTCATATGGTAATTCTATTTTTAATTTGTTTTGAAGAATCTCCTTACTGTTTTCCATAGTGCTGTATCAATTTACATTCCCACTAACTGTGCATGAGGGTTTCCTTTTCTCCACATTCTCACCAATACCTGCTATTTGTTGTCTTTTTTAATAATAGTCGTTTTGAAGGTATGAGGTAATATTTCACGGTGATTTTGATTTGAATTTCCTTGATGTTTAGTGATGTTGAGCATCTTTTCAGGGAAAAAATGTCTATTCATATCTTCAGCTCATTTAAAAAATTGGATTATTTGTTTTTTTGCTATTCATAGTTTGAATTCTTTATATATTTTAGATATTAACTACTTATCAGATATATCATTTGCAAATATTTGTCCAGTAGGCTGAGGTGATTTCCTTTGCTGTGCAAAAGATTATTTTGTGTAGTCCCATTTGTTTATTTTTGCTTTAGTTGCTTTTGCTTTTGGCTACAGATTCAAAAAAATCTCTAAGACCTATGTCAAGGAACTTACCATGTATGTTTTCTTGCAGGAGTTTTATGATTTCAGGTCTTAGGTTCAAGTCTTTAATCCATCTGAGTAAAGTTTTGTATATAGTTTAAGATAATGGTCCAATTTCATTCTTTTGCATGTTACGGTCCAGTTTTCCAAACACCATTTATTAAAAGAGACTGTCTTTTCTTCACTGTATATTTTTGCTTCCTTTGTCATGAATTATTTGACCATATATATCTATTTATTTCTGGGTGCTGTGTTCTGTTTTACTGATTTATGTGTCTGCCAATACCATACATTAAAAAATACACCAAGAGACATAGTAGTCAAACTAACAAAAACACAAAGAAAAATTACTAAAAGCAGCAAGGGGAAAACAATAAATAACGTACAAGGGAACCCCCATAAGGTTAACAGCTGATCTTTTGGCAGAAACTCTGCAGGCTAGAAGGGGATGGCAGGATAGACTTAAAGTGAAGAAAGTGAAAAACCAAAAACCAAGATTACTCGACCTAGCAAGGATCACATTCAGATTTGTTCGGGAAATCAAAAGTGTTACAGATATGCAAAAATTAAGAGAATTCAGCACCACCAAAGCAGCTATTTAACAAATGCTGAAGGAACTTCTCTAGTGATTGGAATTTTGATAGGGATTATGTTAAATCTGTAGCTTGTTTTGGGTAGTATGGACATTTTAATAATATTGATTCATCCAATTCTTGAGCATGATATATCTTTTTACTTATTGGTACCTTCAATTTATTTCACTGATGTCTTGTAGTTTTAAACATACATGTCTTTCACCTCCTTGATTAAATTTGTTCCTAGGAATTTTATTATTTTCAGTGCTTTCTTCATTTCTCTTTCTGCTAGTTTATTACTGCATAAAAACTTAACAGGTTATTGTATAGTGATTTTGTACTCCGCAACTTTTCTGATTTTACTTTTTTTTAGTTCTAACAGGTTTTTTGGTGGAGTCTTTAGGCTTTTTTATGTATCATATCACATCATATTATATCATGTGATGTGCAAATAGTGATAATTTCCTTTCTCCTTTCTAACTTGCATACCTTTTATTTCTATTTGTTGCCAAATTTCTCTGGCCAGAACCTCTAATACTATGTTGAATAAAGTGGAAAGAGTGGGCATTCTTATTTTTTTTCCTGATCTTAGAGGAGATGCTTCCAGCTGTTCATTATTGAGTATGAAGTTAGCTATGGGCTTCTTATATATGACCTTTGTTGTGTTAAGGTATATTTTCTTTAACCCACTTTGTTTTTTAAATCATAAATGGGTATTGGATATTGTCAGATGCTTTCTGTGCATCTAATGAGATGATCATATTTTATTTTTTATTTTGTTAATGTGGTATATCACATTGATTGATTTGTGGATGTTGAACTATACTTGCATCCTTGGATAAATTGCATTAGGTAGTGTCCTTCACCACTAGACCATTCAGGTATGACCTAAATCAAATCCCTTATGATTATACAGTGGAAGTGAGAAATAGATTTAAGGGACTAGATCTGATAGATAGAGTGCCTGATGAACTATGGATGGAGGTTCGTGACATTGTACAGGAGACAGGGATCAAGACCATCCCCATGGAAAAGAAATGCAAAAAAGTGAAATGGCTTTCTGGGGAGGCCTTACAAATAGCTGTGAAAAGAAGAGAAGTGAAAAGCCAAGGAGAAAAGGAAAGATGTAAGCATCTGAATGCAGAGTTCCAAAGAATAGCATGAAGAGATAAGAAAGCCTTCTTCAGCGATCAATGCAAAGAAATAGAGGAAAACAACAGAATGGGAAAGACTAGAGATCTTTCCAAGAAAATTGGAGATACCAAGGGAACATTTCATGCAAAGATGGGCTTGATAAAGGACAGAAATGGTATAGACCTAACAGAAGCAGAAGATATTAAGAAGAGGTGGCAAGGATACACAGAAGAACTGTACAAAAAAGATCTTCACGACCCAGATAATCATGATGGTGTGATCACTCATCTAGAGCCAGACATCCTGGAATGTGAAGTCAAGTGGGCCTTAGAAAGCATCACTACGAACAAAGCTAGTGGAGGTGATGGAATTCCAGTTGAACTATTTCAAATCATGGAAGATGATGCTGTGAAAGTGCTGCACTCAATATGCCAGCAAATTTGAAAACTCAGCAGTGGCCACAGGACTGGAAAAGGTCAGTTTTCATTCCAATCCCAAAGAAAGGCAATGCCAAAGAATGCTCCAACTACTGCACAATTGCACTCATCTCACATGCTAGTGAAGTAATGCTCAAAATTCTCCAAGCCAGGGTTCAGCAATACGTGAACCGTGAACTTCCAGATGTTCAAGCTGGTTTTAGAAAAGGCAGAGGAACCAGATATCAAATTGCCAACATCCGCTGGATCATGGAAAAAGCAAGAAAGTTCCAGAAAAACATCCATTTCTGCTTTCTTGACTATGCCAAAGCCTTTGACTGTATGGATCACAGTAAACTGTGGAAAATTCTGAAAGAGATGGGAATACCAGACAATGTGACCTGGCTCTTCAGAAACCTATATGCAGATATAGGAAGCAACAGTTAGAACTGGACATGGAACAACAGACTGGTTCCAAATAGGAAAAGGAGTACGTCAAGGCTGTATATTGTCACCCTGCTTATTTAACTTCTATGCAGAGTACATCATGAGAAATGCTGGGCTGGAAGAAGCACAAGCTGGAATCAAGATTGCCAGGAGAAATATCAATAACCTCAGATATGCAGATGACACCACCCTTATGGCAGAAAGTGAAGAGGAACTAAAAAGCCTCTTGATGAAAGTGAAAGAGGAGAGTGAAAAAGTTGGCTTAAAGCTCAACATTCAGAAAACGAAGATCATGGCATGTAGTCCCATCACTTCATGGGAAATAGATCGGGAAATAGTGGAAACAGTGTCAGACGGTATTTTTTGGCTCCAAAATCACTGCAGATGGTGATTGCAGCCATGAAATTAAAAGTCGCTTACTCCTTAGAAGAAAACTTATGACCAACCTAGATAGCATATTCAAAAGCAGAGACATTACTTTGCCAACAAAGGTCCGTCTAGTCAAGGCTATGGTTTTTCCAGTGATCATGTATGGATGTGAGAGTTGGACTGTGAAGAAGGCTGAGCACCGAAGAATTGATGCTTTTGAACTGTGGTGTTGGAGAAGACTCTTGAGAGTCCCTTGGACTGCAAGGAGATCCAACCTGTCCATTCTAAAGGAGATCAGCCCTGGGTGTTCTTTGGAAAGACTGATGCTAAAGCTAAAACTCCAGTACTTTGGCCACTTGATGTTAAGAGTTGACTCATTGGAAAAGACCCCGATGTCGGGAGGGATTGGGGACAGGAGGAGAAGGGGATGATAGAGGATGAGATGGCTGGATGGCATCACCAACTCGATGGACATGAGTTTGGGTGAAACCCGGGAGATGGTGATGGACAGGGAGGCCTGGCATGCTGCAATTCATGGGGTCGTGAAGAGTCGGGCACAAATGAGGACTGAACTGAACTGAAGGGCTGATTTTTTATTTTATTTTTTCTGTGTGGATGATCTGTCCAATGATGTAAATGGAGTATTATATTAAAGTTCTCCACCATTGTATTGCTGACTCTTTCTCCTTTACAAGTGAAAGTCACTCAGTCGTGTCCAGCTCTTTGTGACCCCATGGACTATATAGTCCATGGAATTCTTCAGGCCAGAATACCAGAGTGGGTAACCTTTCCCTTTTCCAGAGGATCTTCCGAACCCAGGGATCCAGCCCAGGTCTCCCGCATTGCAGGCAGATTCTCTACCAGCTGAGCCAGAAGGGAAGCCTAAGAATACCGGGGTGGGTAGCCCTATCCCTTCTCTAGTGGATCTTCCCCACCCAGGAATCGAACCAGGTCTCCTGCATTGCAGGTGGATTCTTTACCAACTGAACTATCAGGGAAGCCCTTTAGGGCTCTTAATTTACATTTAGGTGCTCCTATGTTGAATACATAAATATTTACAAATATTATATCTTCTTTTTGGATTGACTTCTTTATCATTATGTGATATCCTACCTTGCCTCTTATTATAGTCTTTGTTTTAAAGTCTGTTTTGTTTGTTATGAGTATACTACTGAAGGTTTCATTTGGTTTTCATTTTCATGGAATATCTTTTTTCATGTTTTCACTTTCAGTCTGTGTGTCCTAACATCTGAAGTGAGTCTCTTGCAAGCAGCATAATATGGATCTTTATTTTTTTTTAACCCATTTATCCACTCTATGTCTTTTGACTGGAGAATTAAGTAATTTACATTTAAAGAAATTATTGATAGGGATGTCCTTATTGCATTTAGTTAATTGTTTTCTAGCTATTTTGTAGTTCCTCTCTGTGCCTTTATTCTTCTCTTGGTCTCTTCTTTTGTGGTTTGATGAGTTTCTTTAGTGATATTTATTTCTCTATCTCTTTTGTGTATCTATTATATGATTTTGTTTTGTAGTTATCAGGAGGCTTACATATAACAACTTATATCAATAGCCATCTTTCTTAAGTAAGTAATTTAAACTTGATTGCATTCTAATGTTCTGCATTTTTACTCTTCTCTCTCCCCATTTTATGTTTTTAATGTGAAATTGCCATCTTTTTATCTTGTGTCTCCCATAACTAATTATTTTAGTTATAGTTATTTTTACTGCTTCTGTCTTTAAACCTTTATAATGGCTTTATATGTTGTTAATACAGTACCTTTACTATGTATTTACTCTTCTACTGAGATTTATTCTTTCATGTTTTCATGTTACTAGTTAGTACCCTTTTTTCCCCAGCTTAAGAATGTCCCTTTAACATTTCTGTGAATTTGATTTATTGATGAAGAACTTCTTTAGCTTTTACTTGTCTGAAAAATTCTTTATCTCTCCTTTAATTCTGAATAATACATTTTCTGAATAGAGTATTCTTGGTTGTTAGTTTTTTTCTTTCCATGCTTTGAATATCCTGTGCCACTTCCTTTGGCCTGCAAATTTAGTACTGAAAAATCAGCTCAAAGTCTTATGGGGGTTCTCTTGTGTATAACAACTTATTTTTTTCTTTCTGCTTTTAAGATTCTCTCCTTGTCTTTTAACTTTTGATGTTTCAATAATAATGTCCCTTGGTGTGGGTCTCTTTGGGTTCATCATATTTGGAACTCTCTGAGTTTCCTAGGTCTGGATATCTGGTTCTTTCTCCAGGTTAGGGAAGTTTTTAGTCATTATTTCTTCATATAATTTTTCTGCCCTTTTTTCTCTCTCCTTCCTTTAGGACCCTTATAGTGTGAGTGTTAATCTGCTTGATGTTGTCCCATAAGTCTCTTACGTTTTCTTCACCTTTTTAGTTCGTTCTTTTTTCTTTTTCGTGCTCTGATGGGGTGAATTCTTCTGATTGAGTGACTTGTGTTCACGTTGACACAAGTTTATCTTTCCTTCTGCTTCATCTAGTCTGCTGCTTAACTATGCCAGTTTATTTTTCAGTTCAGTTATTGTATTCTTCAGTGCTGTCAATTCTGCTGTCAACTTTGTAATCTTTTTTGAAGTTCTCACTGTGTTCATCCATTCTTGTCTAAAATTTGGTGAGCATCTTTATGACCATCGTTTGAATGCTTTATCAGGTAACTTACTTAAAGGTAACTTACTTAAAGTTTACTTAAAGGTACTTATCAGGTAAGTTTCATTTAATTTTCTTCTGACGTTTTATTTTGTTGTGTGGTATGGAACACATTTCTTTGTTTCTTTATTAAATCTCTTTATTGGCTTCTATGCATCAGCTGAAACAACTACCTCTCCCATTCTAGAAATAGTGGCTTTGTGTAGGAGATGAACTTGATCATTCAACTCTGCTCGAGGGTGCTTCCCTCTGTAAGTCTTGGTTTTCTCTCAAACTTTTGTAATTATCCAAGGAGCCTATTTTTAATAGTTCTCAGTAGAAGAGGGTATGCCAGCACTTATCAATGTCCCAAAGGGGAGGATTGTGGTCAGCATGTAGATTCAGGCTGATTGGAAGCCAGACTGTCATAGACAGCAGCTTTTAAAGTGTGCAAATATATCCAGTCCTGTGGGACCACAAGCATAAGCCCCACTGGTCACTAGAACTAGGTCACTAGAACTAGGCATTCCCCTGGATGGCAGTCATAAAAATCAGGGCTCTAGATACGCTCTTGTTTAAGAGATACTGATGAGACACAGTGAGTCGGAGGCAGGACATAAAGATGGCATCCTCTGGCCTGTGTTCTCTGAGAGTAGCTCCATAGGCCCTGAGGTGTGTGCCAGACCTGAAGCTTGCCCATCTGGCCACAGATCCATGATAAGAAAATAGAACTCTTTCACAAAGACTGGGGATGTCTTTCAGCCTGTTGTCTGTGTAGTGCCTTGAGGGTGGTAGCCTATCAGGAACGGTGTCTCTGATTGTCACAGTCCTATGGGACCTAGGAATACAAGCCTGCTGACTGTAAGAGGCAAGGAGTCAAGGGATGTCACCTGGACAGCAACCTTAAAAACGAGGGTACTAGACATAAAAACCAGGGGAGCAGATATGTGTGAGAGTTCCCCTTCAGGAGATACTAGCAGTCTGGCATTCGGCGGAGGGAGAGTGCAAAGATAGCACTTGCCCTCTGAGGTCTGTGGAAGGGATTGCAGTCATGTGTGTTTAACCAGAGGAAGCCTGCTTCTAAGGCATCGTTTGTGATGATTCACTAGTAGGCCTCTTTCACAGAGAGATTAAGCGTCTGTGTCTGTTGTCTCTTCCTGTGCTCTGGGCGGCGGTATCTGTTTCAGAACTCGTTTTCTGTTGATAACAGTACTTGTGGGACCTGCAAGCATATGCCTCACTGGCCACCAGAGCCGGGCCACGCAGAGATGTCCTGTGTAGAAGCTGCAAAAATTGGGGTGCCTGACAGAAGTAGATATTCCATTCTGGGAGATAGTGGTTATTTGGAGTAAGGCAAGAGAGATTATGCAAAGATTCTATCCAGCAGTTTGTAATCCCTGAGAACACTTTCTTAGGTCACTAGATACGTGTCAAGCCAGAAGCCTGCCCCTCAGGATAAAGATTCTGGACTAGCAAATAGTCTTTCACAGACTGGGAGTATCTGCTGTCTGAACAGTACACTGGGGTGGTAGCCTTCCTACAACTGTCTCTAATTGTTATAGTCCCGTCAGGCCCAGGAACACAGACTCCCCTGTCCTCCAGAGCCAGCAATCAAGGGGCATCTCCTGGGCAGTATTAGGGTCACAGACTGTATAAACACTCCCCTCTGGGGTTCCCTGGTGACTTAGAGGGTAAAGCATCTGCCTTCAATGTGGGAAACCTGGGTTCGATCCCTGGGTTAGGAAGATCCCCTGGAGAAGGAAATGGCAACCCACTCCAGTACTCTTGCCTGGAAAAGCCCATGGATGGAGAAGCCTGGTAGACTATAGTCCATGGGGTCGCAAAGAGCTGGTCACAACTAAGCGACTTCACTTTCTTTCACTTTCATTGGAGATACTGATACTCTGGAGCACTCTAGAGGGTCAACATGAACGTCAGTTCAATTCAGTCACTCAGTTATGTCCGACTCTTTGCAACCCCATGGACTGCAGCATGCCAGGCTTCCCTGTCCATCACCAATTCTCGGAGCTTGCTCGTTTCATGTCTGTCAAGTCGGTGATGCCATCCAACCAGCTCATCCTCGTCCCCTTCTCCTCCTGCCTTCAATCTTTCCAGCATCAGGGTCTTTTCTAATGAGTCAGTTCTTCGCATCAGTTGGTCAGAATATTAGAGTTTCAGCTTCAGCATCAGTCCTTCCAATAATATACAGGACTGATCTCCTTTAGGATTGACTGGTTTGATCTCCTTGCAGTCCAAGGGGCTCTCAAGAGTCTTCTCCAATACCACAGTTCAAAAGCATCAATTCTTTGGCTCTCAGCTTTCTTTATAGAAACACGAATGTGGTGCCCACTGATTGTAGTGAGGCAGAGTTGGGGAGTATAGATATGGTACCCACTGGAAAAAGAAAAAGAGAGATTGTGTCCATTGGCTGGAGCAAGGGGGAGAGTACAAAGATCATGCCCCAGTCTGTGTCCCCAGGGAACATTTCAGCAGCCTTCTATATGTGAGAGTTAAATTAGATTCCTATCCATCAGACTGTTGTTTTAACATAAGTAGGGTGAGGCTCTTTCACTTTGTTGCCAACTATCTCTGATCTGGGCCCTGGGCAGGATGAGTCCTAGCACTCGAGCCTTTAAAAAGTCATTTCTGAGTCTTTTGGTGTCAGTGGATGCAAGCCCAGTTTGTTTTCAAATCTAGATGTTTGAGAGCTCATCTGTCAGGTACAGGTCTTAAAAACTGGGGTGCTGGATGTGGGATTTAAATCCTTTGCTCCTCAGTAAGAAGCTCTGGGTTTGAATTCCCCCTGATTCTGGGTTGTGTGCTTGGGGTGAGGTTTATGGTGAGATTGTGTCCCAGCCTCTCCTATCCATTTCAGTGTTTTTTTTTTCTCATTTGCCTGATATGTAGTCATCGTCAGCTAGCCTCCTCTTTTTTTTTTTTTTAAAAGGGAATTATTCTGTATGCAGCTGTAGTCTATATTGCCATCTTGAACCCATCCTCTTTTTGAAAACATTAAAAAAAATGAAACCATTTTGAACTTACAAAAAATTTTGCAGTGACCAATTTTTATATGAATTTCTTTCTGGACTTAGAAGTTCCAAGATCATTCAGATATCCTAAGTTTGAAACTCTATCAGTGGGAACACAAATCATGATTATAAATTATCTTGGGAGACCTTCCCCCAACCCCCTTTTCAGAGCTCGTTCCATGATAGAAAATCTTCCTTGTCATCTTGCTGTGCTGAGGATTGACTTTTTCACTGAGGGTACAGAACTTCCCAGATCTTTTTATGGGGAGAGAGCATGAGGAGGGGCTCATAGTTTCTGGTTTCTGCTTGTACCAAATTCTTTTCTCCAGATACCATATGAAATTAAAGATTCAAGGACCTTTCTCAACCCCCTTCCCACTCAAGACAGGGTCATATTGTGTGCTCACAGCTACAGTGCTCACTTCTTTCTTTATCTGACACTTAAATATTTCTGTCTTTTTTTGTAAACTCAAATACATATTAAAATATTTTTTTCACTTTACCTAACATTTCTGGGTGTTTGTAATGGAAGGATTTTCATGTTATCTAGTCTGCCTGTATTAGTTAAGGGTTGAGTGTTCAGCTCAAGTTACAGAAACCTGGATACAAAAAATAGGGATATATTTTTTCACCTAATAAGAAATTCAGAGATTGGCAGCTTTTTGTGTTTCTATTTTGCTATTCTTAGCATGTGGCTTTTAGCCCCATGTCTCAGGATGGTTCCTATATATCTAGGCATCATACTAATGGCTGAAAAAAGAAGAAAGGTGAAGTCAAAAGGTACTTGCCAGTGGAGTCTACTTTCTCTCTCTGTCCCTCTCTTTTTAAATCAAGAAAATTTCTTTTTCATAAGCCCCATCTAGTAAACTTTATTTATATCTCTTTGACTAGACATGGATCATTCGATTCCTTGTAAAAGCAATAGAATTTGGTAAATCAGTGTGTGCTGTTGAAAGATACCCATTTTTAAAAATACAAGGTACATTGTCATGCTGAACAAGATGGGGGTACTGTTACCAAGAAAAAAGAGGAGAATATTTGTAGGACAAGCAACTGTCAATATCTGCCATGCTTCTGTGGGGCAAGAACTAAAAGTCTCCTGTTTTCTTTCTGCTACACTGCAACTTTCTCTGTTTTTAGACTATTAAACAGGGCCAGCAACATAACCCGTGTTCAAGAAATAGGAGAAAAGTGCCCAAGGTACTAAAGTAAAATTAAGCTTTTCTTTCTGTGATTTCTCAACTTTCATAGTATTTTTAATTTGCTACTTAATGTCATTCTAAGCAAGGAATAAATAAAATTTTAGATTGTTAGCATGAATTTTACCTTGTATCTTCATATTGTACAATGGCAGTTTTAAAATGCAAATATAAGAACATTTAACATGCATATAATTGTTGAAATTACACAATTTGTACTTCTAAGTGTGTTCATTTCTGTTTCATTCTTACTGAAATCATGGAGATGCTGCACAAATCTAACTCAATTTTTAAAATTTATTTCTTGATTTGTATACATTCTACCAATGGGTTAATGATGAATAAGGAAGGACTGAAAGTAAGAGGAACTGTAGGTTGCCCTTTCCTTCTCTCATCATTTTCAGTGTCAGCGGTTGGAAGCTTCCATTGGTCTGCCAGAATTCTTTATCCATGGAGTGTTGTCAATACTATGTGAATGTGGCTGCAAGGACCAGCAGTGAACACATATATCTCAAACTGCTGATAAAGAAAGATTTCTAAGATATAATACTAAAAAGAACAAGGTGTGGAGCAGTGTGTGAGTCTTTGTATATAAAAAAAGAATGTTATGTATATATAAGTACATTGTATGTGCACAGTTTTTAAATAATAACAATTTTAAGAAACTTTTCACAGTGGTTATCTTTGGGGAAAAGGTACAGTATAGTAAGGAGTGGGAAGGATTGACAGTTTTCACTTTTCATTTTGTGTCTTTCTTTACTGCTTGGATTTTCAGCATGTGTGTATGTATGTATGCAGACACATATATAACATTTTGTTTATATTTTAATTTTTTGATTTTAGAGTAGTATTTTATTGATTTAATAAAATGTGATGGATACTCATTAAAGTATTCAAATGGACAGAAGAAAGCAACCACCAACCCAAAATAACCACCCAGAAATAGCCAATGTCAACATTTGGAGAAAATCTCTTTCTATATAAATATAGATGAAGAGTCAGTTGAGAGAGACCCTGAAGGAAAAATTAAAAAAAGAGAATTATAAAAGGTAATAAATTAAATTTACTTGAATTTAATGGAAACAAAAAACTGTAGTGAAAAATGAATAGCTAAACTTCATTTCTTTTTCCACAACAGGTATTAGATCCTAAAAGACTCCTCTTGGAGTCACTGGGGTCATTTTGTATGAGTTTTTTTCCCCCTCCTTTGACCACCTGTTTCAATCTTAGACATTGTCTATTACCTTAATTATGTAAATGATGAGACAATGAGAACTCATTTTTTTTTTTACTTTTTCTTTGTCTCCCTCAAATTTATACTGCTTTTATTATTTCTACTTTTCAGTAGAGGGTTAAATGGAAAGTCAGCACTAATGGACAGTTCAGTGTCACTGTAGTATGTAGAAAAACAAGCCCTCTTACATACTGTTGAAGGAAGTATACATTGATGAAGACATTGGAATGATCATTTGCATATTTATCAAAATTTAAAATATGTAAACCCTTGGGCTCAGCAATTCTACCTGTAGGGATCTATCCAAAGACATGTTTGTACAGAGATAGATATACAAAGTTTTTTTTTTGTAATACTATTTTTAATACTAAAAAGCTGGAAACAATTTAAATATTAATCAGTAAGGAAAAATATGCAGATAACACCACCCTTACAGCAGAAAGTGAAGAAGAACTAAAGAGCCTCTTGATGAAAGTGAAAGAGAGTGAAAAAGTTGGCTTAAAGCTCAACATTCAGAAAACGAAGATCATGGCATCCGGTCCCATCACTTCATGGCAAATAGATGGGAAAACAGTGGAAAGAGTAGCTGACTTTATTTTGGGGGGCTCCAAAATCACTGCAGATGGTGATTGCAGCCATGAAATTAAAAGACGCTTACTCCTTGAAAGTTATGACCAACCTAAGCAGAGACATTACTTTGCCAACAAAGATCCATCTAGTCAAGGCTGTGGTTTTTCCAGTAGTCATGTATGGATGTGAGTTGGACTATAAAGAAAGCTGAGCACAGAAGAATTGATGCTTTTTGAACTGTGGTGTTGGAGAAGACTCTTGAGAGTCCCTTGGACTTCAAGGAGGTCCAACCAGTCCATCCTAAAGGAGATCGGTCCTGGGTGTTCATTGGAACGACTGATGCTACAGCTGAAACTCCAGTACTTTGGCCACCTGATGCAAAGAGCTGACTCATTTGGAAAGACCCTGATGCTGGGAAAGATTGAGGGCAGGAGGAGAAGGGGACGACAGAAGATGAGATAGTTGGATGGCATCACCAACTCAATGGATATGGGTTCGGGTGAACTCTGGGAGTTGCTGATGGACAGGGAGGCCTGGCAGGCTGTGGCTCATGGGACTGCAAAGAGTCAGACACGACTGAGTGACGGAACTGAAGGAAAAATAGTTTTATGACTTATAATACATTCATAATTTGGAATATTATGTGCTTGTTGAAAGAATGATGATAAATATGTACTAAAATGGAAAAAAGTCTCAATTATATTAAGAGAAAAAAGCAAGTCATATATTATACTTACCATATGATTCCACTTATTTATTATAAGATAATATACATATACATAGAAATTTATACACCTATATTGGTACAGACTGGTACACAGAGACAGAGACAGAGGAAGGGACTGGGAAGATAAAGAGGAACTTTAACATTAAACTATATTGTATTTACTTAAACTGCTTTAGTGTTTTACAAGAGAAATGTATACATTGTCTAAAAGAGAGGGAGGAAAAAAAGAAAATAACTCATTTCTTCTCAAATATTTAATATGTGAGAGTAAGCTACCTAATTAATTTTGTCTAGTATTTCCTATTTAAGGATTAATATGATGAGTAAATCTGCATTATATTTCAAGTGAAAAAAAAAAAACAAACTAGCTTCTGACACAATCCATGTAACTTGCCATGGATGTTAGCCAAAAAGTCAAAACTCCCTCAGTTCAAAATAACATTTCTTTCTTATCATGCTTAGGATCTTGGAATAATTTAATTCACCACAGTTGTTGTTCCTGAGTGAAAGTCCTAGGCTAATAGCAATGTTACTCTTTCAAAGAGTTTCTAGAAATATATTGGTCTTTAAGCCTATGTTTTCACTGGAAAAACTACTCATTCCACTGTAAAATAAAAGATTGATTATAGTTTTATTTTATACTTTAGTTAATGATAATATTTCATGACTTGGGATAAAGACTAAAAGAAAGAGTGAAATAACAGGTTGGCCAACTGTAATTTAGGTTAATATGACTCATTCTTGCAATAAGCTTTGTATACTGAAAGGTACGTATCAGTTATTCACTGATGCTTTGAGATATGAGAATAAGGAGACAACATCACCAAGTACAAAGGTGTAAGTTTTAACTCTTAAACTCTCAAGGAAAATTTCAAAATGATCTACTTACCTGTTGCTTCCTTTCCTACACTTCCCTCATAGTTCAGTCAAAAAGAATCTGCCTGCAATGCAGGAGACCCGGGTTCAGTTCCCGGATTGGGAAGATCCCCTGGAGAAGGAAATGGCAACCCACTCCAGTATTCTTACCTGCAGAATTCCATGGACAGAGGAGCCTGGCAGGCTATAGTCGATGGGGTCACAGGAGTCAGACATGACTTAGTGACTAAACGGCAACTAACCTGTTGGTTACCAATCAGATCGATTAACGAACACCTATTATAAGTAATCCCTTGGTAAATTCAGTAGAGGACACCAGCCAATACAAAACTGTGCTTTCTACCAAAGGACAGGGCTTCCCTGGTGGCTCAGACTATAGAGTCTGCCTAAAGTGCAGGAGACCTAGGTTTGATCCCTGGGTTGGGAAGATCCCCTGCAGAAGGAAACAGCAACCCACTCCAGTATTCTTGCCTGGAAAATCCTGGAAGGAAGGAGCCTGGCAGGCTATTGTCCACGGAGTCAGACACAACTGAGTGACTTCACTTTCACTTTCACCTTCTATCAAAGGATAGGCACACATAAGATATTGTTGTTATTCAGTCACTAAGTCATGTCTGACTCTTTGCGACTCCATGGACTGCAGCATGCCAGGCTTCCCTATGGAAAGTCAAATCTAAGAAAGTCTAGTTTTGAATGCATTTAAGTGGTTGTGCTAGAATTAAGGATATCCAGAAGTCTTGCTCAGAGGCAGGGAATGTGATCCTTGTTCTCTGAGGGCATATAGTCTAGTTTTGTTCACATGCAAAGGAAATCTACACTGTGAGGCTGTGTGATGCCAACTATTAATTGAATGGAACAGGTGAGTGTTACAGAAAGTCACAGAAAGGATACATTATTACTCGACTACACATGGAGTAGTCAGGTAAACCTCACAGCATGAGACAGGAGATATCTAATAATGCTTAGAAGGCAGCTGGAAATATGTAACTGAAGCTTGGGTAAGCACACTAGTTTAAAGGTACCTTTGTTGGAGTATTTGCATAGATGTGATAGATAAGATTTCCACTAAGGGATATATAGTGAGAAGGAAAGGACGGTTAAAACTTGAAAAGAATAAGACACTGTGGAAATAAGGACAGATTTTTAAAAAATAATAGAACATTTGGAAATTCAAAATGCAGTCATTAAAAATCTTATGGACTGATTAATAGCTTATGAAGATATATTAGTAAATGAAGATTGTTGTTTTTTAGGCACTAAGTGATGTCTGATTCTTTTGTGACACCATGGACTGTAGCCCATCACCTTCATCAGGTTCCATGGGATTTTTCAGGTAAGAATACTGGAGTGGGTTGCTGTGTTCTTTTCCAGAGCATCTTCCCAACCCACGGGTTGAATGTGCCTCCTGCATTGCAGGCAGATGGGAAGCTCTAGTAAATGAAGATATCTCTGAGAAAATTATACAGAAGGGAAGTATGAAGAAGTAGGGAATGGAAAGTATGAATTAAGAAAAATGAGAGGGACTTCTTTTGTGGTCCAGTGGTTGAGAGTCCGCCTTGCAATGCAGGAGATGCGGTTCAATCCCTGGTCTGGGGATTGTGCTGGGGAGCAACTAAGCTTGTATAGCACAACTGAGCCTGCGCATCGCAGCTACTGAAACCCGTGTGCCCTAGAGTCTGTCCTCTGCCACAAGAGAAGCCACTGCAATGAAAAGCCAGCACAGCATAGCTAGAGAGCAGCCCCGACTCATCACAACTAGAGAAAGCCTGATGCAGCAATGAAGACCCAGTGCAGTCAAAAATAACTAAAAAAAATAATAAAAGGAAAATGAAGTTAGGATGAGAGTTCAATATGTTATTCAGTAAGATTCCCAGCAAGCGAGATAAGAAAGTGAGAGACAAATTTGATGAGATAATGGTTGATAATTTCAAAACTTTCAAAGAATTGATGAAATAATGTCTCAAAGGTAATAATCACGAGCCTTAAGCAAAATAAAAAGAAGTATACTCTAGGCACACTGTGATAAATTGGAATACTGCAAAAACAAAGATAAAATCTAGAAAGGAATCAGATATAAGAGATAAATTACTTACAAATAACTATTGAATTAGCAGTAGAGCAACAACAGATTTCTCAAGAATAGTGTGGAAGCCAGAAGTTAATTAAACAGTATCTTCAAGGAGCTGAGGAAAAACCAATAAACTTAGAATTTAATATGTAACTAAACTATCTATAGTTCCAAATAATGTAACCTTTCAGACAAAGATTGAGAAAATTTGCTTCTCAGGGTTTGTCACTGAAAAACTAAAATATCCACATTAACTGTACATTGTTTAAAGACATATTCACATATATTATATACATATCATATGCAGTACATATAAGTGGTAAAATTGTAAAAACAAGCATGGGAATGAAAATACCTAATTCAAACTGGTGTTTTTCTGTGAGAGAAGGGAAGAGAATGGAATTGGAGTTTCATTTGTATCTGTTAAAGTGTATATGGGCATTCATTACATTTTTTAGACATTTTTTGGCTTACTTGAGATATGTTTTAAAAGAGAGGATGGAGTTTTAAGAAATGAATGATCTACAATATAAAATACTGCATGAGAAAATGAGAACAGGAAATTCCACAGATCTGGATACTTAAAGCCCCTTGAATATGCTTCAGAGGACTGTTTAAGAGAAAGGAGAATGAAAACATCTTTTCCAGCCTGCTTACATCTATTCCTGTCATTTCTCCCCTTCTGTTACAGTGAGAGATGTTCCTCTGCCCATCAAAGTTCAGTCTTTTCCCTATATATTCTGGATCTTACCTCTCCCACCTTCTTAGAGCCCATATATTTACCCCTGTCTGTCCTGTATTTTCATTTTCTCCTTTTCTACAAGTTCCTTTCCAATATTTAAACATGCTTAAATCTCTCCTTTTTTAAACTCCCATTCTACCTAATTGCTTCAAAAGCAAATACTGCCTCTTTTCACTCTCACAATCCTATTTTTCTTGATGCTTTTGAACTGTGATTTCTTAAGTCTTAAGTCTCCTACATTGGCAGGCAGCTTCTTTACCACTAGCACCACCTGGGGAGCCCTAACAATGCCTGGCATATGGTAAATGTTCAAGAAATACATTTATTATAATGATGAATAAGAAGGAAGTAGTGTGAAATAATAAGTAATTGAAAAAGGTCAAGACAGAAATCACTGGTGAGAAATCACTTGAGAAAATTTTTTGTGGAATGGGAGGAGAGGAGCTACATTAGAGTGGTTTCAGAGGTCAAGACATCAATTATTTATTTTAAAAATAAATAATTTTTAAAAAGTCACTCACTTGATTGCAAGCCTTTAGTGGTTTCTGTTTCATGCATTGGAGAAGGAAATGGCAACCCACTCCAGTGTTCTTGCCTGGAGAATCCCAGGGACAGAGGAGCCTGTTGGGCTGCCTTCTATGGGATCGCACCGAGTAGGACACGACTGACGCGACTTAGCAGCAGCAGCAGCAGCAGCAGTATTCTTAGAATAAAGAACAAAATCTGTAACCCATCCTGCAGATACTGCATGATTTTTCCTGGTTTATCTAGTCAGTCAGATTAATAGAATTGAAGCTCAGTTCAGTTCAGTCACTCAGTTGTGTCCAACTCTTTGGGACCCCATGGACTGCAGCATGCCAGGCTTTCCTGTCCATCACAAACTCCCGGAGCGTGCTCAAAATCAGACAGTGAGGCCATCCAACTATCTCATCCTCTGTTGTCCCCTTCCCCTCCTGCCTTCAATCTTTCCAGCATCAGGGTCTTTTCTAATGAGTCAGTTCTTCGCATCAGGTGGCCAAAGTATTGGAGCTTAAGCTTCATCATCAGGGCTTCCAATGAATGTTCAGGACTGCTTTCCTTTAGGATTGACTGGTTTGGTCTCCTTGCAGTCCAAGGGACTCTCAAGAGTCTTCTCCAACACCGCAGTTCCAAAGCATCAATTCTATGGCGCCAAGCTTTTTTTTACAGTCCAATTCACATCCATACATGACTACTGGAAAAACCATAGAATTGAAGCTAGAAACCTAAAATGTTTCACATCTATTATCTTAACAATATTGTTAACAACATTGTTAATTGGCTATCCACCAATACAAATAAAAAGTTTTTAAAAAGTAAAATAAAATAAGCTATTGGTATAAAAAAGTCTTTATAATAAGTGTCTAGCACATATTAATTGCAGGTAATAAATACTCATTTTGAACAAATGAATGAGATGTTTGGGGAAGCATTTAGATTAGTTCCTGACAGACAGTACCTAAGTTGATTTTCCTTTTTCATTTTAAACATTTACATTGTCAGGAAGATCCCCAGGAGAAGGAAATGGCAACCCACTCCAGTATTCTTGCTTGGAGAATTCCATGAACAGAGGAGCCTGGCAGGCTATAATCCATGGGGTCGCAAAGAGTTGACACAACTGAGTGACTCACTCACGTTAGATATTGGTATTTTATTTAATGGAATGCTGTTAGGTTTTTTAAAAACTATGTGTTTTAAATGTTTTAGATGGCTACAGATGTCCAAGGATGTCCACAGGGCTTTCCCGGTGGCTCAGTGGTCAAGAATTCACCTGCGGTGTGGGAGACACAAGTTCAATCCTTGGGTTGTAAAGATCCCTTGGAGGAGTGCATGACAACTCACTCCAATATTCTTGCCTGGAGAATCCCACGGACAGAGGAGTCTGGCAGGCTGCAGTTCATAGGTTTGCAAAGTCAGACATAATTTAAGTGACTTAGCATGCATGAATGCACAGATGTCCACTAGATGTCAGCCTAACCCAGAATATTAATTGCTAAGAGCATCAAGTATTGAGCATGATTCCAGTGTTCAACTGAGCTGTTAGATTCCCATATTTTAAATTTAATGAAGGATAATATTTTGTGAATACTTTTGAATTTGAGATGTGGATGCTCCATGCTTGTATATTGAGTACTGAGGATATAATTCTCTTGTGTTGTAGAGGGTTAAAGAGATTTTGGATTCTTTATCAAAGAACTCTACCAATAATAAAATACTTATGAAATATAATAATAAGGTAATAACAACTCCTGATATTTTTTAGCACCAACTACATGCCAGTTCAGTTCAGTTCAGTTTAATTGCTTAGTCGTGTCCGACTCTTTGCAACCCCATGAACTGCAGCATGCCAGGCCGCCCTGTCCATCACCAACTCCCGGAGTTTACCCAAACTCATGTCCATTGAGTCGGTGATGCCATCCAACCATCTTATCCTCTGTCATCCCCTTCTCCTCCTGCCCTCAATCTTTCCCAGCATCAGGGTGTTTCCAAATGAGTCAGCTCTTTGTATCAGGTGGCCAAAGTATGGGAATTTCAGCTTCATCATCAGTCCTTCTAATGAATACCCAGGACTGATTTCCTTTAGGATGGACTGGTTGTATCTCCTTGCAGTCCAAGGGACTCTCAAGAGTCTTCTCCAACACCACAGTTCAAAAGCATCAATTCTTTGGCACTCAACTTTCTTCACAGTCCAACTCTCACATCCATACATGACCACTGGAAAAACCATAGCCTTGACTAGATGGACCTTTGTTGGCAAAGTAATCTTAATTGATTACAAAATCTTGCAGAATAAATAGTATTACTAACCCCTTTCAAAAAAATGGAGTTTAAAGAGGTCGAGTAACTATTCTTAAGAACTCCAAAAGACATAGAATAACATATCATAATTATTTGTAAAAATCAGTTCAGTTCAGTTCAGTTGCTCAGTCGTGTCCGACTCTGCGACCCCATGAATCGCAGCACGCCAGGCCTCCCTGTCCATCACCAACTCCTGGGGTTCACTCAGATTCACGTCCATCGAGTCAGTGATGCCATCCAGCCATCTCATCCTCTGTCGTCCCCTTCTCCTCCTGCCCCCAATCCCTCCCAACATCAAAGTCTTTTCCAATGAGTCAGCTCTTCGCATGAGGTGGCCAAAGTACTGGAGTTTCAGCTTTAGCATCATTCCTTCCAAAGAAATCCCAGGGCTGTAAAAATAAATATTTATAAAAAACAGACATTTTAACAATGGGGGACTTAAGCTTCCCTGGTGGCTCAGACGGTAAAGCATCTGTCTGCAATGTGGGAGACCCGGGTTCAAATCCTGGGTCGGGAAGATCCCCTGGAGAAGGGAATGGCAACCCACTCCAGTACTCTTGCCTGGAAAATTCCATAGATGGAGGAGCCTGGTAGGCTACAGTCCATGAGGTTGCAAAGAGTCAGTCATGACTGAGCGACTTCACTTTCACTTAACATTTGTTGCTGCTTGGAATTCAGGATTTGTCTGTATGATGACTAAATAAATGAATGTTCAAACTATCATACAGTTGTGCTCATTTCAGATGCCAGCAAGGTAATGCTCAAAATCCTCCAAGCTAGGCTTCAACAGTATGTGAACCAAGAACTTCCTTTTTGCTGTCGTGAGATAGGCCTGTCTCACAAATACATCATATTTTGTTTGTCTATTCTGCTACAGGGGGACAGTTAGATTGCTTCCACTTTCACTCTTACAAATTATGCTGTTGTGAATGTCTTTGTGTATTCTAGAACACAAATGTAAGTTTCTTTAAGAGATTTATCTATAAATGTCTGCATTTTTTTTTTCATGAAAACTTGATGGATATTATTGGGTGGAAATAGTATCTTTTTATTTTTAAAATCTGCATTTCTTTGGTTGACTTTGAGATTGAGATTCTTTTCCTAAGGTTACTGGCCTTTTAATTTTTCTTCTCCATATATTGACAATTCATATCCTTTGCCCATTCTGGTACAATTGTTGAAGTGTTGATTTTTTTCTTTCTTTTTTTTTCCCTTTTTAATCGAATCTGAAATTCAGTTCAATTCTTTTGAATTGAATCTGCTTGCCTCTTAATTTGTCATAAACCTTCAGTGTCTTTAAATTGTTTTTTTTACTATCTTAATTTTTTTGTAATTAAAATTCAAATAATTGAAATCTTAGCATTGAATATTTTAATATATGATTGTGATGTATTTCTTCATTTATTCAGCTTTTTAATAATTATTAGTAATTTGTCGTTGTTAAGTTTCTAATGTGATATCTGACTCTTTGCGACTACGTGGAATGCAGCACGCCGGGCTTCCCTATCCTTCACCATCTCCTGGAGTATGCTCGAACTCAAGTCCATTGAATCAGTGATGCCATCCAACCATCACATCCTCTGTCATCCCCTTCTCCTCCTGCCTTCAATCTTTCCCAGCGTCAGGGTCTTTTCAAGTGAGTTGGCTCTACACATCAGGTGGCCAAAGTATTGGAGCTTAAGCTTTAGAGTCAGTCCTTCCAATGAATGTTCAGGATTAATTTCCTTTAGGATTGACTGGTTTGATCTCCTTGCTGTCCAAGGGACTCTCGAGTCTTCTCCAACACCGCTGTTCAAAAACATCAGTTCTTCAGTGCTCAGCCTTCTTTATGGTCTAACTCTCATATCCATACATGACTACTGGAAAAACCATATCTTTGACTAAGATGGGTCTTTGTTGGCAAAGTGTAATTATTGAATTTTATACATTGAGTGCTCATGTTCCTATAGTTTTGGTTGTATCTTCCTACGAAAATAATTATTATTTTCAAATAATGATACTTTTGTCACTTTAAAATACACTTATTCATTATCTTGTCTTTTTGTGTTGGTTAGGGCCTCCAGTATAATATGGACTAGGAGTGATGCTAGCAGGTATCTTGTAGCATTCCTGACTTTAATCTGAATACTTCCAATGTTTTCTATAAATTATGATGCTTGGTATAGAATTGCCCAGATACTTGGTAAAGTTTCTTTTACATCCCAGTTCTCCAAATTTTTGCTTTTAAAAATTATGACTAAGTATTAATAGTTGAATATATCAAATGTTTTCTGCATTTGTTGAGATACTTAGTATTTTTCTCCTTTAATTTGTTAATATGATGAATTGCATTGATAAGTGTTTATTTTTTATTATTATTAGTTTTGCTTTATTATTCTAGCGTTTTATTATGACTAGTTTGTTCGTTTCATTTGAAACAGATATAAAATTTGATTAGTAATTCTTTTTTTTTAATTTTTATTTTTACTTTATTTTACTTTACAATACTGTATTGGTTTTGCCATACATTGACATGAATCCACCATGGGTGTACATGCGATCTGATTAATAATTCTTCTCAGTTGATGATACTTTATCCATGAGTCCCCTACTGTATCATTTTATTTATTTTTATTTTCATTATCTACAACTCTGTTCCATTTCTCCTGCCCCTCTTTTTACTTAATATATTTGTTATATGTCTTGGTATAATAAAGTATTATTTTGTGTGTGTATCTATGTATTAATTTATATAAATGATATTGTTTTATATAATAGGTAGCTATTGCTTTGTTTCAACTTTTTTTCACTCAACACTGTATAAGATCTATTTTGTTGCTGTATACATACATCTTCTGTATTGTTTTTAAGTGTAATATAGTATATTGGTAATATATAATATTTCAGATTTCCCAGTAAACCATTTGCATTTACTTATCCATTCCTTCAGAGATAAGCACCTAAAGTAACTTTCTCAACTTTCTGCAACTATAAAATAGCACTATGATAAATATCTTGGGTTGCTTTTTGGTTTGTATGCTGGTTTCTTTAATGTTTATACAGGGTATGTGATTGCTGGAACATGAGATAAGTTATGTATTGAATTTATTAAATTCCATCAGATATTTTCCCCATAATACTGCTTCAGTTTTACTCCTGCTATTAGAAAATGAGAAATCTTGTTTCTCTAGTTTCTTACCTACAATTGCTGTTGTCTGATTTTTATTAATTTGATGAATGTTAAGGTGTATGTCAGTGTTCCAACTGGCATTTCTCTGATTCTAGTATGTTTCTCAGATTTATATACTTATTTGCCACTGGGCTTCCTTTTAATTTAATTTTATTACTATTTTTTTTTTTTTACTTTACAATATTGTATTGGTTTTGCCATTGCCTACTTATATACATTGGCTGTTTTTCTGTTGAGGTTTCCTGTTTTTTTCTTATCATTTGCAGCTTATAAATATCATATATTAATTCCTTAGCATGTTTTAAACATTGAAAATGTCTTTTTTGATCTGTCAGCTGTCAGTTTTGCTTATGACATCTTTTGTGAGCAGAAGTTCTCTGTTTTTATGTATATAATCCCATTTAAAAAAACAGTTTGGTGCTTTTAGGTCTTGCTTAAAATGTCTTTTTAACCCTATAAATTATTCAGATATTGCCTTTTATTTTCTTCTATTAGCTTTAAAAATTTGCCTTTTACATTTGAGACTTTATTCCAGATTTGATTCCTCTGTGCCTACTGCATGCTCCATATGTATGGCATAAATCAGGGAATTTTTTTCTTTATTCTTCTGAATGTATTGAGCTATTTTTCCTAACACTATCTGGAATGCACTCAATTTTTTCTCTATTGATTTATGGCACTACCTTTATCAGATCTCAATTTCCAGTTCTGAACTTTCCATTTTGTTACATTATGTATTTTTTTAATTTAAAAATATTTATTTGTTTTTGGCTCCTCTGGATCTTCAGTACAGGATGCAGGCGTTCTCAGCTGTAGTGAGCGGGGGCTACTCTAGTTGCGGGGTGTGGGCTTCTCACTGTGGTGGCTTTCCTTGTTGAATACCATGGGCTCTATGGCATGTGGGCTTCAATAATTGTGGCACACAGGCTCTGGAGCACAGGTTCAGTAGTTGTGGAACATGGGCTTAGTTGCCCCACAGAATGTGGAATTTTTCCAGATAAGGAATCAAACCTGTGTCCCCTGTGTGGACAGGGGAATTCTTCACCCCTGGACCACCAGCAAAGTCCCTGTTTATTTGTTTCTGTGCAATTTCAATGCTACATTTATTACCATAACTTTGTGAATTGTTTTAATATCTAGGACAGAAATTCTTCCATTTTACTTTTTCAAAATTAGATTAGTTTTTCATGAACTTTTATTTCATCTAATTTGGATGATGTGCTTGTTAAATCTAGAATTTTTTATTGAAATCTGATTTAGTTATGTATTGCCATAAAATGAATTACTCCATAACTTAGTGGATAAAACAACAATAAAATAGTTTTAAATAAATAAATCTCTTAGCTCTGTGGATCAGGAATGCAAAAGCAGCTTAGTTGAATGATTCTGGCTTGAGGTCTGTCATAAGATTGCAACCATGATGTCAACAGGGGCCACAGTCATCTAAACGTTTGTGGCTGGGAGATTCCTCTCCAAGTAGGTTCACTCACATAGCTGTCAAGTTGGTGCTTACAAGTTGGCAGCATCAGCTTCTTGTCACATCAGTCTTGTGATAGAGTTTCTTGAGTATGGTTACAACATGGAGGCTGATGTATGATAGAGCAGTAATCCAGGAGATAGCAAGGTAGAAGTTGCAATGTTATTTGTATCCTAGTTTCAGAAGTCAAATAACAACATTCCTACAATATCCTATTGATTGCACAAGACAGCTCTCCTCAGTGTGGGAGGGGACTACATCAGGAAGGTCATACTGGAGGCTGTGTACCACAGTCCACCCTCTGGCTGCCAGTTATTAATATCCCCACACATGTCAGCAAATTTTGAAAACTTAGCAGTGTCTATAGGACTGGAGAAGATCAGTTTTCATTCCAGTCCCAAAGAGGGGCAATGCCAAGGAATGTTCAAACAACCATACAGTTACACTCATTTCACATGCTAGCAAGGTTATGCTCAAAATCCTGCAAGCTTGGCCTCAGCAGTATGTGAACTGAGAAAGTCCAGATGTACAAGCTGGTTTTCTAAGAGGTAGAGGACCAGAAGTTGAATTGCCAGCATTTGTTGGATCATAGAGAAAGCAAGGGAATTCTGGGAAAACATCTACTTCTGCTTCAGTGATTACCCCAAAGCCTTTGAGTGTGTGGGTCACAATGAACTGTGGAAAATTCTTAAAGAGATAGGAATACCAGACCACTTTACTTGTGTCCTATGAAGCCTGTATGTGGGTCAAAAAGCAATAGTTAGAACCGGACATGAAACAAATGACTGGTTCCAAATTGGAAAATGAGTATGACAAGGCTGTATGTTGTCACCCTGCTTATTTAACTTATATGCAGAGTACATCATAAGAAACACTGGGCTGGATGAAGCACAAGCTGGAATCAAGATTGCCAGGAGAAATAACAACCTCAGATATGCAAATGATACCCCCCTAATATCAGAAAGTGAAGAGGAACTCAAGAGCCTCTTGATGAGGGTAAAAGAGGACAGTAAAAAAATCTGGCTTGAAACTCAACATCCAAAAAACTAAGATCATGGCATCTGGTCCCATCACTTCATGGCAAATAGAAGGGGGAAAAATTGGAAACAATGACAGACTTTATTTTCTTGGGCTCCAAAATCACTGTGGATGGTGACTACAGTCATGAAATTAAAAGATGCATACTCTTTGGAAGGAAAGCTATGATAAACCCAGACAACGTATTAAAGAGCAGAGATATCACTTTGCTGACAAAGGTCAGTCCAGTCAAAGCTGTGGTTTTTCCAGTAGTCATGTACAGTTGTGAGTTGGACCATAAAGAAAGCTGAGCACTGAAGAATTGATGCATTTGAGTTATGATGTTGGAAAAGATGCTTGAGAGTCCCTTGGACTGCAAGGAGATCAAACCAGTCAATCCTAAAGGAAATCAACCCTGGATATTCATTGGAAGGACTGATGCTGAAACTGAAGCCCCAATACTTTGGCCCCTGATGTGAGGAGCCGACTCATTGGAAAAGACCTAGATGCTGGGAAAGATGGAAGGCAAAAGGAGAAGGAGGCAGCAGAGGATGAGATGGTTAGACAGCATCACTGAATCAATGGACATGACTTTGAGCAAACTCTGGGAGACAGCAGAGGACAGAGGAGCCTGGCATGCTGCAGTCCATGGGGTCGCAAAGAGTCAGAGAGGATTTAGTGATTGAACAACAGCATGCAAAATAGACTCACCCTTCTCACAAGACTCTCCTAACCTCATCCCACTACAGAATCAACTTGAAGTACAGAATATCATCTAAATTAGGTCCAGAGGTCATGAGGCTTCTTGGGTACATTTCTTAAGTACAGTTTTTTGAGTACAGTTTCTTTTGATTTGAAGATTTGTGGACTTAAGAGAGGAAGACAAGAATCATTGAAGATCAGTCTTAAAAGATGCTGCTGTTGCTGCTGCTAAGTCACTTCAGTCGTGTCTGACTGTGTGCGACCCCATAGACGGCAGCCCACCAGGCTCCTCCATCCCTGGGATTCTCCAGGCAAGAACACTCAGTGGGTTGCCATTTCCTTCTCCAGTGTATGAAAGTGAAAAGTGAAAGTGAAGTCGCTCAGTCGTGTCTGACTCTTCGAGACCCCATGTACTGCAGCCTACCAGGCTCCTCCGTCCATGGGATTCTCCAGGCAAGAGTACTGGAGTGGGTTGCCATTTCCTGCTTCAGCTTAAAGATGACTACCACAAAATTTCACTTAACATTTATTGTAAGACAGGTCTGTTGGAGACTAATTCCTTCTGTTTTTGTTTGGTAAAGTATTTATTCACTTTTATTTTTTTTGTTTGGAATGAAAGAGCCTTTAAATTCTATAATGCGTTACAATTTTCAAAAGTTTTACATATATGTTTTATCTAATGTCTTAATAATCCCTTTTCAGCCCTCTACTCCTATGTTGCCTCACCCCCTTCCCGCTCCCACTAATAACCACTGATTTGTTCTCTATGTCTGTGAGTTTACTTCTTTTTTGTTTTATTCACCAGTTTGTTGTATTTTTGAGATTCCACATATGAATATCATACAGTATTTGTTTTTGTTTGTCTGACTTATTTCATGTTAACATAATGCCCTCCAAGCCCATCCATGCTGCTGCAAATGGCAAAATTTCATAGTCTTTTATGGCTTTGTTTTATTCCATGGAGTGTATGTATGTATGTACCACCTCTTTCTTCATTCACCCGTTGATGAACACTTAGGTTGCTTTCATACTTTGGCAAATGTAAATAACACTGATGTGAACATCAGGATGCATATATCTTTTAAAATAAGTGTTTTTGTTTTTTTTGAATATATACCCAGGAGTAGAATTGCTATGTCATAACGATGGCTCTGTTTTTAGTTTTTTGGGAAACCTCCATGTTTTTTTCCACAGTGTCTGCTCCAATTTATTTTCCCACCAACAGTGTGTGAGTGTTCTCCTTTCTCCACATCCTTGCCAGCATTTATTTGTGGGTTTTTTTTTTTTTTTGATCATAGCCATGCTGATGAGTTTGGGGTGATGTCTTACTGTGGTTTTGATTTGCATTTTTGTGATTGATTAGCAATGTTGAGCATCTTTCCATGTATTTATTGGCCATCTGCATTTTCTCCTTGGAAAAATGTCTATTCAGTTCTTCTGCCTATTTTTTAATTGAATTGTTTGTTTTTTTTGTGTGTGTTGACTTGTGAGCTCTTTAAATCTGTTGACTATTAACCCCTTATCAGTCATATCATTTGCAAATATCTTCTTCCATTCAGTACATTTTTGTTGTTGTCTTTTTTGTTGTTTTGTCCATGGTTTCCTTTGCTGTGCAAAAGCTTTTGAATTTAATTAGGTCCCATTTGTCTATTTTTGCTTTTGCTTTCTTTTGCTTTAGGAGATGGATCCAAAAAAAATTGCTTCAATTAATGTCTAAGAGTGTTCTGCCTATGCTTTCATCTAAGAGTTTTATACTATCCAATTTTACATTTAGGTCTTTAATCCATTTTGAGTTTATTTTTGGACAGCTACTTGTACAAGAAGAAAATTAGAACATCTCTAACATACATATACAAAACAATATCCTTTGTTTTTGAAAGATAATTTTGCTGGACAGGGAATTCTGGGTTGGTGGTTTCTCTTTCAACACTTTTAAATGTATCACTCTACTCTCTTATTGCTTGCAGGGCTTCTGAAGAGAATTCTTATCCTGTTACTTTATAGGTAAGATGTTGTTTATTTCCAGCTTGTTTCAAGATTTTTTTGTCTTTATTTTCTTCAGTTTGAATATGATATGCCTGTTATTCAGTCGCTCAGTCATGTCTGACTCTTTGTGACCCCATGGACTGCAGCATACCAGGCTTCCCTGTCCTTCACCATCTCCTGGAGCTCAAACTCATGTCCATTCAGTTGGTGATGCCATCCAACTATCTCATTCTCTCTTGCCGCTGCCTTCTCCTGCCTTCAATCTTTCCCAGCATCAGGGTCTTTTCTGATGAGTCTAATGAGGCATAATGATATGCCTAGGTGTAGATTTTTTTGAATTTGTCACTCTTGGTGTTCACTGAGTTTCCTTAATATGTGGTTGATATTTGTCATTAATTTTGGATTGTCAAAATTAATTAAAATTGTCAGCCATTATTCATCATTTCTTTTCTTCTTTCTCTTGCTCCTCCCGTTGAACGTATGTTGCACTTTTTATATTTGTCACATAGTTGTTGGATATTCTATTCAATTTTTCCTCTTTGCTTTTCATTTTGGGTACTTTCTATTGACACATCTTCAAACTTACTGATTCTTTTATTGGCCATGTCCAGTCTATTGATCAGTCCATCAAAGGCATTCTTTATTTCTGTTATGGGGTTTTTGATTTTAGCATTTAATTTTGATTCTTTTTTAGGGTTTGCATGTCTCTGCTTACATCTTCTTGTGTGTTGTATACTTTTTGTATTAGAGCCCTAGGAGATTAATCATAGTTACTTTAAATTCTTGATCTGATGATTCTAAAGTTTCTGCTATATTTAAATCTGGGTCTAATGTTTTGTTTGTTTATTTTTGTTGATTTTAGACTGTGCTTTTTGCCTTTATCATGCCTTGTAATTTTTGGTTGAAAATCACAGATTATGTGTTGGGTGGAAGGAACTGAGGTAAATAGGCCTTTCATCTAAAGGTTTTGTGCTATCTGACTAGTGGGGTGTGCTTACTAAGGGTGTAGCTTTAGGTGTCAGAGACAAAAATTTCCTCTAGTGCCTAGTTTTCTCTTCTAGAATGTTTTGGACTTCCTGCAGCTCTTTACCTAGTTTTTAATTAGTGACTTTCCATAGCTGTTATGTTTGTGAGTAGATGGCACCCCACTCCAGCACTCTTGCCTGGGAAGTCCCATGGACGGAGGAGCCTGGTGGGCTGCAGTCCATGGGGTCGCTGGGAGTCAGACACGACTGAGTGACTTCACTTTCACTTTTCGCTTTCATGCATTGGAGAAGGAGATGGCAACCCACTCCAGTGTTCTTGCCTGGAGAATCCCGGGGATGGGGGAGCCTGGTGGGCTGCTGTCTGTGGGGTCGCACAGAGTCAGACACGACTGAAGCGACTTAGCAGCAGCAGCAGCAGTAACTCTTTCTTTATTGGTTTTGAGATTTCCAATTCTTTTATCTCTAACCTTCTGTTATTATACTGCAGCCTTATGAATGTGATGGTAAGGTGTAGGGAAGGGAAAACACTTTATAGTCTTATAATTAGGTTTCATTCTTGTAGTGTGCTTATTCTCTGAGCTGTGACCTTCACACATGTTTTATAGATTTTCTTCCTTTGATAAGACAGAAACAACGAAATGGCTCTGGAGTTTGGTACTTCTCTTTCTCTATGTGGTAGGGTAGTTGGGGTTGGATTTGGGTATTTTCTTCTCCCTGCATTGTGGTATATGGGAGATTGGTGTTAAATATTTCTCTTCCTGAAAGTTGCTTGCTGCTGCTGCTGCTGCTAAGTCGCTTCAGTCATGTTCGACTCTGTGCGACCCCATAGACGGCAGCCCACTAGGCTCCTCCATCCCTGTGATTCTCCAAGCAAGAACACTGGAGTGGGTTGCCGTTTCCTTCTCCAAAGCATGAAAGTAAAAAGTGAAAGTGAAGTCGGTCAGTCGTGTCTGACTCCATGGACTGCAGCCTACCAGGCTCCTCTGTCCACGGGATTTTCCAGGCAAGAGTACTGGAGTGGGGTGCCATTGCCTTCTCCTTGAAAGTTGCTTATGATCCTGTAAAACCTAAGCTGGATAGTTAGGTAACATTGTTTCCCTTGAGGACAGCTTTTTGTTAAGGAAAACAGAAATGCTCTGGGCAGTTTCAAAATGATTCAGTTTCCTTCTTTCCTTGCAAAAAGTCTGAAGGAATTTTTCTCCAGTTCTCTGTTTGAGAACATGGTGGGGCTCCTGGAGCAAAAATTCAACAAAGTGTAGAGGTTCCTCAAAGGCCCCTTAGAGTTTTAAACTCTTAAACTTAGCCACACTGGTCCTCTGTCAGATCATCATTTATAGTTTGTATTTTTACTGGTATTGGCTTCAGTGAAAAAAAGAAAGTGAAATCACTCAGTTGTGTCCGACTCTTTGCGATCCCATGGACTGTAGTCTGCCAGGCTCCTCCATCCATGGGATTTCCCAGGCAAGAATACTGGAGTGTGTTGCCATTTCCTTCTCCAGGGGATCTTCCTGACCCAGGGATCGAACCTGGATCTCCCACATTTCAGGCAGACTCTTTACTGTCTGAGCCAATCAGGGTCAAGTTTCAACTCCTGGGTTTCTGTTTTAACTGTGATTCTCTGTATTTGTCTGTCTTTCCAGGTTTAAAAATTTATTTATTTTTAATTGAAAGATAATTGCTTTACAATATTGTGTTGGTTTCTGCCGTGTATCAACATGAATCAGTCATAGGTATATTTGTATCCCTTCTCTTTTCAATCTCCCTCCCACCTCCCACCCCATCCCACTCCTCTGGATTCTCACAGAGCACCGGATTTGAGCTCCCTGTGTTATACAGCAAATTTCCACTGGCTATCTAATTTCACACATGGTAATGTGTATGTTTCAATGCTACTGTCTCAATTTGTTCCACCTTCTTCTTCCTCCACTGCGTCCACAAGTCTGTTCTCTATGTCTGCATCTGTATTGCTTCCCTGCAGATAGTTTCATCAGTACCGTCTTTCTGGATTCCATATACATGGAATATTTGTCTTTCTGACTTCACTCTGTATCATAGGCTCTAGGTTCATTCACCTTATTAGAACGGAGTCAAATGAAGTCCTTTTTATAGCTGAATAATATTCCATTGTGTATACGTGTCTTTTCAATTAATGGAATAGCAGATAGTGATTAATTCTTTGATGGACCTAAGAGCAATTGTTGATTTTAGTTATTCAGCTTTTTTCTTGGGAGGATGGTAGTAGACTGCTGCTCTTGATTTTTATAACTGATCTTGTGTCTGGTAACTTAACAGAATTCTATTAGTTTTAATTATTTGTTAATTCTATTGAATTTTCTGCGTCACCTGAAAGTAATTACAGTTTTGTATCTTTCTTCCCAATTGCATCTACTTTTTTTTTTTTTTTAGCTGCATCATAGGAATCTTGCTTTCCTCAGTGACTGTTAAAGGTCTGTAAATAATTTCTCAGTATAGTGGCCAAGTAGATAGAATAAATTATTATTTGACCATTTAGATCTTCACAATCAACAAAATTTTTTTATAATTTATAGACTCTCCAGTGATGTGTTTTCCTTGGAGTTTAGAGTTCTCCCTCTTTTGTGTCTAATTTCTCGTCCGTACTTGAAATTCAGCGTGCGTGTGCATGTGCTCAGTCGCTCATTCCTGTCTGACTCTTTGCAGCCCCATGCCCTGTATCCTCTGTCCCTGGAATTTTCCAGGCAAGAATACTGGATCAGGTTGCCATTTCCTGCTGCAGGGGATCTTCCTGAATGAGGACCACACCTGTGTCTGTTGTGTCTCCTGCGTTGGTAGGTGGATTTTTTACCACTGTGCCACCTGGGAAGCCTGGAGATTTAATGGCCCCTTTAAAAAATTTTTTAATGATCAGGTTGGACATTACCATTCATAGAATCAGGTTAATAAAGTTTTCAAAAGTTTTAATTTTAATGAAGAATAGTGGCTGAATGTATATTATCATATGTGAAATGGATCACTAGTCCGAGTTCAATGTATGAGACAGGATGCTCAGGGCTGGTGCACTGGGATGACCCTGAGGGATGGAATGGGAAAGGAGGTGGGAGGGGGTTTCAGGATGGGGAACAAATATACACCTATGGCTTATTCATGCCAATGTATGGCAAAAACTACAATATTGTAAAGTAATTAGCCTCAAATTAAATTAATTAAAAAAAAAGAATGGTAGTTGAATTATGCTTTTATATGTGTGTTGAAATAATAGAGTTTTCCTTTTAAATCTATCAATGTGATAAGTTACATTGATTTTCTAATATTAAACCATCTTTGGATTCTTAGGATAAATTCAACTTGGTCATATATGTTATTTTTTTTACATATTAATGTGGATTTGGTTTGTCAGTGTAATTTTTTCCTGACTTTTCCAGTGTATCAAATAGCTTCCTCCTTTCAGATATTCAAAGTTTTTGAAATATTCTTGTCTATAAACAAAGGATTTTCCTTTAATAAAACTGTTATTCTCTTTGTCTCTTTCTCCCTCAGGAAAAATATCATACTAGTGCTATAATAAACTATAATAAATAGTTTAATTTACTATTTATTAATAAACTATAGCACTATAATAAACTATATAATAAATAGTTTAATTTACTATTTACTAAAACTATAATAATAAACTAGTGCTATAATAAACTATAATAATAGTTTAATTTACATCTTATTAAATAGTTTATAAATTCTATTGACAGGATACAGTTAATTTTCTGAAATGCTGTGGGGAAATTAACAAGATGGTACCAGTCAGGCTTTCATTAATTTGTTTCACAAATATTTATTAAATGTATATTATGTGTCAAATACTATTCTAGATTCTGAGGATACAGCAGTCAAAACAAATCCCTGCCTTGATAAAGCATCTTGGTGATATCCTTAGGATTTAATAATAGCCTCAGAATATGAATGGGTCTTTAGTGATGTTCCACAATACATACAAAAGTAAATTATTCTTGTCTAATGGTTGTTTCATGCCTAGGATCAAATCTTTGATAGACCACTTTTAATCAATGATAGGAAACAAATTTTACCTCCTTACTGCTTTGGATCATAGCTCATTGAAAAATTATCTTATAGTCTTTTTTTATTATAGTTTTTGTTAATATGAAGTATTCTTTCATAATAAAAATGAAACCTAAATAATTCTATCATAAAATTATTTCTATTGTGGATTCATAAATATTTTTCAAATGGCTTAGAAAAACTTTGATTTTGTTAATATACCAAGTGAATTTATAGCACACTTTGAAAGTGTTTCTTAAAAAGCCAATAAGTAAGGTGTTCCCTAGTGGCCTAGAAGTTAGGATTTGGCACTCTCGCTGGTGTTACCTGGGTTCAGTTCCTATTCGGGGACGTGATATCCTGCAAGATGTATGGCATGGCCAAAAAAAGGAAAAAAAGAGCCAGTAAAAATATGCATTTTATTTTATGGTTAGTTAATAAATGGGTTTTTCTAAGATAGGAAATGGTATATTCATTTTGCTTTAAAGTAAAACTAATTAGAACTAATAAACTCAAGTATTTAGGAAATTTACAACTTTCACACGTTCACATGTATTTCAAAGAGCTTTATAATAGACAATGTGTATACAAATTAAATCCTAAATAAATGTTTGCCAACTATGTATAACATTGAATCTCAGTTCTGATGCAATCCCCAGTTTAAAATATAGATAAGATCATAGCTAATCCAAAAATTGCCAAACTGATTGCAGAAATCTTGGTACCGAGAGCAGGGTCACTGTCTTCTGGCATAGGAATAAACTTGATTGCTTGTGCAATGTTAGAAACCTCTGAGGTGAGATTGGCTTCATTGATGGCTTGGACTGCAATATAGAAGTTGGTGCCATTTTCTATTCTAAAAGGTTCTGGTTTAAATTCAAAATTTTCTACTGAGCCGGCCTCCTTAGGTTTTACACTAGAAGTATTCACTAAAGTTGCATTGTCAAAATCTTCTTGGAGATGCAGGAAACTCTTACTTATTCTTATAATGTAGCTGTTGGCTGGAAAACACATAGATATTTCATGTACGTTAGAATCACTACATGCGTTATTGCTACCACATTGTTTTACGTTTAAGGGTCCATCAGAAATGCACGCTGGGTTTTTTGTCTGGTTATTCCATCTTCTCTATTTTAAGAGCAAATATGTGAACAGTTTTTTATCTAGTTATCTAATCACAAAGAATTTAATTTAAAAATGGATCTCAATTTTTTAAGAAATAGAAATATGAAGAACTGAGTCTACTTTTGATTTAGAACAAGGAACACAATAATGTTTGAGTATAGTAAAGACTTTATGTCCGTGCTATTTTCCATTAAGCTGAGAGAGGGAGTTATAAGATGGATGAGCAAGAGAGCAGATAAGTAGAGTAGGAACCAGCGATATGGACAAAGAGCAAAGGCAGGCAAAGAGTCTGGAATGTGTACTAATTAAACATCTTTACGAGCCAGGCAGACTTTGACTAGTACCTTAGTTCTACTACTTTCTAGCTATAAGAAAGAAAAATTTATTTAATATTTCTTAGTTTTCTTAACTATAAAAAGAGAATCAATCATTCATTTCATCTAGCAAATATATATGAAGTGCTAGTGATGAAAATTATATATGAGAATGCATGAAAAGGGTTTAGCACAATGTCTGGGACTTAATAAATGTTTGAAATATTAGTTATTATTACTGTTACTTTATCAAGAAAGGAAAGAAAGATAATACAAATATTTCATTTCAAAATGCTTTTAGAAATCCATCAGAGCCATAGATAAAGAAATATATTTTAACATTATGAAATGCCATGAACAATAAAACATTGAATGTCTTCTTTTGAAGTGAAGACTTAATTTCATGAAATGTTGAAGATGTTTTAAGTATGTGGTGAATAACTTAAATTTAGGATTTTCTTTTTAATTCAGGACCTGTGCCTTAACATCTGAGTCTTTTAATAAATACATCTTATCGATCTGATCTATTCTGCTACTCTTCACATCCTCTCTGCATTTAATTTTGGTGGGTCTATCTAACTATCCATCCATCCCTTACTTTAATTCAAATATTTCATTGTGAAATTTTGTTTTCTTGACTTTGAGCATATTATTTGGTTCCTTTTCTCCCTGACATGGATCCCTGGAATGTGCCTCCCTCTCCCTATCTATGTAAATTGTACTTATTCTTCAAGGCCCAACGGGAGGTCCAGTTTCTCCTTGAAGTCTTGATCATGTGTTTCATCATTTGATGACTCTCTTCCATGAACTCTTACTGCATGGGAAGGAGCTTTCCAATTTTATGAAGGTTCAGTTTATCTTTTCAATGTGAATTACTTCTGGGCCCCGAAAGACACATGAGAAATGCTCAACATTACCAATCATCAGGAATGCAAATCAAAACTACCTTGCACCTGTCAGAATATGTATTAAAAAAAACAACAAAAAATAAGTGTTGGCCAAACTGTAGAGAAAAGGGAACCCTTTTGCACTGTTGGTGGGAATGTTAATTGCTGCACCACTATGGAAAACAGTACAGAAGTTACTAAAAACATTAAAAGTAGAATGATCATATGATCCAGCAATTCTGCTTCTGGGTATTTTTCTCAAGAAAACAAAAACATTAATTCAAAAAGATATATGCACTTATATGTTCATTGTAGCATTATTTGCAATAGCCAAGATATGGAGCAACCTAAGTGTCCATTGATAGCTGAATGGATATATATATATATAAAATACTAGAGTGGGTGGCCTATGCCTTCTCTAGGGGATCTTCCCAACCAAGGAATTGAACTGGGGTCTCCTGCATTGCAGGTGAATTCTCTACCAGCTGAGCTACTACAGAAACCCTATATATACATACACACAACAGAATGTTAATCAGCCATAAAAAGAATGAGAGCTTGTATTACATGACAACATGGATGGACCTAGAGGGTATTATGCTAAGTGAATTAAGTCAGATAGAAAAGACAAATACCATGTGATTTCATTTGTATGTGGAATCTAAAAAACAAAACAAATGAACAATATAACAAAATAGAAATAGACTCATCAATACAGAGGACAAACAAGTATTTTGCCAAATAGGGGGGTAGTGGGGGTAGTGAGTGAAGTCTGTAAGGGAGATTAAGAGGTACAAACTTCCAGTTACAACATAAATGAGTCATGGTGATGAAATGTATAGGATGGAGAATGTAGTCAGTAATACTGTGGTAACTTTGTATGGTGACAGATGGTAACAAGAGTTAAAGTCGTGATCATTTTGTACTGTACAGATACATCAAATCACTGTGTTATGTATTCAGAACTAAAATAGTGTTGTAGATCAATTGTACTTTAATAAAAATATTACTTTTTGACCAAAAATGTTTATTCAGTTGATGTCCAAAATGACAACATTAGAGGATCATAAAATATTAGAATTATATCTACTTGTTTTAGTAATTCTAGGTCATCTAGTCTGATTTACATATATGACAGATAAGGAAATTGGGTTCCAGTAAATTTAAGTTTTCCATTCAAAATTATATAGGCTATTCATTTATTTTTTGAGATACTGCTACTTCCTCCTTTTGTAATGCCTAAGGGTAAAATGTGATAGAACTACAATATCTTCCTGTTAGTTACAAGAGGGAGATCAGATCCCACCTATTGTAGGCATTTGAGGTAAAACACACTGAAGTTCTTTCTTTATTCAATGTGTGTATGAAATACTTTCTTCCTTCTTTTAGTTCCTGTAAGCAAATGGCAACCCACTCCAGTGTTCTTGCCTGGAGAATCCCAGGGACAGAGGAGCCTGGTAAGCTGCTGTTTTTGGGGTCGCACAGAGTCGGACACGACTGAAGCGACTTAGCAGTAGCAGCAGCAATAGCAGCAAGCAGCATAAGGGACATTTACTATGAATCCAGTCTTAATCTAAAGGCTTAATCTTAACTGAATTCAAGTTAGAACTAAACATATAGTCAGATAATTTCATTTATGGCTTTTTCAGTGAAAGTATGTATATATTTTTCACCATAGTTTTAAGGGTCATAATGTATTTCAGAACCTGTCATGGTAAGAGTCTTAGTACTGAAGTACAAAGAGCTCTTTGTAGGTATTTTATGTTTCCTTTGGCTTCAGAATGATTTTTTTTCATTGTGTAATAATAACTAAAAGAAATATAACTACATAGGAAATGAAAATTAGGAAGCATCATTTCTTTTGAGAGCATATAGTGAGGGGTGTATTATAATCCAAGTGAAGGAGCATTGAAAGTCACTTTTAAGCACTGGCAAGCTCTGAGTTAATTGTGTCTATTGATATGCATATTACTTTCATTTTACCACCTTAAAGGAAAAATAACAAGATTGGCTTTACCCCATGAGAATCTTCTAGTCTAGCACAATTCTGGAATATGATAGTCATTCAATATTTAATTTAGTTAAATTTAAAGCAAAGCTAAAACTGATTTAAGCTTTTTGGAATGAGGGCAGTTTATTATGAGGAACTTTGAATGAATGAGATATTTTGGCCTTGAAATTTAATTCAAACTCCATAGCCAAATCTCTGCTTGTGATCCTCTCTCTGGGACATCTTCACTTAAATTCATTAACTTCTTTCATTCTTCAAGACTTAGGTCAGGGATAGTCTTCCCTGAAAAGTTCTTTAATATACCTTTGCGATCTTAACCTTCAACTATTAATAGAAGTGGCTATCCAATGGTGTATCTCATTATATTCTATAAAATTATCTTTTATTTCCAGGAACTATCTTCTCTATTTAACTGTTGAGAGTAGGGTTTATTTCTTAAGAACCTAATAGTGTTTGAAAATTCAATAAAAGGTCAATGAATGAATGAAATTGTGTAAGTACAGAAATACATAGAAAAAATTTTCTCTGTTAGGAAATCAGTCTTCTCAAAGAATTTCAAAGATAGTTCATGTTGTGAGAGGCAGTTTGGTATAACAGAGTCTGATGAGAGTGAGTTAGACTTCTAATTTATTAAATACAGAAGTAATTTGGGCCAATCCATTATCTCTTGGGGCTTAAGTTTTCACATATGAAAACAGGTAACCGATAGTAGACAATCTCTACATGTTATTTACAAATAGGACATTAGAGAATTTTGAGGAAATGAAAGCCTGTGGGATTTCTTTTAGTAAATAATATTTTAAAATATAATATCACACTTACCTTTTCCTTTATCTAGGACATTGCCAGGGGCTGTCCATGAGAGTTGAATATGATCTTCTTTAAATTTTGCTTCAAGGTCTATAATTTTATTGGGCGGGAGCACAGAAGGGTGATTACCAGGAGGAGGAGCTCCTGATACAGTAAATGACCCTCCAGAGGTTAGTCTGCTAAAGTCTTCTATTTCGGCTTTTGCCAGGTCATCTTTGACTTCAGGTCTGGGTGGGTTCAGTATAATTTTACCTACCAAAAAAGCAATTTTGTAACTTTTCATATTGCCATATCTATTCTTGTAATCTCATTTGCAGCTATAGAGAGGTTAATATTGAGTGATAGTAGCAGCTATTAAAAAAGTAATAACTTTTAGTGAAAAAAAGCTTGTTTTATTGGTGTTATTTTAAAATTGATAAGGAGACATTATGGAATATTAGTACTATTGTTTAACCCATTTTTATTCTTGACTCTAAATTCTTTGAGGACAAGGATGGCCCCTTATTTATCTCTGTAGCTCTAGTATATAGCAAAATCTTGCCACAGTAAAATTTTTTTTCAGTGTAATTGAAATGAACTGAGGGAGATGTAAACTAGGTCCCTCATCATAAATATGGTTTTGAAACATAAAGTTGATTATATAACTCTATACTTAGGTTTTCCATGCTAAGTTGCTTCAGTCATGCCCAACTCTTTGCAACCTCATGGACTGTAGCCAGCCAGGCTTCTCTGTCCAGGGCGATTCTTCAGGCAAGAATACTGGAGTGGGTTGCCATTTCCTCCTCTGGGAGATCTTCCCAACTCAGGGATCGAGCTCATGTCTCTTACCTCTCCTGCATTGGCAGGTGGGTTCTTTACCGCTAGTGCCACCCCCATGGTACCTTTTAATTTGAATGCTTGTCACATATAATTTACCTAGATAAATGACATATTTCTATTTTAATGCCACTTACCATTTTCAATATAGCCTGGTACATACAGGGCTTTGTTGTGTGGTTGTCTTAAACTTAGCCTAGCCATGTTTCTTGCCTGGGCAAGTACTTTTAAACTGTATCTACCATTTCCACGGTAATCAGTAAAATATCTTGAATAGATGCCATCATTCTTGACAGTATCAGCACCTTGATATTGAAGTATAATATTAGATATACCACAAAGTAAAAATGACAACATCAACTGTTTATGAGCCCTAGTGATGGAAGCTATTTTGGGGGATAGTATAGCACAATTTTTTAAGTACATGAATCCAAGAATCAGGCCACTTGGGTTCAAAGTCTGGTTTGGCCACTTGCCAATCTTTGACTTTGGAAAAGTCTAATTCATAGCAAAACTTTCAATTAATATTAGTTATTATTTTTTCATAAGAGAATCCTATCAAAATAAGGAAAATGTAACTAAACTGGAGAAAGCAAATGTAAAACAGTGATACTAATGAAAATAGAAAAAAATTGTACTCTGTTATATGGGAAAAGTAAAATTATTCATAAAATTTAAAGAAGATAAATATGCTTATGTTCATGCCTAGACAACATAACTAAGTGAAAGGTTAAAAAATTTTAAAAGCATTACAATTAAATTTAATTCACTTAAAGTATGTTTCTTTGAATATATAGGAAATCCTGACTTCTAAGACATGTGACTGTAGTAGAATTTTAAGTTTAGTGGAAGTAGATGCAGATTGTTATTACCTGCACCATTGTCCCAGAGCTCCAATGTTACTTGATGTCCATCTTCGGTTTCTATAATGGCTATTACACTGATTCCCAGTACAGGCAAAAACCCTTGACTGACTTGTGCATAAACAATCACTGGGCTAGGGTAATGGGCTGTGTATTGACTCATGTGAGCAGCTGCAGTTACTGGGGGTGTAGTAGGACTTCTTGCTCGAGTAGTCACTGTCACTGTTAGCATTTGAGAACTGGCATGATTATTTAGAAGGCTGTAAGTCCAAGTTCCTGTCTGAAAATTAAAAAAAAAAAATCTATTTTAGAGCTTTTGTAATATCTTCCTACTCCTATATGAGATGTTGTCTTCATTTTTTTCCTTAAAATTGGTTGATAAAGCATGGAGAAAATAAAATATTCTTACCTCTGCAATACCAGGTATTCGAAGACGAGCAGAACCAATATTTAGCTTATCTTCTTTGAAATCTGAGGTTTTATATTTCTTTCCTTTTGGATCCTGGAGAAGAACTTCTGGCTTTTTTATTGTCCATGTGACAACAAAGAAAGTGTCATTTCCAATTGTACTATCCACAGGCACTGTACCATTTACCCATTTCTTTCCTGTAATTGCCAAGGCTTTGCTTTCCAACTGTTAACATAAATATAAACAACAAACACATGAGACTGATTTGTTATTACAGTTAATAAGGTTTCAAAGTTTAGTCAGTTCAGAGAAATTCTAAATATACTATTAAGATTTCAATTATAATAACAAAGAATTATGTTGAATGTTTATATTGATTAAACATAGAAGAATCAAAAGAAAAAGTGGCTATAAGTATTAGAAAAAGCAAATTCAGTAGGATGTTTTTCTTCTGGAACCTGAAATATTTTCAGACAGATGGGTTATTTATTAGAGAAAGAAGTTACTATTTAGGGTAATAAAAATTTGTTACAAGTGTGAAAAGGCAAAGAATTTTTTAAGATACTGACCTGAACAGTCTGCTGAGTGATACTGCCACTTCTAGATGAAATTCTACTGAACGCATTAGTAAGGCCATTTATGTCTTTATTGGCATAAAACCGATGTCCTCCTAAAATGGAATTTTATTTCTTTTATAATACTAATTTTATTTTATTTGAAAAAATTTTACTGAAATATATTTGATTAACAAAATGTTAGTTTCAGGTATGTAGCAAAGTGAATCAGTTATACAAATACATTTATCCATTCTTTTTTTAGATTCTTTTTCCATATAGGACATTACAGAATATTGAGTAGAGTTCTCTATGCTATACAGTAGGTCTTTATTATCTATTTTATATACAGTAGTGTTTATATGTCAATCCTAATCTCCCAATTTATCTCTCCCCAGCTCCTTTTGCCCCTGGTAACTATAAATTTGTTTTCTGCACCCGTGATTCTATTTCTATTTTGTAAATAAGTTCATTTGTACCATTTTTTTAAAAGATTCCACATATAAGTGATATCATAGATTTATCTTTCTCTGACTTACTTCACTCAGTTTGACAATCTCTAGGTCCATCCATGTTGCTGCAAATGGCAATATTTAGTTCTCTTTTATGGAGAAGGCAATAGCACCCCACTCCAGTACTCTTGCCTGGAAAATCCCATGGACAGAGGAGCCTGGAAGGCTGCAGTCCATGGGGTCGCTGAGGGTCGGACACGACTGAGCGACTTCACTTTCACTTTTTACTTTCACGCATTGGAGAAGGAAATGGCAACCCACTCCAGTGTTCTTGCCTGGAGAATCCCAGGGACGGGGGAGCCTGGTGGGCTGCCGTCTATGGGGTCGCACAGAGTCGGACACGACCGAAGCGACTTAGCAGCAGCAGCAGCAGTTCTCTTTTGTGGCTGAGTCATATTCCATATGATTCTAATTTTAAGTGGGAAAATCATATTTGATATTATACTCTTATCAATATACTATAAAATACATTTAAAAATTTCTTTTTAAACTTACAAAAGATGAATTTTCCAGACTTTAGGAACTTTTAGTATATCAGTATCCTAGATGTAATCCTGCAATAACTAAACCTTGCTCAAAATATCTTAGAATAAAGAAAAAAACTAGCCAAATAATATTATTTTAAAATCAATCATTAGATTTAAGTGCTTGCCACATTAGTAAAGCTTATCTAATCACCAAATAATAATATGAAAATTAAAGACAATTTAAAACTAGCTGCTTATTTTCCAGTTATATTAAGATATACCAAAACAATTAGAGAATAACAGTGTAGAATAAAGTAAAATTGATTAAAGAAAGTGAAAGTAAAGTGAAAGTGAAGTTGCTCAGTTGTGTCCAACTCTGTGACCCTGTGGACTGTAGCCCACCAGGCTCCTCCGTCCATGGGATTCTCCAGGCAAGAATACAGGAGTGGGTTGCCATTTCCTTCTCCACAGGATCTTCCTGACCCAGGGATCAAACCCAGGTCTCCCACATTGCAGGCAGACACTTTAACCTCTGAGCCACCAGGGAAGCCCCAAAATTGATTAAGTGCAGATACTAAATGATGCAAGAGTTGATGAAGAGGGAGATAACTTCGGTGTCAGGAGCTGGAAAAGAGTGGATTGCAGAGAACAAGATCTGGTATTCAGTTCTCTAACTATGCTGTGCTGTGCTTAGTTGCTAGTTGTGTCCGACTCTCTAGTTGTGTCCAACTCTTTGAGACCCACGGACTATAGCCTACCAGACTGTCTGTCCTTGGGGATTCTCCGGGCAAGAATACTAGAGTGGGTTGCCAGCTCCTCCTCCCTGGATCTTCCCAACCCAGGGATTGAATCTGGGTCTCCCACATTGTAAGTGGATTCTTAACCATCTGAATCACCAGGGAAGCCCAAGAATAGTGGAGTGGGTAGCCTATCCCTTCTCCAAGGGATCTTCCTGACCCAGGAATCAAACCCAAGTCTCCTGCATTACAGTGGATTGCGGATTCTTTTCCAGCTGAGCTGGTAAAGAATAAGACTTCCTTATGGCTCAGATGGTAAAGCGTTTGTCTACAATGCGGGAGACATGGGTTCGATTCCTAGGTCTGGAAGATTCCCTGGAGAAGGAAATGGCAACCCACTCCAGTACTCTTGCCTAGAAAATCCCATGGACAGAGGAGCCTGGTGTCCATGGGGTCGCAAAGAGTTGGACACGACGAGCAACTTCATTCACTTTACCAGCTGAGCCCCCAGGGGAGCCCTGTCTTACTATATTGCCTTGGGCAAATAATTTGTATTCTCTAGATTTTACATTTATTCCTCAATAAAATAGTGCTAGCTGAATCTCTACTGTAATATTGATCAGGTAAGATACTGAGTAAGAATTTTGGAACTGCAGTTGAGTAAGTCCAGTAACCATGAGAGCAAAGGTTCATCTTGGTGGTAAACGTGATGAGAAATGAATGAAGAGAACACATATGGACTAATGTTAGAAGAAGCTAGTATAGGTAGAAACAGAGAGAAGTGAAATGGGGTGAGGAAAGATATTCATTTGAAGGATGAAGAAAAGGAAAGGACAAAGATGAATCTTCGAGGACAGGAAAGTTTTGAGCAGTTTATAGTTTAAGGGGAAAGAGTCCCTGGAATGAGAGAAACTGAAAAGGTATTTTCTATTCAAACTCTATTCCAAAGGTTTACCTGTAATATCTGACAGTGTCTCCAGTTCTTTGGCAGCAGAAGGTCCCAGAGCAATGGTGTGAATGATCACACCACTTTGTTTTACCTCCTCAATGCCTAAGTGTATTTCATTATCTTCCCCATCAGTTAGTAGTATGATTTCAGAACCAGAAGTGCTCTGGTTACTCTGAATAATTGCCTAATGTTGAAAAACCAGACTATTGTTAGTAATTAGAGAATACCTTATCTAAATACATATAAACTAAGAATAAACCTTTTCTTTATCTTGGAAAAGTCTTCAGGCCTATACATCAGAGTAGGCAAAAGGAAACTTCGTGTTGTCATTCCAGGTTGAGCTAGCTTGGAAATGAGTGTAATGTACAATGGTCTTATAGGTTTCCAAAGGCAGAATGTTAACAGTGCTTTCACATATACTCAAGCTATCCAAGACAGAAAGAATATAACACTTAGAACACTAACACACAATAAATATTCAGTGAATGCTAACTATTATTATTATCTCAGGAGATACTTGGGGTGGAGCCCGATGACCCAGGCAGTTTTGGTAATTTGCAGACTAGACAACATTTGTAAAGCCATGACTGAGGGAGGTATGCAAAGTTAAATGATGTGACTTGTGTCTTTTTACGCATTTTAGTTGATAATTAAAGAATCTTAGGATTTCCTGGAAAAAACATTGACCTGTCATGAAGAAGGAGTCCATGAATTTATCAAATACTGTAATTTTGGGAGCATGGTATTTTCCTGATTTTTTACCAAGAGTAGTGGCTGACACAATTTACTCAGAGAAACTGAGAGTAAATTCTAGCTCTTCCATTTGATGAATTGAATAGCTAGTGTTTAGTCTCTGTAGTATATGTATATATAAAATATATATGACTATAAAATATTTATAATAAAGTTCTATAAAGAGTTCAGTGTAATGATTACTTTTTTGAACTTTGGAGTAAGAAAGGCCAGGTTTTGATCATGGTTTTGCCAATTACTGATTATATGATCTTGAGAAAGATATTTAATTACTCTGTACCTCAGTTTCTTTATGTGCAAAATAGGCATAATAATAGTGCCTGATTAAAAATTAATGGTAGCAATAAAGTAAGGTTATGAATGAAAAGCATTTAACATAGGCACTAATGTAGTATATGCTCAATAAATTTCAGATATTATTGTTATGATTCTCTAAAGTAAAAGCTTATATGATTTCATTACATGAGTAATTAAGAGATTTTTATTTGTTTGAATGTAATTTGATATAATCTCTTCAGCAATAGTCTGTGGTCAAAATGTCATGACACATATCAAAACATTAAGAAAAACTTATGAACTAATATGTGCAAATATTATAACACATTCCCAAGATATAATGCAGTCATATTTTAGAATTGAATAAACATATATAAGAATTATCATTTTTAATAGCAATCCTTCCTTGAGCACTTGCTTATCATTTTTATTGAATTACAGTTGATTTACAATGTTTTATTAGTTTCAAGTGTACAACATAGTAATTTACTATTCTATGAATTATACTGTAAAGTCATTACAAAATAATGGCTATATTTCTCTCTGCTGTACAACATATCCTGTTGTGTATTTATTTTATATGTAGTAATTTATATTTCTTAATACATACCCTTATCTTGCACCTTCCCCTATTCTCTCCCCATTGGTTACCACTAGATTGTTCTCTATATCTGTGAGCCTGTTTTGCTACATACATAATATTTGTATAATTTTTTTAGGTCCTGCATATAACTGATAATGGAATTTTTGTCTTTCTCTGCCTGACTTATTTTATTAAGCATGGTACCCTCTAGGTCCATCCACATTGTTGCAAATGGCAGAATCTCATTCTTCTTTTTATTGCTGAGTAATAGTCCACTGTATATATTTATATATACATACATACACACTAAATCTTCTTTATTCATTCCTCTCTTGATGGACACTTGGTTTGCTGCTATATCTAGGCTATTGTAAATGATGCTGCTATGAACATTAGGGGAGCACTTATTTATCTGACATATTTCTCAATTAAATGAGATAAGTACTATTGCTTTTTTTCCTTCAAAGGAAAAGAAGTACAAGAAGGCAAAGTAGTTGTCTGAAGAGGCTTTACAAAGAGCTGAGGAAAGAAGAGAAGTGAAAAGCAAAGGAGAAAGGAAAAGATACACTCAACTGAATGCAGAGTTCCAGAGAATAGCAAGGAGAGCCAAGAAGGCCTTCTTAAATTAACAATGTAAAGAAATAGAGGAAAACAATAGAATGGAAAAGACTAGAGATATCTTCAAGAAAATGGAGATATCAAGGGAACATTTCATGCAAGGATGGACACAGTAAAGAACAGAGTGCTAAGGCACTAACCAAAGCATAAGAGATTAAGAAGAGGTGGCTAGAATACACAGAGGAACTATACAAAAAGGATATTAATGGCACTGATAACCCTGATAGTGTGGTAACTCACCTAGAGATGGACATCCTGGAGTGTGAAGTCAAGTGGGCTTAGGAAGCATTACTATGAACAAAGCTAGTGGAGGTGATAGAAGTACAACTGAACTATTTCAAATCCTAAAAGATGATGCTGTTAAAATGTTGCACTCAGTACTTCAGCAAATTTGGAAAACTCAGCTGTAGCCACAGGACTGGAAAAGGTCAGTTTTCATTCCAATCCCAAAGAAAGGCAATGCCAAAGTATGTTTAGACTACTGAGTAATTGTGCTCATTTCACATACTAGTAAAGTTATGCCAAAATCCTTCAAGCTGGCTTCATTGGTATGTGAACTGAGAACTTTCAGATGTACAAACTGAATTTAGAAAAGGCAGAGGAATCAGAAGTCAAATTGGCAACATCTAGTGGATCATGAAAAAAACAAAAGAATTTTTAAAAATCTGCTTCATTGACTATGCTAATAGTCAGTGATTGACTGTGTGGATCACAACAACTGTAGAAAATTCTGAAAGAGATGGGAATACTAGACCACCTTACCTGCCTCCTGAGAAACCTGTATGTAGGTCAGGAAGCAACAGTTAGAACCTTACATGGAACAACTGACTGGTTTCAAATTGGGAAAGGAGTGTGACAAGGCTGCTTATTTAACTTATATACAGAGTACATTATGCTAAATGGTGGGCTGAATTAATCACAAGCTGGAATCAAGATTGCTGGGAGAAATATCAACAACCTCTGATAAGCAGGTGATACCACTCAAAATGGCAGAAAATGAAGAGGAACTAAAGAGCCTCTTGATGAGGGTGGAAGAAGAGAGGGGAAAAACTGGCTCAAAACTCAGCATTCAAAAAACTAAGGTCGTAGCATCTGATCCCATCACTTCATGGCAAATAGAAGGGGAAAAAGTGGAAACAGTGACAGATTTTATTTTCTTGAGCTCCAAAACCACTGCAGTGACTGCAGCCTTGAAATTAAAAAAAAAAAAGCTTACTCCTTAGCAAGAGACACAGATGTAAAGAACAAACTTTTGGACTATGTGGGAGAAGACAAGGGTGGGATGTTTTGAGAGAATAGCATTGAAACATGTATATTGCCATATGTAAAGCAGATGACTAGTGGAAGTTCAATTCATGAAGCAGGGCACTCAAAGCCAGTGCTCTGGGACAACCCAGAAGGATGGGATGGGGAGGGAGGTGGGAGGAGTGTTCAGCATGGGGGGAACTTGTGCACCTGTGGCTGATTCATATCGATGTAGGCAAAAACCACCACAATATTGTAAAGTAATTATCCTCCAATTTAAATAAATAAATTAATTAATAAAAAGATGCTTGCTTCTTGAAAGCTATGAAAAACCTAAACAGCATATTTAAAAGCAAAGACATCACTTTGCTGACAAAAGTCAGTCTAATCAAAGTTATAGTTTTTCCACTAGTCATGTACAGTTGTGAGAGCTGGACCATAAAAAAGGTTAAATGCTGAAGAATTGATGTTTCTGAATTGTGGTGCTGGAGAAGACTCCTGAGTGTCCCTTGGACTGCAAGGAGATCAAATTAGTCAATTCTTAAGGGAATCAACCCTGAATATTCATTGTAAGGACTGATGCTGAAGCGGAAGCTCCAGTACTTTGGCCCCCTAGTGTGAAGAGGCAACTCATTGGAAAAGACTTTGATGCTGGGAAAAATTGAAGGCAAAGAAGAAGGAGGTGGCAGAAGTTGAGATGGTTAGATAGCATCACTGACTCATGGACATGAATTTGAGCAAACTTTGGGAGATAATAGAGGACAGAGGAGCCTGGTGTGCTGCAGTCCATGTGGTCACAAAGAACTGGATACAACTTAGCGACTGAACAAGAACAACAAGTATTACTTCTCATATTCCATTAATTGAGGAAACTGAGATTTTTTTGAGTTGAGTAGCTCACCCAAGGTCATTTAGCTAGGGAATAACAGAATCACAGTCCCAGGTTTGTCTGGATTTGGAGCTTGTGTATTTTCTTAAACCTGTATGCTTTACAGAAAATAAACATCATGAGGAAAGCTAGGAGTTTGCATTAACTAGTGGCCCAGATGAGAGGAATAATCTTCATTTTTTAGCTGAGGCAGTGAGAGGATCAGAGAAGGGAAACCGTTTTCTGTTTTTTTTGACTGAAGGAATATAAATAGACTTAAACAGAGGCTATCTTAGATTGGAAGAGATTCAGATGAGTACTGGAGGCAGTTTAATATAGTGCTCAAAAGTTGTTCACAACTTCTGATTTCACAATTTTTATTTCAATAAACTTCTACCTATGTATTTTGAGTTTCATACTAAAGCAACTACCTCTATTTTTGTGATTTTCAATGTCAATTTAATTGGATGAACTGGGGTTTTCTTTATCCATAATATAAAAATATTAGTAATCTCCCTTTTCTAAAATACCTTTAACAGCATTATTTTATCCTCATAGAAATTTGGACTATGGAGTGATAAAGAAATGAGGACTTTCTCAATAAAATCATGATGATTATGTTTGCACAGAATTTTTCTTCCCTTTAACCACTCCTCAGTGCAACGCAGTACCTCAGGAGTATGAACAATAGGCGATAGAATGTCTTTAAAAATTATTTAAATGAGAGTTCAAGATGGCCGAATAGAAGGACGTGTGCTCATCTCCTCCTATGAGAACACCAAAATCTCAACTAGTTGTTGAACAGTCATCAACAGGAAGATGCTGGAATCCACCAAAAAAAGATACCCAACATCCCCCCTTGGCATAAGCCCTGTTGGAGGTCACCATTAACCCTAGAGCCTGTAGACCCCAAGGCTGGGTCGCCTCAGGCCAAACAACTAACAGAGGGGGAGCACAACCCTACGCATCAGCAGATAATTGGGTTGAAATTTATTGAGCAAGGCCCTCCCCACCAGTGCAAGACTCAGTTTTCCCCACTGCCAGTCCCTCCCATCAGGAAGCTTACACAAGCCTCTTAGCCTCCTCCATCAGAAAGCAAGACAAAAGAAGCAAGAAGAACCACAATCCCACAGCTAGAACAAAAGCCACATTACAGAAAGTTAATCAAGATAACAAAGCAGAAGGTTATATCCCAGATGAGGGGACTAGAAAAAACCCCAGAAAAACACTGAATGTTGTGGAGATAGGCGAATTCCCAGAAAAATAATTCAGAATAATGACAGTGAAGATGATCCAGGATCTCGGGAACAATGGTGCACATGCAAAAAATGTTTACCAAAGACCTAGAAGAACTAAAGAACAAACAGAGATGAATAATACATTAGAAGGAGTCACTAGTAGAATAACTGAGGCAGAAGAACGGATAAATGACCTGGAGGACAGGATGGTGGAAATCACTCCCATAGAACAGAATATAGAGAAAAGAATGAAAAAAAAAAAAAGATAGCCTAAGAGACCCCTGGGACAGCATTAAACGCACCAACATTCACATTTTAGGGGTCTCAGAAGTAGAAGAGAGAGAGGAAGGACCTGAGAAAATATTTGAAGAGATTATAACTGAAACTTCCCTAACATGGGAATGGAAATAGTCAACCAAGTCCAGAAACCACAGGGAGTCCCAGGCAGGATAAACCCAAGGAGGAACACACTGAGACACATAGTAATCAAACTGACAAAAATTAAAGGCAAAGTAGAATATTTAAAACAACAAGGAAAAATGACCAGTAACATACAAGAGTACTCCCATCAGGTTATCAGCTGATTTCTCAACAGTAACTGTATAAACCAGAAGGGAATGACATGATATATTTAAAGTGATGAAAGAATCTACATCCAAGAATATTGTACATAACAAGACTCTCATTCAGATTTGATGGAGAATCAAAAGCTTTCCAGATAAGCAAAAGCTGAGAATATTCAGTGCCACCAAACCAGCTGTACAACGAATGCTAAAGGAACTTGTAGGCAGGAAACAAGACAAGGAAAAGACCTACAAAAAATAAACCCAAAACAATTAAGAAAATGGTAATAGGACCATACATAACCATAATTACCTTAAATGTAAATGGATTAAATGCACCAACTAAAAGATATAGACTGGCTGGGCAGATAAAAACATGTGCATGTAGGTACTTCCACTTACCACATCACTCTGCTTGACCCCCCAAACAGTATGTAATTATTTTACATTGTTAGGTTAATCATGTCGCGATTATGGCCTGCAGTTGTAATTATCTTTTATTTTTTGTCTGGCTATTGATTGTGAAAACAGATAAACATCTTTTATTATTGAAAAAAATTACTTAAATGAGAGACCTCTATGCTCACGACCCTTGTAAGAGAGCTGGACAATGTTAAAAGTAATAATAAATGCAATGATACTTATAAAAGTATTTTTATTTTATCTGAAATCCTGCTTTGAGCCCCCTACAAATTGAAGTTCCACCATCAGCTTCTTGAGGCAGATTTGCAGTGATATTTTTGTAAACATTATCATCAGTTATTTTTGTTAGATGATTTCGGATTTCAGCAACACTGTCAAATGTAACCATCCCAACCAAGGATCCCTTTTCAATAATTTGAATCAAGAATAATTCTGCTGCTTGATTCATTCGAAAGAGACGATCTTCCTGTAAGAAAAGAAAGTGAAAATGAAGTCTCTCAGTCGTGTCCGACTCTTTGCGACCCCGGTAGACTGTAGCCTACCAGGCTCTTCCCTCCATGGGATTCTCCAGGCAAGAATACTGGAGTGGGTTGCCATTTCCTTCTCCAGGGGACCTTTCTGACCCAGGGATCGAACCTGGGTCTCCTGCATTGTGGGCAGATGCTTCAACCTCTGAGCCACCAGCGAAGCCCCTATTTGTTTTAATATCCCTAACAAATTCTTATAATTTAAACTAAGGGGATTTAATAATTCCAGTAATCACTGAATCAATTATTGTGGCATGTCTGAACAATCCCCGAGTTTCCTCCAATCTTGACAGACTGGTGAAAAGAAAGTTCATGGCCAGAGAGCATGGTAATAATTGATTACTGTATAGCATTTAACTTCATTATATTAAAAAGAAATATTAAAGAAAAACTTAAAAAGTCAGTCATGTCATACTTGGAAAAGCCTTGAAGATGTATTCTATCTTCTTTAACAATAAGGAAATAATTTAAAATGCACACAAAAATGTTTGTTGCAGTGTAATTTTTGAGAAGTTGAAAATCATCAAAATGTCCATTAATCGGGGGTTATTTAACTAAATTATAGTTTGTGCATATGATACAATCATTAAAATATGTTTCATGGAATCATTTTTTCCCCTGGGGAGTGTTTAAGGTATAGTATGTAAAAAATCATATTATGAAATATTGTGTAAGATAATCACATTTTTGAGGAGGAAATACAAATGCATAAACAGAAAAAAAGAATTATAATATGCTCAGTGGTGGAATCATAAGTGATTTTCATTTTTTCTTTTTGTTCAGTTATATTATTTCTTGTTTGTTAGAACTAAAAGTTAAAAGAATAAATGTCATCCATAATCCAATAACCTTAATATAACAATTACTTTAGTATATTATCTTCTAGTGCTTGTCCATACAAAGTCATCGATTAAAAATAAATTTTAGTTAGCTTAGTAAAACTAAACCTAAGATTAAATTATACTTCTGTTAGCTTAAATATCTAATTTAAAAGAGCTAAAAATAAAAATCTTACTGAAGACATGCTTCCAGATTTATCAAGTACCAAACAAACTACTCGCTGTTTGGACCTGAGCAATGAAAATGTAGGACGAGTCGGTGGGTTCATTTCTGTTATGGGAGATGTATTATGAAAGTCAGCAGAGTTCATGATTACATCCCATGTGCTTTTGCCATTGCACATTTTGTTTTGTAGGTTTGGAGCTTCCGTATTGTGTGTTTCAGTCACCTGGAAAAAAATCAATTGAAAGACAATTATACAGTAACTGATGCATTACCTCCCTTTCCAAATATACAGCTGGCTGTGTTATACATCCTTCACAGATTTTATCTCTGGATAATTAATAATCATTTCATAATCTAACATTCTCACATCTGTTTTGCATACTTTAGTGGAGAAAAAGCAAAGTAAAATCATATGCATTGGAAAATTATTTGGTAATTTTTTTAGGTATGGGTGTCTGACTCTTTGTGACCCCCATGGACTGTAGCCTGCCAGAGTCCTCTGCCCATGGAATTCTCCAGGCAAGAATACTCTAGTGGGTAGCCATTCCCTTCTCCAGGGAATCTTTCTGACTTAGAGATCAAACCCAGGTCTTCTGCACTGCAGGCAGATTCTTCACCATCTGAGTTTCCAGGGAAGTCCTTGGGGGATGATGGTGGCTAACATCATCTTAACTGCTTAAGTTAACTTCTTACTTTCCCATCTAGACCTTGGGGAATTAAAGCTTTGAAATAAGTTTAATGGAAAAAGGGGTAGGAGTTGTAGTAATTTCTAGCTGACCCCTAAAAGTAGGCTAAAGAAAACAGCCTTCTTTAATTGCCTAAGTATTTGCTATCTCTTTATAATTTATTGGAAAACTTGAAAACAAATATATAACATGTTACATTGTTACTCAAAATGTTATTGGCTCTGTGAACTCAGACATAAATAAAATAATACTCCTGAAAAAGTAATGACAATGTGGGAAGAAAAGAAATGTGATGCCTCCTTAGGAAGCATCACTATGAACAAAGCTAGTGGAGGTGATAGAATTGCAGTTGAGCTATTTCAAATCCTAAAAGATGATGCTGTGAAAGTGCTGCAAGCAATATGCCAGCAAATTTGGGAAACTCAGCAGTGGCCACAGGACTTGAAAAGGTCAGTTTTCATTCCAATCCCAAAGAAAGACAATGCCAAAGAATGCTCAAACTGGCGCACAGTTGCACTCATCTCACATGCTAGTAAAGGAATGCTCAAAATTCTCCAAGCCAGGTTTCAACAATATGTGAACCGTGAACTTCCAGATGTTCAAGCTGATTTTAGAAAAGGCAGAGGAACCAGAGATCAAATTGCCAACATCTGCAGAATCATCGAAAAAAGCAAGAGAGTTCCAGAAAATCATCTATTTCTGCTTTATTGACTATGTCAAAGCCTTTGACTGTGTGGATCACAATAAACTGTGGAAAATTCTGAAAGAGATGGGAATACCAGGCCACCTGACCTGCCTCCTGAGAAATTCGTATGTAGTTCAAGAAACAATAGTCAGAACCAGACATAGAACAGTGGACTCATTCAAATTTGGGAAAGGAGTATATCAAAGCTGTATATTGTCACCCTGCTTATTTAACTTATATGAGAAACGCTGGGCTGGAAGAAGCACAAGCTGAAATCAAGATTGCCGGGAGAAATATCAATAACCTGAGATATGCAGATGACACCACCCTTATGGCAGAAAGTAAGAAAGAACTAAAGAGCCTCTTGACGAAAATGAAAGAGGAGAGTGAAAAAGCTGGCTTAAAACTCAACATTGAAACAACTAAGATCATGGCATCTGTTCCCATCAGTTCATGGCAAATAGATGGGGAAACAGTGGAAACAGTGATAGACTTTATTTTGGGGGCTCCAAAATCACTGCAGATGGTGACTGCAGCTATGAAATTAAAAGACGCTAACTCCTTGGGCCAACCTAGACAGCATATTAAAAAGCAGAGACATTACTTTGCTGACAAAGGTCTGTCTAGTCAAAGCTATGGTTTTTCCAGTAGTCATGTATGGATGTGATAGTTGGACTATCAGAAAGCTGAGTGCTGAAGAATTGATGCTTTTGAACTGTGGTGTTGGAGAAGACTCTTTAGAATCTCTTGGACTGCAAAGAGATCCAACCTATCCATCCTATAGGAAATCAGTCCTGAATATTCATTGGAAGGACTGATGCTGAAGCTGAAACTTCAATACTTTGGCTGCCTGATGCAAAGAACTGACTCATTTGAAAAGACCCTGTTGCTGGGAAAGATTGAAGGTGGGAGGAGAAGGGGATGACAGAGGATGAGATGGTTGGATGGCATCACTGACTCGATGCACATGAGTTTGAGTAGACTCTGGGAGTTGGTGATGGACAGGAAGTCCTGGCGTGCTGCGGTTCATGGGGTTGCAAAGAGTCGGACACAACTGAGCCACTGAACTGAACTGAACTGGTGAGTCACATCCAGTAATTCTGCCAAATGATGTTCCATAACTATAGAACCTATTAAAATCCTCCAAGTTTTGAAAATTTAGCGAGTTGGAGAAACACTGGATAAACTAGTATAGCATTAGGAGAGAATTCATCTTACAGTAAAGCCTCAGCTTTTAAGTGTCATTTTGTTTTTTTGAATGTCCTCCTTATATAAATCTCTGGCTATAAGTTCAGGTTTAGAACTAAATCATTAAACCTGCATAACTTTTATTCAAGTTGTAAGAGTTTCTTTTCCTTCTCTTATGTTTCTGACCTATATTTCTCAGAAGGGGATATATTGGATGGAAGAAAAGTATAGTTTTCAGTCAAAGCAGTAATTTATAATCATCTTGATGGTATGAAATGCATGTGAAACATGACTCCTTTTACTACTGTCACTGCCTTTATTCGTGACCTTAAGGTCTCTTGTCTGCCTGTTTTCTTTTTTTTTTTTTGTCTGCCTGTTTTCATGTCCTTCCAACTGGTCTGCCTACCTCCACCATCTCACTCCCTTATGTTTTTCACAGCCAGTAGAATTGTCCTGAAGGAATTAGCTGGTTACATTACAAGCCTGAGGCTGAAAAAATAACAACCTAAACACCTTAGGTTTGTAGGTTCCAATTTTGTGTTTCAGTCTCATTCCATGATTCTTCCTTACCGTGTATATTTTGCTTATAGAACCCTGAACTTTCTCCTGTTCTTTAGAGTATGCCAGAAACTTTTATAAGGTTCTCTCTAATCCAAATGGATAAAGGGAACAGGAAGTCTGTGCAAATTATAAAAAGGTGCCCCTTTCTCAAGTTCTTTTTATTTCTATCCAGTAGTCATGTATGGATGTGAGAGTTGGACCATAAAGAAGGCTGAGTGCCAAAGAATTGATGCTTTTGAACTGTGGTGTTGAACACTCTTGAGAGTTACTTGGACAGCAAGGAGATCAAAATGGTCAATCCTAAAGGAAACCAACCCTGAATATTCATTGGAAGGACTGATGCTGATGCTGATGATGAAGCTCTAGTACTTTGGCCACCTGATGTGAAGAACTGACTCACTGAAAAAGACCCTGATGCTGGGAAAGATTGAAGGCAGGAGTAGAAGGGGGCAACAGCAGATGAGATGTTTGGATGGCATCACTGAGTCAATGAACATGAGTTTGAGCAAAATCTGGGAGGTGGTGAAGGACAGGGAAGCCTGGCATGCTGCAGTTCATGGGGTTTCAAAGAGTTGGGCACATCTTAGTGACTGAACAACAAAAATAAGTTGAAAATTGTTCTAATATTAAAATTTTAGTGACCATGCTGCAGATAATTTGGGCAGTGCTCAACTTGTACAGTCATCTGTGGCATCCGTGTTTTTTCCATCTTTGTTTTTGTAAACCTATTTCTTTGCCTAGAATACACTTCCTCTTCCTGCTTTAGCAAGTTCATACTAATTTTTTTTCCAAATCCCAACTCAAAGCTCATTTCTTTAGAATCTGTTTTCTGACCTCTAGTTGGAGACATTTTCTATACTCCCACAATACTTGGTTTCTGTTTCTTCCTACTTTGTATTATTTTTCTTATATCTACCAGCCTCACTAAATTGAGTTCCTCAAAAACAATTCTTTTTATTTGTATATTTTTTCTGCTCTTAATACAGTGCTGGACATGAAGTGGGACTAATGAAGTTTAAAGGAAGAAAATCATGGACTTGAATATTCATTATTTCAGAGCACATTTATTTCTCCTGGGTCTGAGCTTATGCCTTGGGGAACAGTCATACAATGTATTTAGTCTATGTGATAATAATTAGAAGGTATGTATTTAGTCTATGTTATAATAATTAGAAGGTAGTGTTATGCATAAGATATTATAGTTAAAGTACAGTATTTATCTCTGAACCATATCTTATATAAGTTGCCCTCCATATTTCAGCTACATGATTTTCCTTCTTCACTATTATTTATTTTCTGATAGGCAGCATCAGTTATCTCTTAATAGGCAAATGCTTTCAGAATTTATAGTTTGGTACAGACAGTATATGTTCCAATTATCTTGTGTCACATGATCTAATATCTATTTGGATGCTGAATTCTTTGGCTACCTTTGTGGATCTACTTGCAGCAGGTTAAAGTGAAATTTCTAGACTCATGCTTCAAATATTCCCAGGAGGGAGCTTTATTAGGCTGGAAAACAATTTTTACTTAAAAATCTCACTGGATTCATTTAGGAGTTTTAGAAGAAATTATCAAGTCTGTATTTTTACTCAAGTCTTTCATGATTAATGCCCTAGACTTCAAAGCAATTTTAGAGCTTATTGGAAATAATAGGCTTTTACAAACCTCTACCCATAAAGTCTGTGTTACTAGTAATTTGGTATATGAAAATTTGCTTCTATTAATTGTTAGTTTACTATCTAGAGATAGTATTCTTTATTTTGATTTGATGTTTTTGAAAACTTTCAAATGTTTCATATTTAAAAGTCTATTTTTAATGTTTGGAAACTTTCATTGAGTAACTATAATATGCTTACATTAATTAAGCTGAATTTTTCCAGGGAAAGAGACAATTTCCTATTATTCAAATATTTTATAAAGCTGGGCATACACACCGAGGAAACCAGAATTGAAAGAGACACATGTACCCCAATGTTCATCGCAGCACAGTTTATAATAGCCAGGACATGGAAACAACCTAGATGTCCATCAGCAGATGAATGGATAAGAAAGCTTTGGTACATGTACACAATGGAGTATTACTCAGCCGTTAAAAAGAATTCATTTGAATCAGTTCTGATGAGATGGATGAAACTGGAGCCGATTATACAGAGTGAAGTAAGCCAGAAAGAAAAACACCAATACAGTATACTAACACATATATATGGAATTTAGAAAGATAGCAATGACGACCCTGTATGCAAGACAGGAAAAAAGACACAGTGGTGTATAACGGACTTTTGGACTCAGAGGGAGAGGGAGAGGGTGGGATGATTTGGGAGAATGGCATTCTATCATGTATACTATCATGTAAGAATTGAATCGCCAGTCTATATCTGACGCAGGATACAGCATGCTTGGGGCTGGTGCATGGGGATGACCCACAGAGATGTTATGGGGAGGGAGGTGGGAGGGGGGTTCATGTTTGGGAACACATGTAAGAATTAAAGATTTTAAAATTAAAAAAATAAAATTAAATAAAAAATTAAAAATTTTAAGTTTACTTTGTACTCACCTTGTGCTAAGCACTGTAGTCATACTTTATTTATATTAGCTCTTATAAAACTAACAACAGTAATACTGTAAAGTATTTTTTAATTCCCATTTAAAAAACTAGAGAATTAAATTTCAGATTAAGCAGTTTTTTGTTGTTCTGTAGAGACAGAGCCATTTATGTTTTTACAATATCATTTTGCCAAGCATAGTGTGCTTTAGTGTGAAGGTAATGGAAAGCAGAGACTGTCAGTACTTTCTGAAGCTACAGAATGATTTGCTTTGGAAAAGTAGTATGAATAACACTTAGAAGAAATAATTAAAGTAAGGTTGTAGTTCTAGACACTACAGAAGTCAAAGGAGGGAAGGGATGCTATAAGAAATTCTGTGATACCAATGAGGAGGGTACAGTTTTACCTCTGAAGAAAAAAGACAGTTTAGTAATAAAGTGAAAGTGAATCTCTCAGTTGTGTCTGACTCTTTGTGACCCCATGGACTGAGTATGGGATAATTTCCAGATATATTCTGACAGGACTGGTGACCCAGGACTGGATAAAATGACTGTTAGTTAACTGTCTTAGTAATTTTCGTTACTTCTATTGGTATATATAATTTCACAGTAGAAAATTCATCTTCTTTAATTAATTTTTTCCAAAGGCTTCCTTTGTGAGACTAGAAAAAGGTACTTACAGAATGGAGACTTTGCATAAACATGATGGACTCTTTTGCAGTCTTGGATTTTTCTGGGATGAATGTACATTTTGCTTCGTACAGCCCTGTCTGTGAGTCACGTCTGCATGGCCTTGTTATACAGCTGCCTCCCTGGCACTTCTTGAAAACCACATTAGTACCAGTAATATGAGTTGAACATCTATGGTGAAAGAATTGGATTACATTTATATATGAAGGTCAGAGAAACTATGAATAGATATTAACATCCTAAAATCATTCCCTCAGTGATAATTGCTGTGGACCATTTACCAAACTCCATTTTGACAAAAGTAGGCACAGTGTCCTACCCCTATTCACCATCAACTTCAACAAGAACAATGATGTTAATTCATATGTATTAATATTCACTGTTCATTAAAGTGATCAACATATCTATTAGCTCCTTGTAACTTTGAGCTAAAGATGATAATTCCTCACAGGCATGTTGTGAACATTAATTGCGTTAAAAGATACAGAGGAGTGGCTTCCCAGTGGGGAGGGGAGAGTCAACATTATGTTTAAAACCCTCTTAGATTTCCTACTCATGGTACACATATACATATATACTTGCACACGTGTGTGTGTGTATATATATATATATATATAAAGAGCCTCTTGATGAAAGTGAAAGAAGAGAGTGAAAAAGTTGGCTTAAAGCTCAACATTCAGAAAACTAAGATCATGGCATCCAGTCCCATCACTTCATGGCAAGTAGATGGAGAAACAATGGAAATAGTGAGAGACTTTATTTCTTTGGGCTCCAAAATCACTGCAGATGCTGACTGCAGCCATGAAATTAAAAGACACTTATTCCTTGGAAGAAAAGCTATGACCAACCTAGAGAGCATATTAAAAAGCAGAGATATTACTTTGCTGACAAAAGTCCATCTAATCAAAACTATGGTTTTTCCAGTAGTCATGTATGGATATGAGAGTTGGACTACGAAGAAAGCTGAGCGCTGAAGAGTTGATGCTTTTTGAACTTTGGTTTTGGAGAAGACTCTTGAGAGTCCCTTGGACTTCAAGGAGATCAAACCAGTCAATCCTAAAGGAAATCAGTCCTGAATATTCATTGGAAGGACTGATGCTGAAGCTGAAACTCCTATACTTTGGCCACCTGATGTGAAGAACTGACTCATTTGAAAAGACCCGGATGCTGGGCAAGATTGAAGGTGGGAGGAGAAGGGGGCGACAGAGGATGAGTTGGTTGGATGGCATCACTGACTTGATGGACATGAGTTTGAGTAAGCTCTGGGAGTTGGTGATGGACAGGGAAGCCTGGCGTGCTGCAGTCCATGGGGTTGCGAAGAGTCGGACACAACTGATCTGAACTGATATTGCTGTATATGCTTTGCTGTGCTTAGTCATTCAGTCGTGTCTGACTGACTCTTTGCGACCCTGTTGCCTGTAGCTCGCCAGGCTCTTCTGTCCATGAGATTCACCAGGCAAGACTACTGGACTGGGTTGCCATGCCCTCCTTCAAGGGGTCTTGCCGACCCAGGAATTGAACCCAGTCTCCCTCATTGCAGGTGGATTCTTTACCATCTGAGGCACCAGGTAAGCCCAGGAATACTGGAGTGGGTAGCCTATCAGAAGGACCCCCTTCTCCAGGGGGTCTTTCTGATCCAGGAATCGAACCAGAGTCTCATGCATTGCAGGCAGTTACTTTACCAGCTGAGCTACCAGAGAAGCCCATAGTGCTATATAGATGTATACATATATACATAGATGTATATATCATACATAAAAAACCATGTGTGGTTTTTGTGTTTACGTTTTGCATTTTATTGAGCTAGACTGAAAGAGGAAATGAAAATAAACCCTGTATAGAAATGCTTGTGTGTTCACACCTTTTGGTCTTTATAAGTAAGAGAATTGTCAAATACCTGGCAGAGATTGAGGTGGAGTAGGGTATGGGTAGAAGATTCTAAAGAGTTCTTATTTATCTGAAGGATTTATCCCATTCTTTGTTAATATTAAACTTCATTCCATTAATCCATTTAAATGAATTTATTTGTATTTCAAGGATTAAAAGAAATGATTAGTCATATTTTCCCAGAAGGTTAGCTCTAAAGTAAATGTGAAAATTAAACTTACACTGCCTCTGACAAAGTGCCTGGCTCACAGTAGGAACTCAGTGTTATTTTCAATACTTGTTTTTATATATATCTTTATGACTGATAAGGAAACAGATTTGTTTTCATTAACTCTTAAAAAGTAGTTGTTTGATAGATTCTTTGTTTAGTTTTTACTTTATGCCATGAACAAGGCTAGGAGATTAAAAAAAAATCAGTCCTCAAGGATCTTAAAGTCTAGTGGAGAAAATAAAATGACACAGAAAATTATTGCCCACTGTGAGAGAAGCACCCTCAAGGATTAAATGGCAACCCACTCCAGTATTCTTGCCTAGAAAATTCCATGGACCGAGGAGCCTGGTGGACTGCAGTCCATGGGGTCACAAAGAGACACAAATGAATGCCTGAGCGCACATAGACACACGCACCCGCACACACACGCGCGCGCCAGTGAGAGCAGCCCGTGCATGTTGCCTTGGGAACAGCCTCAAGGATATCTAACCCCAAACGGAGGGAGAGGAAAGACACTTGGGGGAAGCATTTAAACTGAAACTTGAAGGATTGACAAGCATTATCTGAATACGGGAGGTGGTGCTGGGAGGGATTGCTGCATGAGAAGAGGAGAGAGTGTTTCCTGGGTTGAAACCCAAGTCTCTGTGAAAGATTCTAGCAGCTTAGTAGTCATAAAGCGATCAATGAAAAGGCATTTTTCTGCCACACCTCTTTTCTCTAACATGTTTTTTTTTATTCTAAAGCAGTTATAATTACACTGATTTCTGTTGTTCTTTAATACTCATTATTCCATGTATTTGATAGTTTTAATTTAAATAGCTCATCTATTCATAAATAAGAGCTACTTCTACCTATTCTTTAAAAAATCAAAATTTTCACTTATTTTTATGAAAAGGACTTCTTTTCTTTAAGCTCAAGATTAAATGAAAAATAAAATATACTTAACATGAGACTCTAACAGTTTAATTGATTTCAGTGAAACAGATTCACCTTAAAAAGCTTTGAACCACATGGAATAAAAGATTGGGTAGGAACTTGAGCTCTAATTCTCAGATATCTTAAAGTTTAGATTACAACTTTTTTCTTCCTCTTTCCTCTGGCAACATATTTTTAATACAACCCCATGAATATTGAAATTATTCCCAAATTTTGATTGATCGTGCTTCCAAAATGTAATACTCAGAAATTGTTAGATATATAATGGGGCAGGTTGAATATTGCAATTAACTGTGTGAGCACTCGACCACAAAGATAGTCTTTGTTTGCCTATTATAGAAAATTAAAAATTATAAGTGAAAACATTTGAAAACATATTTATTCAATAGAATGATACCTTCTTGCTTCAATAGTGTTCCTTCTGGAGATATAGAATGGCTGGTCCCCGTTATTCTCATCAAATATTCCCCATCGGAGGTGGGCCCACTCACGGACAAATACTCTGCCTATGAGAGAATATTGCAGTTTTAAAATTTATATTTACAACAGAAGTATCCCTGGTTTTTGAAAATTCATTATGCACCACTTCATTTTTATGAAAGACCCACCTTAGTACCTGTTTTCACTAACAGAAAGAAATTTGAATAGGATTTTGCTTTTATGAAAAAAGGCGAAAAGCAAAGATAGCATTAGGCATTTGTTTTGCAGCCAACTGTTTTACAGACAGCACACACCCAGAGCAGGAAGAGTGGCACCACCAAGCTCCTTCCTTAGCAACTGTGCTTGGTATCAAGCCTCATAGATTTGAAAAGTGTCTGTGAGCATCTGTGATTTATCTCAACATATTTTGTGTATCTGTTAACAAGATGTGTCCTAAGGTAATTGCTTCTTGTATATCATTCTGACTTATGAAATTTTCATAGGAATACTTCTTTTGAATAATGAGGGAAACTTGTATATAAATACAGTTTTCTTATATTTTAAGTCTCCCTTCCCCACATCATCAATCTGAGTCAAGGAAATCTAGAAATTGACAACTTTCATTAGAGCAAAGAAGTTAAATCAGTTAGTATCAGTAAATGGCTAACTTTATTATTAAATACACATACCAAAAGAAATGTAGTTAGGTTGAACATAACTAGTTACTTTCCAAACAAAAATATTAATTAATACTTATTTTTTCCTTTAAAAATTTAAAAAATACCATCAATCACAGTTATATTTGTTTCCAGTGGAAATAAAAACAGAAGTATGAAGTAGATATCCTTACCTCGGGACCCATAGATAGGCAAATTATTAGTCAGCAAGAAGTCTGGAGTAAAATGTATATATTGTCCTTTTTCTCCACATCTTCCATATTGAAGTGTATAGGGATCATCTCCATATTTTAGGTAAGGATTAGCAACTATGACATCTGCCTAAAAGGCAGAATAAACAAACCAAAACAGATCTCATGAGCAATAGAAACAAGGAAATTTTCATCTAAATTTAGAACATTAATATTACTAAATTAAATACTAAAGTAGTCATTAGTAATTACTCAAAATTATGAGCATTAATTTCTAAAAGTCACAGTAAGAATAAACAATTTAGGAGCTAGATAAAATACCCTACCTGGTCATATGATTCTTGTTTTGGCATTAAGTACTCAGATTTTGACTTCCACGTCATTGGAATTAAAATGCTTACATTCCTGAAATAAACTCTTCATTTGGTGGCATGAAACAGGTAAGTAGAAGCTTCATTTACCATTTCCTGACAAAATTAAAAGTACCTTGTAGTAGCAGTTTCACAATGAAATAAATGTGAAAGTGTGCAAACAAGCAAGAAGAAGCTGATCTAAGCCCATCTCCCCAAATATTTTGTCAGACTAACGGAAAAGTAGGTTACATTTTACCATGTCTATCTAGTTTGTAAACTCTCATTTTTATATACCTAGAAATCAGTTCTTTAATTTTTACCTGTCCAGATCTGCATTCAACATGATCTGGAGCAGGGAGTGAGGATGCTAGGTGAGATATAAAGGTGATTAAGACTGGGAGTCTGTTAGCAAGTTGCTTCTTGAATTGGACAGAGGTGCTTAAAACTGGGTTGGGAGTTTAAAGTTTGGTTGATTTTATGCTGTTGTTAATTGAAAAAACCATTTGCTAGATTTATTTTGAGTTATCGTCTCATATGGAATGTGTTCATAAAAAGCAAAGTTTTACCAGGCAATAATTTTCTAAGAATATGTAAGTCATTGGCTTCAAGTTCTAGTTTTGCTACTTAATGTATGACTGTGCAAATCACTTAACTTCTCTCAATTTATACAGCAAGGGTAATTAATAATCTATATTGTGTGGGCTTTCCAGGTAGTGCTGGTGATAACCTGTGTGCCAATGCAGGAGACATAAGGGACGTGGGTTTGATCCCTGGGTTGGGAACATCCCCTTGGAGGAGGTCATGGCAACTCACTCCAGTGTTCTTGCCTAGAGAATCCCGTGGACAGAAGAGCCTGGTGGGCTACAGTCCATGGGGTCACAAAAAGTCAGATATGACTGAAATGAGTGAGCATGCATGCATGCATTGTTGACCCCCTTAATGGGATATTGAGATACAAAGAAAATAGTATATATTAAGAGTACTATATATAGAGTATTGTACTGATTAACCCAAAGAAAATTAGGAAATAAGTCAACTTCAAAAATATAATATTTTCTTTATGATCAGATACCTAAGAATTTCAAAATTTTCAGAGCTAAACAAATGTGAAGACTGAAAAAATTGAAAAAAATGTATAAGATAATGAACCTCAAGGGCTTTAAATAAGGTTAGTTTTTTAAACATTATAAAAGTAACTTCATAAAGTTTCAAAATTATTCTCTAGAAGCTTGAAGATCTTTCTCTTAGCTTAATGAGTTGAAAATATTAGTAGTTTGGCCTTTTAATAATTCATTAAGGGGGTGGATAAAGCTATCAATATATGATACATAATACTTTGTTTAAAAAACAAAGCAAAGATGAATAAAGGAACTAGAGCAGAAGTGGCAGTGAATTATCAAAATCCTAATTCACTGCCACTCCTACTCTAATTCTTTTATTTATTTTTGTTTCATTTTCTAAACGAGACTTTTTCATCTGTTATTTCCTGGTGCTTTGCGTTTCAGTTCCTCATGCTTTCACAGAGCACTTTTCTGTAAACAGAACCCAGGACTGTAAAATACCTATTTGATGATGATGGAAGTCATATAAGCACACTGGTTGGAAACAGCTATGTGTCAAGAGGGAAGTGGGTTTCCCCCCCTACTTTCTGTGAAGACTACTTGGGTATTTCTGTTTTCAAATAGCACTGAATGCTTTAAATCCTTGTATAACTTGGACAGTTAATATGCTTCAATTACATTTCTTTTTTGGATTGAACACAAATCCGCCAATATTCTGTTAGCTTGAAATGGTTGTGTATATAGCATTGTGAGCTGGCTTTAGAGTCAGATGAATCTAAACCTGACCCTTGCCTTGGTCATTTAACAGTCATGTGATTCTTTTTAAAAAGTGAGGTAAAGGAACTTCCCTGGTGGTCCAGTGGTTAAGATCCACCTTCAATGCAAGGACACAAGTTAGATCCCTTGTCAGGTAACTAAGATCCCACATGCCACAGAACAACTAAGCCTGCACTCTGCAACTACTGAAGCTCGTGTGCTCTGCAGCCTGTGCCACAGCTGGAGAGTCTGTGTGCAGCAAGAAAAGATCCTGCATGCCACAACTGAGACCTGATGCAGCCAATTAAATAAACAGTTAAAAAAAATGAGGTGTAGTTGGTGCAAAGTATTTGGGCTTTCCTTGTGGCTCAGCTAGTAAAGAATCTGCCCGCAATACAGGAGACCTGGATTTGATCCCTGGGTTGGGAAGATCCCCTGGAGAAGGGAAGGGCTACCCACTCCAGTATTTGGGCCTGGAGAATTCCATGGACTGCATAGTCCATGGAGTCGCAAAGAGTCGGACACGACTAAGCCACTTTCACTTACTTGCTCACTTACTGGTATAAAATGTAAGTTTCAGGTGCACAACAAAATGATTCACAGTTTTTAAAGATTATATTATACTTATAAAATATTGGCTAGATTCCCTGTGTTGTACAATATACCCTTGTAGCTTATTTTATACATTTTGTAGTTTGTAACTCTTAGTCCCCTACCATTATCTTGCCTGGCCCTTCTTCCTTCTTTCCACCAGTGACCACTGGTTCTGTATATCAGTGAGTCTGTTTCTTTTTTGTTGTATTTGCTAGTTTGTTGTATTCTTTATGTTTTACTTATAAATGAAACCATACAGCATTTGGCTTATTTCACTTAGCATAACGCCCTGTTGGTCTGTCCGTGCTGTCACAAATGGCAAGATTTCATTTTTTTTTTTTAACAGCTGAGTAATAGTCCATTATATGTATACCACATCTTTATCTATTCATCTGTTCGTGGGCCTTTAAATTGCTCCTGTATCTTGGCTATTGTAAATGATGCAATAATGAACATAGGGATGCATATATCTTTTCTATTTCATGATTTTCCTTTCTTTGAATAAATACCCAGGACTGGAATTATTAGATCATGTGGTAGTTCTATTTTTTTTTTAAACTTTTGAGGAATCTCTACACTGTTTTGCATAGTGGCTAATCAGTGTTCTTCCTGCTCTTTAAAGAGTAAAGAAATGAGTAAAACACAGGCACTGCCTTTAAAGAACCTGCAAATTTGAGATTTGAGCTCAGGTCATCCACTTTCAGAATCTATGTTTTTTAAGTATATGTAACATACATAACTTCTCAAAGGATGAATCAGTGAGTATCAGCCTAGAAAATTATTTTGAAAGCAGTTTCTTTTTGTTTCTATTGCAGACTAGTGCTTGACAGTATGAGTGTAAAAAGAATGGGGACCACTATGATTATTTGCTATAAATCAATAGAACTTTTATCTTTTTTTCAATTTTAGGTTGAATAATGGAATTTTCAAAAGACTTTTGCCATGAAAACTTAGAATTAAGTACAAGTCTTTCAGAATTTATTCACTTTTTGATTAAGGACAAAAACCTTTCAATAAGCAATTCTTAAACTGTATTTGAAATGGAAATGGTCAACAGAGGTAAAAAATCATATTGTCATAAAAATTTCAAAAACTTAATCTCTAAGTTTCTTTTGATGATCTTTATTAAAACTTATTTCTTTATTCTTTCCCTGTTGCCTCTTCTCCTGAAAGATATTTGTCTGGATGCCTCACAGAAATGTTGAGATAATAGCAAACTATTTTTTATATATACTACCTTTCAAAGAATTACATAAAATGAATTAAAAGCAAATGCTATTCTTTGTAGTATGATATATGAAGAAAGAAATGTTAAGAGTTCTCCTATGGGTATGTTGCACCGATTCAGAGGTGTTTGAACCGCACCCACTCATGCTACTGTCCGATCGTTCTTAGATGTCACAGTTAATTCCTGTAGAGATTATACTAGATTTTACCGACTGTTACATAAACTTTAAACTGATGAATACAGTGAATTGTTAGCTTAGTCTCCTTGTAGATGCTGCCTTAAAATTTTATTGGCCCTTCGTTTTTCTTTGCTTGTTTTATACCATCACTTCTGGAATGTTTTTTTATTTGCTACCAACATTCATGCTCTGCGTTCATGACTATTCTCTTCATTATTTTATTTTACAAATCTGTTCATTTTTTCAACAAACGTAATGGACACTTGCCATGTATCAGGCACTCTGCTAGTGTATTAAGCTATAATCATTATCTTCTTCAAGGTGCTTCCAATCTACTTGGCATCCTTGACACTAGTACTTATCTTGATTGATTTTCTCTTGTTCTTCCTACATTGTTGAATATTATTTCAATTTAGAGACTCTGATCATTATGCAATTTACTACTGTGATTTTTGAACTTAACACTATCTCAGCCAAGTGTTAACTACTGCATTGCTGTAGAATACTCTATAAGTTTCTTCAGTGTCCACTTACCCTCTCCTCCTTGCTGATAGAATTTCAATTTTTTCCAGGTGTTTTCAACTTTAATGTGACTTGAATGAAGGCTATCCCTATCTCAAGCTCAAGGATAATTCTAGGTTGATCTGAGCCATGGTCTTCAAAGTGTGGTTTGCAGACCTCTAAAGGTCTCCAAGACTCTTTCAGAAGATCTAAAAGGCCAAAAACTATTTTGATGATTATACTAAGATGTTACAGTATTTGTGTTTTTTAAATTTAAATTTGTTGACAATTGATGACGATGATGCAAAAGTTGCAGAAGACAATACTGCTAAGACCTTAGCACAAATAAGGGAAACCACTTGGACAAAAGGTATAAGCTGAACTAGCCATATTTGTCATAAGTGCCATGTTTTACTTGAAAGAATTATTGACAAAATATGGTTATTTAGACATAGATATTTGGCAAATATTTTCCCAAAAATGTCATGTAAGTGAAGACAACTAACTATTTGTTGACAATGATAAAATTTGAGCTTTTAAAAATTAGAATTTGGAAATATTGTAAACTTGATAAAGACTTTTCTCATAAGGTTGGTAGTAGGTGGTATCAATTGATGTGAGTTTTTGCTATTGTGTAATGAAATGTGTCAACATTTAGAAGATTTGCATAACTCAGTGAATCAGTATTTTCCAAATCATCAATGCATGGTATTAAAAAATTACACAAGTGTAAATATCCATTCAAAATATAATATTCATAAAGAACTATTTAACAGAATATCAATTTACTTGATTTGTGATATTTTCTAAATCAGTAGATGTTTGAAAACTATTTCTAAAATTTCAATAAAATCAATATTACTTAATTTAAATACCAATTAATGAATATTTGATTTTAGTAGTATCTTTTCATTAAAATACTCAAGAAACCCTGTTAATAAACAGTAAACTATTTCTTAGAAGCTATAATTGGCTTGCATTTTAATCATTCATCCCTTAATACCCAGGAAAGAATTTTTTGTTGATGTTACGTTTGCTAAACAAACTTATGGGTAATGTGAGAAATAGTTTAAAAAATTTGAAAGAAGAGGTAAACCAAGGAAGGGATACAGTATTAGATTAACTCTTCTTAGTTATCTATCAGGAATCAATATTTGCTACTTCTCTGAAATAACTCATTTTGGTAGTTTGATATATGTTCACATACACACATAGATATATACACTAAAACATTATTGGCATAATGGGTTAGGAAGACAATTTATAGTATAGCAAAATAAACATTTTGAAAATTAAACATTTTGTAGTTTATTATGATTAAACTTCTTTGGAGAAAGAAATTAAGTAAAGTAGCAACTTGGGAGTGTTTTTTGAAGTAGTCTATAGACAGCCAGGAGACCAGAGTTTGAGGTTTGTATATGCTACTAATTTGCTTTGTACAAACTGTGTCAACTTGTATAACCTCTAGCTCCTCATTTATAACATAAATTTATATCTACCTTTAAGAATTCCCATGGTAATTAAATGAGAATGTAAGTACTGTTTGTATATACAAAGGAAAGTGAAAGTGAAAATTGCTCAGTTGTGTCCGACTCTTTGCGACCCCATGGGCTATACAGTCCATGGAATTCTCCAGGCTCGAATATTGGACTGGGTAGCCTTTCCCTTCTCCAGGGGATCTTCCCAACCCAGGGATCAAACCCAGGTCTCCCGCATTTAGGCAGATTCTTTACCAGCTGAGCTACAAGGGAAGCCTGTATATACAAAATACTATTTGAATGGAAAGCATTATTATTTAGAATATTAAATAGGGTGTTCAGTACCACAAGTCTATCCTGTACAATAAAGCTAAGAAGTCAGGCGTGGACCTTGGTGTATGAAGGGAACTCACCACTGGGAAGTCATATGACTTGAGTTATTTTTGAAATGTTACTGATACATTTATGCTGGAAGTAACACATTTTCTGTTATCTACTCCAGTAATACACACGCTAAACAGATCTTTTACCTAAAGCTAAGGTCCAAAGTCTCCAACCATAAAACATAATGTTCTTTGTGTAATACTAATTGTTCTGTATAGAGATAAACTCTGCAGGAGAAGTCTTTCTTGTGGTGGGCTTTAACTAGCTGAGCTAACTGGCTGGTCTCATGATCATGAGGTAGTTCTCTTGCCATTTTTTCTCCTCTGATAGTTTGGAAGTTATATGCTGTATTTCTATTTGTTTACTGTTTCCCCTAAAAATTTTAATATGAATATTTGTCTTAACAAAGTTCAAAGTTAATCAAATTATCTTTTCTTTTCAGATTAAACAAGGACCTTAGTAAACTTGAATTCCAATCCTTCTTTCTCATTTATATTATCCTTCTCATATGTCTTAATTCCACATATTTATTTATTAATTTAGTTTAAATGTATTTATTTAGGCTGTCTTTATTGCTGTGCAGGGACTTTCTCTGACTGTGGGGAGCACAGACTACTCTAGTCGCCGTCCTCAGACTTCTCACTGTGGTGGCTTCTCTTGTTGTTGAGCACAGGGTCCAGGGCATGTGAGCTTTGGTAGTTGCTGCTCATGGGCTCCAGAGCTCAAGCTCAGTAGCTGTGGCACACGGGCTTAGTTGTATTGCTTTGAGTACAAAAATTTAAAGTATTTCTTCCAATCCATGAGTATGGAATATTTTTCCGTTTATTTGTGTCTTCTTCAATTTCATCAATGTCTTATAGTTTTCAGTCTTCTGCTGTTTTATAGTAAGTCTTGAAATCAGACAATGCGAGTCCCCAACTTTGTTCTTCCTTTTCAGAGGAAAATTTTTTGTTATTCTAGTTTCTTTCAATTTCCAAGTTTTAGAATTTTCTTCTCACTTACTACCAAAAAACCTAGTGAGATCTTGTTAAACTTATAGATAAGTTTTGAGAAAATTATCATCTTAACAATATTGAGTCTTCTGGTACATAAATATTATTTATTGCTCAGTTTTATTTAGGTCATCTAACTTCTGGCAGAAAGTGAAGAGGAGCTAAAAGCCCTCTTGATGAAAGTGAAAGAGGAGAGCTAAAAAGTTGGCTCAAAGCTCAACATTCAGAAAACGAAGATCATGGCATCTGGTCCCATCACTTCATGGGAAATAGATGGGGAAACAGTGGAAACAGTGTCAGGCTTTATTTTTTTGGGCTCCAAAATCACTGCAGATGGTGACTGCAGCCATGAAATTAAAAGACACTTACTCCTTGGAAGAAAAGTTATGACCAACCTAGATAGTATATCCAAGAGCAGAGACATTACTTTGCCAACTAAGGCCTGTCTAGTCAAGGCTACGGTTTTTCCTGTGGTCATGTATGGATGTGAGAGTTGGACTGTGAAGAAGGCTGAGCGCAGAAGAATTGACGCTTTTGAAGTGTAGTGTTGGAGAAGACTCTTGAGAGTCCCTTGGACTGCAAGGAGATCCAACCAGTCCATTCTGAAGGAGATCAACCCTGGGATTCTTTGGAAGAAATGATGCTAAAGCTGAAGCTCCAGTACTTTGGCCACCTCATGCGAAGAGTTGACTCATTGGAAAAGACTGTGATGCTGGGAGGGATTGGGGGCAGGAGGAAAAGGGGACGACCGGGGATGAGATGGCTGGATGGCATCACGGACTCGATGGATGTGAGTCTGAGTGAACTCCGGGAGATGGTGATGGACAGGGAGGCCTGGCGTGCTGCGATTCATGGGGTTGCAGAGTCGGACACGACTGAGCAACTGAACTGAACTGAACTGAACTTCTCTCAGTATATCTTGTAGTTTTCAGTATACAAGTTTTTTGTTTTGTTTTTTTTACGATTATTGTCATATTATCTCTATACAGTGTCATGTCCAACGCTTTGTGACCCTTGGACTATAGCCAGCGAGGTTCCTCTGTCCATGGGATTCTCCAGTCAAGAATACTGGAGTGGGTGACCATTACTTCCTCCAGAGTATTATTATAAATGGCACTTAAAATTTTTTCAGATGTTTTGCTAGTGTATAGAAGTAAACAAGGAGAGACAAGAAGGCCTTCTTCAATGAACAATGCAAAGAAATAGAGGAAACCAACAGAAAGGGAAACACGAGATCTCTTCAAGAAAATTAGAGTTATCAAAGGAATATTTCAGGCAAAGATGTGCACAGTAAAGGACAGAAATAGTAAAGACCTAATAGGAGCAGAATAGATCAAGAAGAGATGGAAAGAATACACAGAAGAACTGTACAAAACAGATCTTAATGACCCAGATTACCATGATGGTGTGATCACTCACTTAGAGCCAGACATTCTGGAGTGTGAAGTCAAGTGGGCCTTAGGAAGCACTGCTGCCAATAAAGCTAGTGGAGAGGATGGAATTCCAGCAGAGCTATTTAAAATCCTAAAAGATGATGCTATTAAACTGCTGCATTCAATATGTCAGCAAATGTGGAAAACCCAGCAATGGCTGCAGGACTGGAAAAGGTCAGTCTTCATCCCAGTTCTCAAGAAGGGCAGTACTAAAAAATGCATTCATCTCCCATGATAGTAAGGTTATACTCAAAATTCTCCAAGCTAGGCTTCAGCAGTACATGAACCAAGAGCTTCCAGATGTTCAAGTTGGTTTTAGAAAATGAGAGGAACCAAAGATCAAATTGCCAGCCTTCACTGGATCACAGAGAAAGCAAAGGCATTCCAGAAAAAACTATCTACTTCTGCTTCATTGACTATGCTAAAGCCTTTGAGAGTGTGGATCACAACAAACTGTGGAAAACTCTTAAAAAGATGGGAACACCAGACCATCTTAACCTGTCTCTTGAGAAACCTGTGTGTGGGTCAAACAGCATCAGTTAGAACCTTATGTGGAACAACTGACTGGTTCAAAATTGAGAAAGGGGTATGACAAGGCTGTTTATTGTCACCCTGTTTATTTAACTTATATGCAGAGCACATCATGTGAAATGCCAGGCTGGATGAATTACAAGTTAGAATCAAGATCTGGGAGAAATATCAACAACCTCAGATATGCAGATGATACCATGCTAATGACAGAAAGCCAAGGGGAACTGAAGAGACTCTTGATGAGGCTGAAAGAAGAGAGTGAAAAAGCTGGCTTAAAACTCGGTATTAACAAAACTAAGATCATGACATCTGGTCCCATTACTTCATAGCAAATAGAAGGGGAAAAGGTGAAAGTAGTGACAGATTTCTTCTTCTTAGGCTCTAAAATCACTGCAGATGGTGATTGCAGCCATGGAATTAGAAGATGATTGCTCTTGGCAGAAAAACTATGACAAACCTAGGCAGTGTATTAAAAAGCAAAGACATCACTTTGACAACAAAGGGCCATATAGTCAAGGCTATGATCTTTACAGTAGCCCTCTATGAATGTGAGAGTTGGACCACAAAGAAGGCAGAATGCTGAAGAATTGATGCTTTCGAACTGTGGTGCTGGAGAAGACTCTTGAGAGTCTCCTGGACAGCAAAAATATCAAGCCAGTCAATCCTAAAGGAAAGCAGTCCTGAATACTCATGGGAAGGACTGATGCTGAAACTGAAGCTCCAATACTGTGACCACCTGATACAAAGAGCCAACTTGTTGGAAAAGACCCTGATGCTGGGAAAGACTGAAGGCAAAAGGAGAACGGGGTGGCAGAGGATAAGATGGTTAGATAGCATCACTGACTTAATGGGCAGGAATTTGGGCAAACTCTGGGAGGGACAGGGAAACCTGGCGTGTCAGTCCATGGTGTCTCAAAGAGTTTGATATGACTTGGCAACTGAACACACACAGAAGTAATGGATTTTTTAAAATAAATTGTTGTTGTATAATGCAACCTTGATAAAATCACATATTAGTTTTATAGCTTTTGCAGAAGAGGTTGGATTTTCCGCATTGATGATCATATCATTTGCAAACAAGGAGAGTTTTACTTATTTTCTAATCTTGATGAGTTTTATTTGTTTTCTCCTGTTATTATGCTAGACTCTCCAGAGGAACGTTGATTACAAGAGGGAAGGTTGACTTGAACTGCCAAATCAACATTACTATAAGTGTAAACCCATAGTGTTTCTATCAACCTTCTAGATGATTTTAATATTTAACTATGGAGTTATATTCGGAGAAGGCAATGGCACCCCACTCCAGTACTCTTGCCTGGAAAATCCCATGGATGGAGGAACCTGGTAGGCTGCAGTCCATGGGATCGCAAAGAGTCGGACACGACTGAGCGACTTCACTTTCACGCTTTGGAGAAGGAAATGGCAACCCACTCCAGTATTCTTGCCTGGAGAATCCCAGGGATGGAGGAACCTGGTGGGCTGCCGTATATGGAGTCGCACAGAGTCGGACACGACTGAAGCGACTTAGCAGCAGCATGGAGTTATATTAACAGACACCAAAATTTCATTGTTGTTGAGATCTTCAACTCATCTGCTTTCACTGTCTCCTCATTCACTTGATTTCAGTTCCTTGAACAAGCCAAGTTTATTACTGTATTAGCAATTGTAATAAGGTTAGGTGTAGGGGACCCCAGGATGAGCAGGAATCACACTTTGTTTCTTGCTTTTGTTTCTCTTATCATGTTAGTATCCATCTTTCAGACGGACTTTCTCTACAAGCCAGGAATTTCGGCTGCTGACAATTCAGACTCATATCTTTTCAACATCACCACCTGAGAAAAAAGAGCTTCTTGTCACGCACCTCAGCTTAAACAAGCAAGACAAGGGGCTCTGGTTATATTGGTTCAGGCTTTGTGCTCACCCTCTGAACCAATCTGTGTGGCCAGGGTGTCAAGTGTTCGTGACTGGCATATCCAGTGTTAGGGATATACCATGACAAGGGAGGAATGCTCCTAACTGATATGTTTAGGCTACATATTAGGGTAGTCAATGAGGTGAGGGGGGTCCATGGTGTTCCATAAGGAAAATTGAGCGATAACATCATGGCCAAGTGTTAAATCACTGGGAGGTCAGGCATTTCCTTGGTTGGTATCTTATACAGTTCTCAAGAGGTTCTTTTGTGAAATTTTAATACTTCTTGTTTTGAGGATAGGAACTAGAATAAGTGCAAAAGAAGAATACTGCTCAACACTCAGTCATGTCCATCCATGCCAGGTTTATCTTGTCAGCTTAATGCACCTTCCTTGGTTTAGTGTACTGACACTGCTGAACCTCTGCTCACAGTCTCTCCTTCAGCATCTATAATAGGTTTCCCCTACTTCTTGGAGGGCTAAGAACTTTGCTGTCACACAAGGAATATTTGAAATGTTAGATACCTGAGGATATGCACACAATACGCACTCAATAAATATTTGCCATATTTAATTGAACCTGAAGAAATGAATTTACTGATGGCAAGTAGATAATGTAGGAAGGGAAGAGGCACTCCAAGGTAAGCCACAGGAGAACTTTGCACAGGCGGTAAGCTTGAACACAGTGATCTAAAAATCATTTCAAGTAAATAGCTGCTTTACACCTGCATGAACCTATGACAGCAACAAGGTGAAGAGTTTATTAGCATTTCCTCTTCCCTGGGTCACATTCTGTTGTCAGCAATGTTGATGCTACCCTCTACTTGAGCTATAGTAAACAACCATTTACCACTCACATTTTAGGAATGTGAATGTTGTGACAACAAAACAGTCATTGACAGATATTATTCACTTGCTGAGTGAAGAAGGATAAAAACTACAGAGAAACAATAGAACCCAAATGACAGATGAGACTGAGGGATGGTCAGGACCTCATTGACATACCTGTGATCATGCTGTAGACAGGCTTCCCTAAATAATTTCTCAAAGCAAATGAATGCAAGCACATATGACCTCTGTATTCCCAGTGCCTAGTGCTGAGTTGGCAGACTTAAAAGCTGGTTGTAAGTTTCCCTGGTGCCTCAGATGGTAAAGAAACTGTTGCAGTGTGGGAGACCTGGGTTCTGTTCCTGGATTGGGAAGATCCCCTGGAGAAGGGAATAGCTACCCACTCCAGTATTCTTTCCTGGGGAATTTCATAGACAGAGGAGCCTGGTGGGCCACAGCCCATGGGATTGCAGAGTCAGACGTGACTGAGAGACTAACACATATTTTTGGTTATGAAGCCTTTCTTACCATCTAATTGTAATTAAATGACTAATTTGTCTTTCCTCCAGCACAAGATTATAAATTCTGTGAGGGCATGGATCACATTTCTCTTGTTTACCTTCGTTGCTCAGGATCCACTGCCCATAAGTAGATACTTAGCAAATATGTTGATGTGAAAATGAAATGATAGGAAATCAGGAGCTAATGGAAGAATGACTGAGCTTCTACCATGTGCCAGGCATTTTGATAGGTGCTTATACATTGCTATACGTACTTCATTTTCATTTCCCATGACTACTCTGAGAGATATAAATTAATATCATAATTTTACAGTTAAGAAAACTGGGAAGGACAGCTTATAGGGTTGATTAGCTATTGTTTGCTAGGTTCTATGCTAGACAATTTACATATATTATCTGTATTTAGATCTTCAAAATACCCTGGGGTGTTTTTCTCCATACCTTACAAGTTTACATAAAAAGAAAAAAACTGGCATGTGATTAGTAAAAATGATGATTACAAATTGAATACACATAAGTAAATCTTCACTGAATGAATTATGGATCATTAGTTCTTGTTAATTAATTTATTGATTCATGGATGTTTAAATAGTCCCTAAAACTCCTATGAAAAGCAGCATTGCCAGTAGCACTTATAGTAAACAAAAATAACTTCAAGATCATTTTTTTTGAAAAATCAAAATTTGTATTTGAAAATCTCTTCTAAAATTGACCTCAGTTTCCACTTACAGCTTGTATCACATATAAGTTATCTCTGAGATAATTTTTAAATAATCCAAGAAAATTCTTCATAAGAACTTTAAGTAATATACTCAAGTATTTTAAAAGGTTCATTTTTATATGTATCTTGCTGAAACTAATTTTACTTCCTTTTTAAATGAAAAATACAAGAATAATTGATTTTTAAACCTTATTCCTTATTTTACTAAATTGAATCCTGCCTCTTGTATTCCATGTTTTTCTGTAAATAAAGCTAGACTTTAAAAGACTAATTTTAATAGCATTGCAGGCAGACTCTTTACTCTTTGAGCCACCAGTCTCAAGAATCAATCCCAGATTCAGAGCAGAATTTTAAAATATTGGTCAGTTCAATTCAGTTCAGTTCAGTCACTCAGTTATGTCCGACTCTTTGTGACCCCACGGACTGCAGCATGCCAGGCCTCCCTGTCCATCACCAACTCCTGGAGTTTACTAAGACTCATGTCCATCTAGTCGGTGATGCTATCCAACCATCTCATTCTCTGTCGTCCCCTTCTCCTCCTGCCTTCAACCTTTCCCAGCATCAGGGTCTTTTCAAATGAGTCAATCCTTTGCATTAGGTGGCCAAAGTATTGGAGTTTCAGCTTCAGCATCAGTCCTTCCAATGAAAATTCAGGACTGATTTCCTTTAGGATAGACTGGTTGGATCTCGTTACAGTCCAAGGGACTCTCAAGAGTCTTCTCCAACACCACAGTTCAAAAGCATCAATTCTTCAGCGTTCAGCTTTCTTCACAGTCCGACTCTCACATCCATACATGACTACTGGAAAAACCATAGCTTTGACTAGACAGACCTTGTTGGCCAAGAAATATCTGTGCTTTTTAATATGCTACCTAGGTTGGTCATAACTTCTCTTCCAAGGAGAAAGCCTCTTTTAATTTCATGGCTACAATCACCATCTGCAGTGATTTTGGAGCCCAGAAAAATAAATTCTGACACTGTTTCCACTGTTTCCCCATCTATTTCCCATGAAGTGATGGGACCAGATGCCCTTTTCTTAGACAGCATATTAAAAAGCAGAGACATCACTTTGTCAATAAAGGTCCATCTAGTCAAGGCTATGGTTTTTCCAGTGGTCTAGTATGGATGTGGGAGTTGGACTATAAAGAAAGCTGAGTACAGAAGAATTGATGCTTTTGAACTGTGGTGTTGGAGAAGACTCTTGAGAGTCCCTTGGACTACAAGGAGATCCAACCAGTCCATCCTAAAGGAGATCAGTCCTGGGTGTTCATTGGAAGGACTGATGTTGAAGCTGAAACTCCAGTACTTTGGCCACCTGATGTGAACAGCTGACTCATTTGAAAAGACCCTGATGCTGGGAAGGATTGAGGGCAGGAGGAGAAAGGGACAACAGAGGATAAGATGGTTGGATGGCATTACCGACTCAATGGACATAGGTTTGGGAGGACTCTGAGAGTTGGTGATGGACAGGGAGGCCTGGTGTGCTGCGATTCATGGGGTCGCAAAGAGTCAGACACTACTGAGCGCCTGAACTGAACTGAATTATTCCTTTAATTTTCATTTTTATAACCTACTATTACCTTGCCAAGAAAAGACCCTATTTTAAAAGCAAACTTCACATATATTTTTTATACTTTTTGTGATTTTGTTTTGTTTTTTTAATATTGTATTTTTGAGAATCTAACCTCTACTCTAGATTTTTAATCTTTGCTTTTTGGTATTTGTTATCAATATTGTACCTTTAAGAATCCAATCTTCAGTACCCATTTTTACTTAGGAGTGTGATTACTGGCTTGATTACTCTCTCCCCCTTTTGACTCTCCTTTTTCTCCCCCAGATCACCTCTATCTCCTCTCTCCCCTTTTCTTCTGTACCCAACTCTGAATCTCTGTGTGTGTTGCAGGCTGTGGAGAACACTTAGGGAACTTATTACTGCCTAGATCTGTCTCTCTCCTTTTGATTCCCCCTTTTCTCCTCCACCTCTATCTCCTTCCTCCCTCTTTTCTTCTCCATGTAACTCTGTAAACCTCTCTGGGTGTCCCTCACTGTGGAGAATCTTTTTACCATTAACCTAGATGTTTTATCATTGGTGCTGTATGGATGGTAAACTACTGTAAGAATAAGACTGAAAACCAGAGGCAGGAGGCTTAAGCCCAAAACCTGAGAACACCAGAGAACTCCTGACTTCAGGGAACATTAATCGATAAGAGACCATCCAAAAGCCTCCATACCTACACTGGAATTAAGTATCACCCAAGAGCCAACGAGTTCTAGAGCAAGATATACCATGTCCATCTCCAGCAATGCAGGAACATAGCCCTGAGGTTCAATATTCAGGCTGCCCAAAGTCACACCAAACCCATAGACATTTCAAAACTCACTACTGGACACATCATTACACTCTAGAGAGAAGAAATTCAGCTCCACCCACCAGAACACTGACACAAGCTTCCCTACCCAGGAAACCTTGACAAGCCACTCATCCAATCCCACACACAGGGAGGAACCTCCACAATAAAGAGGAACCACAAACTGCCAGAATACAGAAAGGCCCCCCCAAACACAGTAATCTAAACAAGATGAAAAGGCAGAGAAATACTCAGTGGGTAAAGGAACATGATAAATGTCCACCAAACCAAACAAAAGAGGTGGAGATATTGAGTCTTCCTGAAAAAGGATTCAGAATAGTAATAGTAAAAATGATCCAAAATCTTGAAAACAAAATGGAGTTACAGAGAATTAGCCTGGAGACAATGATTGAGAAAATGCAAGAAATGTTTAACAAGGACCGAGAAGAAATAAAAAAGTCAATTAATAATGAATAATGCAATAATTGAGATCAAAAACACTGGAGGGAATCATCAGTAGAATAACAGAGGCAGAAGATAGGATAAGTGAGGTAGAAGATAGAATGGTAAAAATAAATGAAGCCAAGAGGAAAAAAGAAAAAAAAAATTAAAAGAAATGAGGACAACCTCAGGGACCTCTGTGAAAATGTTAAATGCCCCAATATTCGAATCATAGGAGTCCCAGAGGAAGACAAAAAGAAAGGCCATGAGAAAATACTTAGGAGATAATAGTTGAAAACTTCCCCAAAATGGGGAAGGAAATAGTCACCCAAGTCCAAGAAACCCAGAGAGTCCCAAACAGGATAAACCCAAGGCAAAACACCTCAAGACACATATTAATCAAATTAACAAAGATCGAACACAAAGAATAAATATTAAAAGCAGCAAGAGAAAAACAACAGATAACACACAAGGAGATTCCCATAAGGATAACAGCTGATCTTTCAATACAAACTCTTCAGGCCAGAAGGGAATGGCAGGACATACTTAAAGTGATGAAAGAGAAAAAACTACAACCTAGATTACTGTACCCAGCAAGGATCTCATTCAGATATGAAGGAGAAATCAAAAGCTTTACAGTCAAGCAAAAGCTGAGAGAATTCAGCCCCACCAAACCAGCTCTTCAGCAAACGCTAAAGGATCTTCTCTAGAAAGGAAACACAGAAAGGGTGTATAAACTCGAAACCAAAACAACAAAGTAAATGGCAATAATATCATACTTATCAATAATTACCTTAAATGTAAATGGGTTGAATGCCCCAATCAAAAGACAAGGACTGGCTGAATGGATACAAAAACAAGACCCCTATATATGCTGCTAGAAGAGACCCACCTCAAAACAAGGGACACATACAGACTGAAAGTGAAGGGCTGGAAGAAGATATTTCA